>NC_142871.1:112586333-112890166 GCF_051225735.1 Oryctolagus cuniculus
CCTCATTCTCTTGCTCCTCTCACACCCCTCCCCCTTCTCCTCTCTTCATCAGTGTTTTCACAAAGGCATAATTTTTTTTTTTTTGACAGAGTGGACAGTGAGAGAGAGAGAGACAGAGAGAAAGATCTTCCTTTGCCGTTGGTTCACCCTCCAATGGCTGCCGCAGCCGGCGCACTGCGGCTGGCACACTGCGCTGATCTGATGTCAGGAGCCAGGTACTTATCCTGGTCTCCCATGGGGTGCAGGGCCCAAGGACTTGGGCCATCCTCCACTGCACTCCTGGGCCACAGCAGAGAGCTGGCCTGGAAGAGGGGCAACTGGGACAGAATCCGGTGCCCCGACCGGGACTAGAACCTGGTGTGCCGATGCCGCAAGGCAGAGGATTAGCCTAGTGAACCGCAGCGCCGGCACAAAGGCATAATTTTAATCCACTCTATTCACAGGCTTAATTTGCTACTAATCATAATACTCAACAAGTAAAAAGTAGGAAGACTACATTCCACAGGAGTATAAATAAGGGCTAAAATTGACAATCATATCCCCAAGTGACCATTTCTATACCTTTTTTTGTATTCTATATTAACTGCCATATAGCAAAGAAAATCAATGATATTTGTCTTTTTAAGACTGGCTTATCTGGAGCTGGCACTGTGGTGTAGTGGGTAAAGCCGCTGCCTCTGGTGCTAGCATCCCATATGGGTGCTGGTTCAAATCCCAGCTGCTCCACTTCTGACCCAGTTCTCTGCTATGGCCTGGGAAAGCAGTAGAAGATGGCTCAAGTCCTTGGATCCTTGCACCCACATGGGAAGACCTGGAGGAGGCTCCTTGCTTCTGGCTTCAGATTGGCACAGCTCTGGCTGTTGCTGCCAATTGGGGAGTGAACCAGTGGATGGAAGACCTCCCTCCCACTCTGCCTTTCCTTCTCTCTCTGTGTAACTCTGACTTTCAGATAAATAAATAAGTCTTTATTAAAAAAAAAAAGATTGGCTTATTTTACTAAGCATAATGGTTTCCACTGGAATCCATTTTGTTGCAAAAGACAGGATTTTGTTCTTTTTATGTCTGAGTAGTATTCCATAGTGTCTGTATACCACATTTTTTTTTATCCAGTCATCATTTGATGAACAACTGGGCTGATTTCATATCTTAGCTTTTGTAAATTGAGGTACAATGAACATGGGGTACAGATAACTCTATTATATGCTGATTTCATTTCATTTGGGTGAATTTCAGGGAGTGGAATGGTAGATCTATTTTCAGATCTCTGAGGAATCTCCATACTGTCTTCCATAGTGGTTGTACTAGTTTACATTCTTATCAACAGTGGATTAGGGTACCTTTTCCCCACATCATCACCAGCATTTATTGTTTTTTTTTTTTTTTTATATATTTGGATGGTAGCCATTGTAACTGGGGTGAGATGATATCAATACCTCATTGTGGTTTTTATTTGCATTTCTGTGATGGCTAGTGATCCTGAGCATTTTTTCATTTGTCTTTTGACCATTTGTATTTCATCCTTTGAAAATTGCCTATTTATTTCCTTTGCCCATTTTTTTTTTTTTTTGACAGGTAGAGTTAGTTACAGACAGTGAGAGAGAGACAGAAAGGTCTTCCTTCCTTCCGTTGGTTCATTCCCCAAATGGCCACTATGGCCAGCACTGTGCCTATCCGAAGCCAGGAGCCAGGTGCTTCTCCTGGTCTCCCATGCAGGTGCAGGGCCCAAGCACTTGAGCCATCCTCCACTGCCTTCCCAGGCCACAGCAGAGAGCTGGACTGGAAGAGGAGCAGCCAGAACTAGAACCGGCGCCCATATGGAATCCCTGCGCCGCAGGTGGAGAATTAACCAAGTGAGCCATGGCACCGGCCCCTGCCCATTTCTTAACTGGATTTTTTTTTGTTGTTGTGCAGTTTCTTTAGCTGTTTATAAATCCTGGATGTAGTTCATGGGCAGATTGGCTTACAGGCTTGGTAGGAATAGTGTTGCACCACAGTGTTGCTTACTTTAGAGATCTCTTGGCATTTTCAAACAGCTGTTTATGTTCTAGATCCTTTACATATATAAGGTCTAGAGTTTGGTTGTCTAGGGTGGAAGAATAAATCCAGTTCCCCTTATTCTGCTATGCCCGGAGTTGGCAGATCCTCCTTTTCTGTTTAAATAAGCTTCAGACCTACCTAAAATTTTCCTCAGTTATCTTAATTAGAATATGAATGTGATAAACTTGAAATCCTCAATGTTTTTCATATTTAATTTATCCACATTTGTTAAGTCCCTTATGTTTGAGGGAAGCTCTGAACTGAACTTGGTGAAAGGACAGGAAAGGAAAAAAAAAAAGCTTGGTCTTTGTGCATGTGCCTTTGTGTTAGGTTGACCCTAGAAGTGTAAACATTACTGTGTAACTAGAGAATGAAGACCTGCTACATAAGATTTCTATATTTTCCCACAAATGTTTCTCTTTATGATGTTTAAATTTGGATCAGTGTAATTAAACTATGTTATCATAGTGGGTCAGGCACAGGGAAAAGATTTTTTTTATTGTGACACAACATTTATTCTGAATGATAGAGAAGAATCATAATGCTGAGGTGGTGCCATTTACCTCCTGCATTTGATGTCTGATAAGTATTAGGCTAACGGGTATTAAGCTCATGGAACTAGTTAGTATCAGAGTATGAGCTGGAGCCCAGGTGTTCTAATGTCTACCTTAATGCTTTTTGCACTTGATCATGCTGCTCTAAGAAAGCTTTCTGTACTCTTTAAGCATCCAGACATATGCAATCTGCTTCCTCTTTTCTCCTGGTTCTGAATACCTTGGGTGCGTCTTGAGTGCCCAGCCAGCCTGCTTCCTTGCAAACTACATTTTGTATTGCGTAAACACTGCCACACATTTGACATGAGTCCAGGCACTTGGCTGATCTCTTTGAGCACATTATTTATGCATGCATCACTTCAGGTACTTACACAAGTGTGTAGTGAGCCACTGGAAGGCGGTTGGGGTACTTGACCAATAATTTGAAAGTTAATATTTGTGTTTCAGCTACAGTGACTGTGGATACTGTTGGATACTGACTTAAGTTGCTTAGTAATGTCAGAGGTCAAAACAGTTTTGAGAGATGTGTGGACTGTATCTGATGACAGTTGGACACTTGGTGTTTTATCTTCTTAAGGTGGCTTCTATATTGAACTATGGCAGATTAGCCTTGTTATTTTTAAAGACCACTGAATCTGTCAGGCTTTGCCAGTACAGAAAAGGCAAGGCCACTGTCTGGGGCAGTTTCAGAGGAAGGAATGTAACTCTTTTGGGACATAGTTTTGAAAAGGGAACCTGAACTTGGCGGTCAAATTTGTACACACACTACCAGGTTGGGACAAGAAGTGAGCTTATATTTTGATTTGCCACTGTTTCTTTCTTTTTTTCTCTGTGAAAAAGACTTAAGTGAAATGTAAAAGAAATCATGGATGATTTGTTATAATACTCACTGTAAGAACAGGGAATGGTGTGTTGTTAAATATCTGATGACCAGCTTTTCAGCGAAAAAGCCTTTATCCATAGCGGTTGTTCATTTCTGTGATGTAAATGATTGTACCTTGGCCACTTTCAAACTCCCAAGTTGACATCACTGAACGCAGAGCTGGGAGGAGATGCTCAGGAGCACACCACCATTCTTTAGTGTTTCCACCATACAGATCCAGTACCTGTAAAGTTGACTCAATAGAAATGACCACATTAAGATGCAGTAAAGCTATTAGAGTGATTAGCTTTGAATGTTTATTATATCTTTGTTTTTTTTTATTTAAAAATTTATTTATTTATTTTAAAGGTTTATTTATTTATTTGAAAGTCAGAGTTATACAGAGAGAGGAGAGGCAGAGAGAGAGAGGGAGAGAAAGAGAGGTCTTCCATCAGCTAGTTCACTCCCTAGTTGGCTGCAACAGCCAGAGTTGTGCCGATCTGAAGCCAGAATCCAGGAGCTTCTTCTGGGTCTCCCACATGGGTGCAAAGGCCTGAGGACTTGGGCCATCTTCTGCTTTCCTAGACCATAGCAGAGAGCTGGATCAGAAGTGGAGCACCTGGGCCTTGAATGGGCGCCCGTATGGGATGTTGGCACTGCAGGCCACGACATTAACCCGCTGCGCCACAGTGTTGGTCCCTAAAGATTTATTTATTTAGAAGGCAAAGTCACAGAGAAAGAGCAAGAGAGAGAGATTGCATCTACTGCTTCACTCCCCAAATGGCTGCAGTGGAAGCCAGGAGCCAGGAGTTCCCTCCAGGTCTCCCACATGGTTGCAGGCACCAAAGTACTTGGGCCATTTTCTTCATTTCCAGGTGTATTAGCAGGGAGCTGGTTTGGGAGTGGAGCAGCTAGGACTTGAACTGGCACTCATAAGGGATACCAATGTTTCAGGCAGCAGCTTAAGCTGCTATGCCAGTCCCTATCTTTGTTTTTAGTGTAATTTACTGAATTATAGGTATAGTCTATTTTTTAATGATGGCAGAGTTTAATAACTGGCTAACATAATTTTGAAAATTCAACACTCAACTCTCAAGTGTGATGTGGCTCTAGCATACCACTGAAAATAGGTAATACTTAACTTAGCATGTCCTACCAGCCATAGTCTTTTTTTTGTGTGTGTGTGAATTATATCTTTCTCAAAGTAACCTTTTGAAGGAGGTACTTAACTTATGCCTATTTTGCAGCTGATGAAACTAAGTCACACAGAAGTTGAACAACATGGGCAAGGCCACTGTCTGAAAGTGGTGGAGCTGGGATCCCAAACTCTCACTTGTCTCAAGAGTGAGGGCTCTTCTGACATTTTGCCATTCTGATTTTGGAAGTTACAGGCATTCTTTCTCAAAAAGAAGTTTTGTAAATTATGTGAGAGGCAGAGTGAGCGCTCTCTGAGTGATAATCTTCTGCATCACTCCCTAAGTGTCTGCAGTTGCCTAGGCAGGGCCAGGCTTAAGCTGGGAGCTCAATCCAGGTCTTGCACACGAATGGCAAGGACCCAGCTACTTGAGCCATTGCTGCTGCCTCCCTGGCAGTGCCTTAGCAGGAGGGTGGGATTGGGAGTGGAGCTGGACAGAAATCCAGCTACTCTGACTGGAATGCAGATGTCCTAACTGGTACCTTAACTGCTAGGCCTGCTCCAGGCTACAGATGTTCTTGAATATGAATCAGTAGTAGCTATGATAAACTTTGACTGTGTCTGCTTCAGAATTACCTTATGGCTTTTTTCTACATTGTCTAGATCTTAATTTATTTAAATTTCATTTCTGACCAAGTCTTGCTATCCTTGTATGTGATGTATTTACATGAGTCAGCAGGAAAAGCGATTCTCTCTTCAGTAGAAAAACAGACTGGAGACTTCAATAGGCAGTTCACAGAGAAGAACTAACAATGGCCTGTCAGCGTTGAGGGCAGAGACAGTGTCCATTGTGTTCATCCAGCTATTAACCCAACCACTGCAGAATGCCTCACACACAGCAGGGATCTGTGAATATTGCTTCAGAGTCCGTTAATTTTTACACATTTTAATGATGCATTTCTAAAGATTTCTTGTCGTTTTATATGTATTAAGCTGTTTTCTAATGTTGCTTTTAGCTAAGGCATTAAATTTTTACAAAAATGTTTCTGATTATATTGTTAGAAACATTTTATTAAAGTCTCTTAGTTCAAAGAAGGATGAAGAGGGGGCTGGTGCTGTGGCGTAGCTTTTAAACCTGCTGCCTGCAGTGCCGACATCCTAAATGATGCTGGTTCAATTCCTGGCTGCTCCACTTCCTATTTAGCACCCTGCTAATACACCTGAGAAAGAAGCAGAGGATGGCCCAAGTGCTTGGGTCCCTGCACCCACATGGGAGACCCAGAAGAAGCTCCTGGCTCCTAGCTTTGGTCTGGCCCAGCCCTGGCCAGCATTTGTGGATTGAATCAGCAGATGGAAGATTTCTCTTTCTGTCTTTGTAACTCTGCCTTTTCAAATGAAAAAAAAAAAAAAAAGAAAGAAAGAAAAAAAAAAAGGATGAAGAGGCCTGACAAATGTTTTCTTTTTTCGATTTTTTTAAAGATTTATTTATTTATTTGAAAGACAGAGTTGGAGAGAGAGAGAGGTCTTCCATCCGCTGGTTCACTCCCCAGATGACTGCAAAGGTTGGAGCTGTGTTGATTTGATGCCAGGAGCCAGGAGCTTCCTCCAAGTCTCCCATGCTGGGGCAGGGGTCTAAGGACTTGGGCCATCTTCTGCTTTCCCAGGTGATAGCAGAGATCTGGATCAGAAGTGGAGCAGCTGGGACTTGAACCAGTGCCCATATGAGATGCAGGCAATGCAGGCAGCAGCTTTACCTGCTATGCCACAACACCAGCCCCTTTTTTTCTTGATTATAATTAACAATTCTATATGTTGTTTTCTTTTTTTTTAAATGAATCAGTATCATTTTTTATTTTTTATTTTTATTTTTTTTTAATTTTTGACAGGCAGAGTGGGCAGTGAGAGAGAGAGACAGAGAGAAAGGTCTTCCTTTGCCATTGGTTCACCCTCCAATGGCCACCACGGCCGGCGCGCTGCGGCCGGCGCACCGCGCTGATCCGATGGCAGGAGCCAGGTACTTATCCTGGTCTCCCATGGGGTGCAGGGCCCAAGCACTTGGGCCATCCTCCACTGCACTCCCTGGCCACAGCAGAGAGCTGGCCTGGAAGAGGGGCAACCGGGACAGAATCCGGTGCCCCGACCGGGACTAGAACCCGGTGTGCCGGCGCTGCTAGTCGGAGGATTAGCCTAGTGAGCCGCGGCACCGGCTTATGTTGTTTTCTATAAGTCAAATTGACATTCCTAAATTTAAGAGACCTAATGGAGTTATGAGACGTTTCCATGTAAATTGTAGTCCTTTTAGGTTACAAGTGGTGATGTTTTACTGCAATGGAGCTGTTTATCCACAAATCTTTCTGAGGAACAGCCTCAGAAAGCCATCTGAACTTCCATACAGGATGGATATTTCCTTTTGTGGCTGTCCGAGGTTTCCTGGATCTTTTCTCTGCTTTGCTTTGGTAGGTGTGGATTTAGTGATCTCACAGCTTACTTAAACTTTTGATGGATGTTGCAGATTTCTTTGAGAAGCAGTGAAACCTGTAAGAACAATGTTTCTGGTGCTGACAGCTGAATTTTGCAGATTAGGAATTTTAGATTCCTGAATGGGATTGAAAGAAGTGTCTTAGTTATGTTCATTGACTTGTCATCCCTTATGTGGATCAAGAGCGTGCTGTAGTATTTCTTTCTGAAGATGGCAAAAATAGTAAGGGGAAAGGAGAAGGGAAGAAAAGGACAAACAGTGTGTGATGATCCCCCAGTGAGATCCGGTGCTCAATGTAGAGTGCATGCATCATTAATGTAAAAGGTTATGCTCCAGTTTAGAAGTAGAGATTGGGGGAGGTGGAAGAGCTCCTTCTGTTAGAAAGTAGGAAGTTTACTAAAAGGTAACCTTGTTAATTTATGTCCGCGACTACATACCACAGCACTTGAAACCTTTTGCTGTATTCTACAAACGTCCTCAGTAAAGTTGGCCAGAAAAGCAAGTTGTTCTGTTTTAGATTGAAGCTATATTATTTTGAATTTTACTGTATCAGCCTCTCTGATGGACAATATGGTATACACAAATTGAAAAGGAAGGACAATTATTTATTTGGCAGACGATGCCTCCTTCCTGTCACAAGGTGCATGAAGGATGGAGCACTGGGTGGAGTAACAGGGTGTATGACATTGAAAAGGTTAATGACCGCTGCTCCATTTGACTCCCATGCTTGCACACATCTGTCCATTAAGAAGTACACTGTGGCTTCCCCGGGCAGTGTTTCCTTTGTTGAGCTTGCCTTTCCACTCCTGTCCCCTTTATACTAACAGTTACGCTTTTTGTGTATATGTGTGACAGTTTTTCCACAAAGGGGAATTGTGTTGACTTCTTACTGTTGCTGTTACAAATTTCCACCAACTTGGTGGCAGAAACAACACAAATTCATTGTCCTACAGTTTTGGAGGTCAGAAGTCCGAGATGACCCTTACAGGCTAAAAAAATCCAGGTGTCAGCAGAACTGCGTTCCTTTTGGGCCCTGCAGGGGTCGGGGTGGAGGGCTCCCTCTCTTTGTCTTTCTGGTTTCTGGGTAAGGCCCTCATCCCTTGGTTCATGGCCGCTAGTTTTCCACCTGTCACATCGTCTCTTCCCTGGCCCTCCCACCTGCCTCTTAGAAGACCCTTGTGATTACCCTAGGCCCGCTTGAATAATGGCCCTTGGACTTCATCACCTCTGCAGGGTCCCTTGGGTTACAGCAGGTAACATATTCATGGTTCTGGGTGTTAGGACGTGGGCATCCATTATCCTGTCTGCCTTGGAGATGTTAAGAACTTTTGGGTTAAACACCAGGTAGCACAGCTTTTCCAATATTGTTGATTCTAATGGAGACTGGAGATGGTGTCTGCAGCTTTTGGGAACATCAACATGATTTCCTCAAACACATAAGAATATAATTTAATGAAAAACAAGATATGACAAGTCTGGCAGGTTTGTGTTACACTGTTTTTAATTAAGAAAAAGGGGGCCGGCGCCACGGCTCACTAGGCTAATCCTCCGCCTGTGGCGCAGGCACACCGGGTTCTAGTCCCGGTTGGGGCGCCGGATTCTGTCCCGGTTGCCCCTCTTCCGGGCCAGCTCTCTGCTGTGGCCAGGGAGTGCAGTGGAGGATGGCCCAAGTCCTTGGGCCCTGCACCCCATGGGAGACCAGGATAAGTACCTGGCTCCTGCCTTCGGATCAGCATGGTGCACCGGCTGCAGTGCACTGGCCACGGTGGCCATTGGAGGGTGAACCAATGGCAAAGGAAGACCTTTCTCTCTCTCTCTCTCACTGTCCACTCTGCCTGTCAAAAAATAAATAAATAAATAAATAAAATAAAAAAGAAAAAGGGGTGGGGGAGAATATTGAAAGGAAATATGACTTGGTATTTTGACATAGACTTTTGTAATACAATTCTAAGGCTATTGAAAGAACAAAACATTGATCCCAGAGGAGTCCATCTAGAATCTTATTTTCACAAATTGCTTTTCAGATTTCCAGTCCTACTCATATAAGGGACATATCTTCAGCTGAAATCAAATAACCCTTGGATTCTCTTGGAAAGATTGTACTGTTTTTTGGGCTGATTGCAGTTGTGACATTGCCTTTAGAACTATTTAAATTCTTATTCAAGAAAGTTAACACATCAGTAAAGTTACCTGAAGGGAAGTTGTCTTTAGGAAGGGAGATACTAGTATAGTGATAATGCTTATTGAAATATTTTCTGTCAATATATTTAGGCCCCTCTTGTTTCCTTCATTAAATAATAAATCTGTTTAGTTCTTTGTACTTTTTCCCCCAGTGGCTTAAAACAACACCTGCTTATTTATATCACAGTTTCCATGGGTCAGGAGGCTGGGCATTGCTTACCAGGGCTCTGACGCTCTCATGGCTGCATTTCTACTTGGCTTTTATTATTGTTATTATTGCTAACAAGCTGGACTTGATACATGGTATAAATAACCCAAAAAGCATTTAAAAAGCAAGACCAAAGTTGTCTACTTAAAATAGCTTTTTTCTACTTGAAATTTAAGGAAACATAAAGCAGTCAGAGTGCTGGTAACACTGGGCTTGTTGAGTGTTTTCTGCGAACTACCAGCACCACAGCCCTGCACTTGGACAGGGGATTCCTTTGGTTCCTGTTTACTGCGTAGATAAGGCTTGTTAATAAACTGCCAGGATGCTTATAATGAGCAACTCGAGCTATGACAAGAGTGCCGTTGCTATGCAGTTGAACCCTAGGCCTGTAATAATACACTGCGGACAAAGATAAGTGTCTTTCCACATGCCACGGGTCTCGGGTGCTCTCTACTTGCCCTCGTAGTTGGCTGAACTTGTGTGCAGTGGCTGTGCCCACCTCTGTAAGCAAAATGGGATGTATCCAAGGGGCTGTGTCTCACTGTTCTCCTGAAGGAGGACCCAGCTGCTTTGTGCATCAGTTTGATGTTACAGGAAGCTAGAAAAAATAACATCTTCACCAGTCCATCAATTCCTCACTTCTGTGACTTTGGGCTTGTTTTGTGTCTTCAAACTAAATTCATTAAGAGGAGATATAACACTGCAAGTAAATTAGCGCATAGTTATAAGGGGAGAGAGATTATAATATTATTGAGGTTGAGGGAATACTCACTTCATGTGTTTTCTATCCTAATGTTACCCCTTTGATCAAAGCTGAGGGATCCATGTATGGACATTGAATCTTAAGTTTTCATGGAAAACAGAGCAAAAAGGAAAAGTGAAATAAATTATTCTTTTTTTTTTTTTAAGAGTGAGGGTACAAGACCATAGACTTTCATTGTTTTATTATCAGCTATCTAAATTGGGTAACATCATTGCTGTGCCGAGGTCTGTTTATGTGCTAGCACATCTTTGTTAGTAGCAGATGAAAAATGCATGTTTTATAACTACCTCGCCATGCTTGTCATTTCATATAGCTGATACTATTGTTTGTGTCGTCATAACTTAGAAAGAGTTGGAAATCAGGTGTTTACCGTATTGTTTTTTTATTTTTATTTTTTTGAAAGGCAGAGTGGACAGTGAGAGAGACAGAGAGAAAGGTCTTCCTTTGCCATTAGTTCACCCTCCAATGGCCGCCGCGGCCGGCACGCTGCGGCCAGCGCATTGCGCTGATCCGAAGCCAGGAGCCAGGTGCTTCTCCTGGTCTCCCATGGGCCCAAGGACTTGGGCCATCCTCCACTGCACTCCCGGGCCACAGCAGAGAGCTGACCCGGAAGAGGGGCAATCGGGACAGAATCCGGCGCCCCGACCGGTACTAGAACCAGGTGTGTCGGCGCCGCAAGGCGGAGGATTAGCCTATTGAGCCATGGCGCCGGCTTGTTTACTGTATTGTATAATCTACTTGCAGGGTCAGCTTGACCTCAGGTGCACTCTCGGTGTCCTCAGAACTGGTCAGGCTCTGAGCTTAGGGGAGGCAGAGGTGCCGGGATTCGCCCTCTCCCCTCTGTGGGGATCATCTTTAAAGGCCGTGTGCACAGACCTTTCACCCAGTTCTAAAAGTGGAGCACTTCTGTGACTTAACAATTACCTGAATTGGACATGCTCCTTTTTGGAAAGCTGTGACAAACTCATGGCAGCCAAATACAGTGCTTAATTAGTTTGCTGTGTCAATCTGGCACATAGAGGCTGTCCTGTGCCATAAAAACAGAATGGGTATAAATTCCCCAAATTTAAGATTTGCCTCCATATACTTTGGCGTGACGGGACTGTTGATAAACACCTGGTGTCAGGTGGGGTGTGTGTGTGTGTGTGTGCACGTGCGCATGCATGTAGCATGTTATAGAGATATGTGTGCCTTGTTATATGGCTTTATTTTCTCTTTGCACCCTGTTCTTTTCTCCAGTTTTTCATTTTAGGCTGAGATTTCTGTGAGACTTATTATTACTTGCTAGGTACTGTTCTAAATGGTTGCTATAAATTAATCCGTATGCTAACGCTATGAGGTAAGTGTCATAATCCTCATTGTAGATCAGTGCCTTGCCCAAGACCACACAGGGATGAGTTAGTGGCAGAGCTGTGATCCTAACCCAGGCTGTTTGGCTGTGCAGCCTGTGTGCTCTCCTATCTCCCACCTATACTGTGCTGTCTCTGCCACTATCCTATGTCGAATTTATCCTGCTGTCAGTTTGTGAGTGACTCTGGATCATTTTTGGAACACATTGGATATAGCAGTAAACAAACTGGTAAAACCCAGCGGCATATATTTTGTCCCTAATTCTTTTTTTACCCATAGTATTTTGATGGAACAGTTGTTTTTTCAGATATCATTTGCAAAATATATCTCGAGAGTTGTTTTTGAGTTCTCTCATTTTCCAGCAAGTGTATTGCGAGTAGAGGATTTGTGTTCTGTTTTTCAGGATTTGATTCTGATAGGTGGGGTGCCATAGGTTTTTCTCCTTGGAAGGCAGAGCTGTAACTGTTGTGATAACAATACTGGAGCAAACTGCTGCGCTGAGGATGGGGTGAAAGGGATAGGCCTCAATTACGTGTTTTCATTGCCTGTCACGGGTTTCACAGGAGGTTGAATCCCACTCTGAAGAACTGTTAGTGGCAGGTGCTATTTCTGTCACCCGTACGGTCTCTGCTAATTTTTAATGCAGTGACATCCCCAAATAGAAGCATTCCGTCATTCCCAGTCCTTCCGCGATCAGAGTCTTTTTGCTTCTTATTTATTCAGTGAGACATAGCATCATATTTCACGCAAAAATACCTTGTGTAATGGTAAAAATAAAATTTAACAAAGTGAAAGAGCATGTTTTCTTTGCTCATTTTCCACAGACATGAATTTTTGTACTTTAAAAATGAAGTTGTATAGAAGCATGAATTACCTATGTTTGCATTTGTTTGGATAATAAAGGTAATAATAAAGAATAATTAATGTGTAATTTTGTCTTTATGTTGGAACCATCACAGTTGTTGCATATTCTTATGCTTTCTTTGGGAATCAACTTATTTTTTAGTTAGTGATATAAAAACCATGTTTAGGCTTAGTAATTTCATTACATGAGTAATGGAAGACATTTAGTTTTATTTATTTTATTTTATTTTACTAGATAGTCATATTTGTTTCCTCTCATGGTTAAAATAAGATAAGTTTTTTTTTTAAAGATTTATTTTATTTATTTGAAAGAGTTACAGAGAGAGGTAGAGACAGAGAGGTCTTCCATCTGTTGGTTCACTCCTCAGATGGCCGCAACAGCCGGAGCTGCACCAATCTGAAGCCAGGAGCCAGGAGTTGCTTCTGGGTCTCCCACAAGGATTTGGGCCATCCTTGACTGCTTTCCCAGGCCATAGCAGAGAGCTGGGTCGGAAGAGGAACAGCTAGGACTAGAATCGGTATCCATAAGGGATGCTGGCATTGCAGGCCAGGGCTTTAACCCACTGCGCCACAGTGCTGGCCCTGGATAGGTTTTTTGTTTTTTTTTTTTGTTTTTTTTTTTTTTTTTTTTTTTTTTTTTTTGACAGGCAGAGTTAGACAGAGAGAAAGGTCTTCCTTCCGTTGGTTCACCCCTCAAATGGCCACTACGGCCGGCGCATTGCGCTGATCTGAAGCCAGGAGCCAGGTGCTTCCTTCTGGTCTCCCATGCAGGTGCAGGGCCCAAGCACTTGGGCCATCCTCCACTGCGCTCCCTGGCCACAGCAGAGAGCTGGTCTGGAAGAGGAGCAACCGGGACAGAATCCGACGCCCCAACCGGGACTAGAACCCGGTGTGCCTGCGCCACAGGCGGAGGATTAGCCAAGTGAGCCTAGGCGCTGGCCTTATACTGTCTTTTGCAATAGCTAAAGAAAATTGAGTTTCTTTTTAAGAGAGTAATTTTAGTTTTAAACAAACAGCAAGGGCCAGTATTGTGGCATAGTGAGTAAAGCTGCTGCCTGCATTGCTGGTCCCATAGGGGCACTGGTTCATGTCCCAGCTGATCCACTTCCTATCTAGCTCCCTGCTAATGTGCCTGGGAAAGCAGTAGGAATTGGCCCAAGTGCTTGGGCTCTTGAACCCGAATGTAAGACCCAGTAGAAGCTCCTGGCTCTTGGCTTCGATTGGCACAGCTCTGGCTGTTATGGCCATTTGGGGAGTGAACCAGCAGATGGAAGACCTCTCTCTCTGCCTGTGCTCCTGCCTCTCTGTAACTCTGCCTTTCAAATAAATAATTAGATCTTAAAAAAAAAAAAGCAAAAAAAGGCCTAATTTAAAATTAAGTAAGCTGTTTAAAAAGACATGCCACCCACGTTACATAACTGCTAATTTTTTTTTACTCATCTTGTGTCGGTGTAATCATAGAGAAGTACAAGATATTTATTTATTTTTCTTACCCAAGAATTCATCTTAATAATCTCCTTACCTACTAGTAAAGAAGTGAGTGCGTTCTCTTGTTTGCAATGCAGCCTTCGTGTTGGTGAGTCAGATTGTGGCTCTCTGAAAATGAGGGAGACTTTTGACAGGCCATCATGTGTTTACCAGGCAAGTGGGAAGAGGTTTCATTATCAGCTGGTAGTTTATGTTTTCTTTTCTTCTCCATTTTAATTTCAAGATAATATCCACTTCACGAATGGATTTGTTTCAAAGTTTCTTTTAATGGACTGTCTGGGCCTCAAATTTTTTTTTTTTTTACACTTTCTGTCAGGAAGCCGAGGCGTCCTGCAGCCTTCTGTGGTTTTCATGGGAAGAGCATATTTCTTAGTTCCATGGAGAAAATCAGACGCCTGGGTGCAGGACCCGTTTCAGTCCGGTAGCCTGGGGTAAAGAGCTGGCTCTCCTCTCGATCTCTGGTGTCAGCCTAGACTTCCCTGGCTTCCTCCCTCCTACTTTGGGTCAGTGGCCCAGGGTTCCTGCTCCCTCTCACCTTGGCTCTGGGAACGTTCTCCCCATCCTGCCTTCTTTCCCTGAGTAGCAGCTCTGCCCTGTCACCCTGGCAGCTTCAGGGGGAGGCAGGGTAATACCCGAGGCATGGCAGCTTGAAGGGAGCTGCTGCTTGCGCTGTTCATGAAGACAACATGAACTGGCAGGAGGAACAAAATGTGTGCGGTCGGCCTATCTGCAGTTAGCTTGGTGCTGCTGTTTCCTTACTGTGAGGTCGTGGGCAAATCACTGACCTTTTTATCATGGCAATGGTGGTAGAGTAGAGTTTAAAAATGATTAGGCCTTTAAAAGGTAGGAAGATAAGATTTTTTTTCACATAGGACATATGAACTTCTACCTATATTTGAACAAGAAACCCTTTAGAATTAGAATGCCTAGGGGCAGGTGTTGTGCAGCAGGTTAAGCTGCTACTTGGAATGGCCACATCCCACATCACAGTGCCAGTTTAAGTCCTACCTCCTCTGATTCCAGTCCAGCTTCCTGCTAATGGGCCTGGGAAGGCAACAGAAGATGGTCCAAGTACTTGTGTCCCTGCCACCCATATGGGAGACCTGGATGGAGTTATAGGCTCCTGCCTTCAGCCTGGCCTGGCTCAGGTTGTTGCCAGCATTTGGGAATCAGTGGATGGGATATCTCTACCCCCTTCCCCTATTCTTGTCAATCTACCTTTCAAATAATAAATAAATCTTTAAAGAAAAATTATGATGTTTCTAATTGTTATGAATAGCTGACTTTATAACCTCAGTATATTTTAACTAAAAGTTGTGATATCTGGTGGGGTGATATCACTTTTACATAAATATGGAGATTTTACTGGCATGCACTCTTAGCTAATACTGAAAGTGCACTGTCATTCTTTTATTTTCTCTAGCATAACACATCGTGTGCTACTGGGAGACAAAAATATAAGAAAATAAAGTAAAAATGATATATGTAAAATTCCTAAAAGTTTGCATATCAACATTTAAATTGTTGATGGGACTTCCTAAGTGAAAATAAAGCAGAAAGATTTTTTAAAAAATCACTTTTCTTTTAAATTAAAAAGCTAAGATACACCAGTCTCTCTTCCTGTTCTGGGTCTGCATAGTAGACATAACTGAGTTTCTTAAGGAGCCTACCACAGGGTGAGTCATCAGTGGACATATTGACTGTGGTTTTATCAGCTGTCCCTGTGGAAGGTGGGAGATTCAGCTAAATATTTGCTGATATAAACAACAACTAATTTATTAAATATTTTAAAAATTTCTGTTTATCTTTGAGGTGGAGCTATGAGGGACAACATGTTGGATGCTGTAACTTTTGGGGGGTGTATAATGTAGTCTAGTCTAGCAATAGAAAAACAGTAATAGTCAAAATTTAATTTAAACTACCATGCACTTGGATATGTTGTGAAACGAAGTTGTTTAATGCAGTGTTGAAAGGCTTGTGTACCCCTTGTCAGACCCTGGACAGCCTGAAGAAGATGCTGGGAGCATCTCTCCAGCACTCATACTTTGCTCAAGGAGGGGCGTGGCGATTTGTTCCCTGATGCCAGCTCCATTCCTTGAATGCTTGTGACTGATGAGACTGGGTTGGAGTGGGAGAGAGAAGGAATTTGGGGTGGGGTGAGATGGGATGGTGGAGACTTAAGGGATTGCACAAAGAAGCAGATCAAAATGTGGGGTAGGGAGGCGAAAGAGAGACGAGTGCCTTTCAAGAGAGGGTGGGAGATGAGTAGCGTCGGCCACCCTCTCACAGACCTGCCTCTCAGCTGTTCCCTCTGCCGTCAGATGCTGAGTGATTTGACATTGCAGGCAGTCAGGGAGGGCGATAGGTGGTTGGGAGGCTGTGCAGAGCCATGGGATCCACAGAAGACAGTCCAGCTTCTGCCATCATATTAGGCCTCGTGCAGCACATTTGCCAACCAAGCATTATCCAGGAATTACTGAAATCCTTATCAGTGACTAATAAGGATGGACTACCAGCGGTCGGCAGAATATGTTGTCAAGTTTCTATTATTAGATTGTGCTCCATCTGTTAATTATAAAGATATCACTGATTCATTTACTTTTAACATCTTGATTGAAGCTTTATTAAAGGAAAACAAATTGTGGAGTACTTCTTACTAGTTACAGGAAATCAAATTCAGTTCGAACGGTAATTAGTAAATAGGATGGTATTTCATGCTGTTTCCAAGTAGCTACATCCATAGCTTTCTTTATTTAAAAAACTTGTTTAGACTTAGTTGCATATAATTGCATTATTTTAACTTAGGAAATGATCCACAGATGCTAAATGGTAGGCCATTTATTTTCCTTTGTCATTACTTTTTAATAAGAATGGAAAACATGAATTTAATTTTTCCCCCAATTTATTGTTTTATTAGTTCATGACTATGACTTGTTTTTGTTTCAAACCATTTATGTCACTGAACCCTTTTATTTGTTGTTGTCAGACCTTTGGCTGGAGCATTTGGTAGTAAACAGACCAAGAGACACTTTTTATATCTTTGAAAAAAATCATCTTGGGAAATACCATTTAATTTTTAAGCAGAGTTTTGATTTTCAAAAGAAACCATAATATACGCTTGGGAGACTTTGCTAGGGCTTGGATAGGCAGCGCAGGAGTCATTGGGGTGTTACTCACATGAAGTTCGCAGAGCCCAGGATCTGGTTCTTAACTTTGAAGTCGGAGAAATACGGACTTGCTACCATACCGTACTCAGGGTGAATGACCCTTGTAAATTGTGAAGTGACAGAATGCAAACCAGAATGTCAGTTTATTAACACTCATTGAAAAAAACAGAACAGCCTAGGGGATTGGGCATTGATGTTGGAGAGAACACTAGTGCATTTTCCTCATCTGAAAAGCTATCTGAGAAGCCATGGTATACAAGGAAGTGAGGGTTACAGAGATCATTTTTTTAAAGATTTATTTTTATTTATTTTAAAGTCAAAAGTTACAGAAAGAGAGGGAGACAGAGAGAAAGAGGAGTCTTCTATCCACTGGTTCACTCCCCAGATGGCTTGCTTTAATGGTCAGGGCTGGGCCAGGCTGAAGCTTAGGAGCCAAGAGCTTCTTCCAAGTCTCCACGTGGGTGTAGAAACCCAACCACTTGGGCCATCTTCTGCTGCTTTTCCAGGACATTAACAGGAAGGTAGACTGGAAGTGGTGCCGTTGGAACTTGAATTGGTGCCATTATGGGATGCTGGCATTGTAGGCAGTGGTTTAAACTACTGTGTCACAATGCTGGCCCCTACCTAGATCATTTTGAAGAAAAAATTTTTATTTTGTTGAAGCTCAGTTTATCAGTTTTTAATGTTCATTTTTTTTTTTTTTGACAGGCAGAGTTAGACAGTGAGAGAGAAAAAGGTCTTCCTTCTGTTGGTTCACCACCCAAATGGCTGCTATGGCCGGTGTGCTGCACCGATCTGAAGCCAGGAGCCAGGCACTTCCTCCTGGTTGCCCATGCGGGTGCAGGGCCCAAGCACTTGGGCCATCCTCGACTGCCTTCCCGGGCCACAGCAGAGCTGGACAGGAAGAGGAGCAACCGGGACAGAATCCAGCACCCCGACCGGGTCTAGAACCCGGTGTGCTGGAGCCACAGGCAGAGGATTAGCCTAGTGAGCCGCGGCGCCGGCCAGTGTTCATACTTTTGATATCACATTTAATGAGTTTTTTGCCTAAAGCAAAATAGTAAAGATAGTTACCTGCATGTTCTTCTATAAGTTTTGTAATTTTTGCTCTTACTGGAAAACTGTGGTTCATTTTGAATTAATTTTTGTGTATGGTGCTAATACATGTGCTAGTAGTATGTGAATGTTAAACTGTTCAGCACCATTTGTTGAAAAGATTATCCATTCCTTCATTGAATTGCCTTTGTACATTTAAGAATCATATATATATGTATATATAAGAGCATATACTGGGTCTCTCTGAGCCCTGTCCTGGTCCATTGACTCAATGGTCTACTTTTATGCCATGATTGTACCCTCTTTGATGTTTATAGCTTTAAATATTGCAGCCAGGTAACATTGTTCTTTTACAAAAATTATTTTGGCTATTCCTTTTCATTTCCATAATTTTCTAAATCGGCTTATCAATTTATAAAAAAAGTGATTTTTAAAGAAAATTATTTTATTTATTTGGAAGGCAAAGAGTCAGAGATTATTTTCATCCACTAGTTCACTACCCAAAATATCCATAATAGCTTGGCTTGAAGCCAGGGACCCCAAAGCCTAATTAGGTCTCCCACATGGGTGACAGGGACTCAAGTATTTGAGTCATCACCTGCTACCTCCAGGGTATGGAATCAGAAGTAGAGCCGGGACTCTAACTCGAGCACTCCCATATGGGATGTGGTCATCCCAAGGGGCATGTTAACCAGCATGCCAAATACACACCACTTGCTGTAATTTTAAAAATTTATTTATTTTAGATGTAGAGCATCAGATAGATTGATTGATTGATTGATAGATACACAGCTTCTATCTCTGTTTCACTCCGTAAATGCCTAGAGATGGGCCCAGGGCTGAAGCCAGGAGCTGGGAACCCAATCCAGGTCTCCTGTGTGGCTGGCAGGAACCCAATTACTTGAGGCATCAGTCTGCCTCCCAGGGTCTGCATTAGCAGGAAACTGGAGTCAGGAGTTGGAGATGGGTACTCCAGTATGGGGTACAGGCATCTTAACTGCTAGGTCAGATGCCTGCCTCTTTGCTGTGATTTTGATTGTGATTGTGTTGAATTTATAGATCAGTTGGAGACAGTTTACATGTTGACAATATTGAGTTTCCTTTATGTATCCTTTAATTTCTCCCAGTAGTTTTTATAGATATGTTGTTTTATTGATTAGTGAAACATAGATTTTGGACTCAGATTGGGATTGAGATTGGGATTCTTCTAGTTATGTCTAAGTGGCGTGGGGCACATTGATTGGCTTCTGTGAGCCTCAGCTTTCTCAACTATAATATAGATGTGTAAGAGTTAAATGGAGTGAGGTCTGCACTGTGGCATGGCATGTAAAGCCGCCACCTGCAGTGCTGGCATCCCATATGGGTGCTGGTTTGAGACCCAGCTGCTATACTTCCGATCCAGCTGTCTGGTGTGGCCTGAGAAAGCAGTAGAAGATGGCCCAAGTACTTGGGCCTCTGCACCCACATGGGAGAACTGGAAGAGCTCCAGCTGTTACAGCCATTTAGGGAGTGAACCAGTGGTTGGAAGGTCTCTCTTTCTCTCTCTGTAACTCTGCCTTTCAAATAAATAAATAAATATTTTAAAAAAGAGTTAAATGGAGTAATTTATATAAAGAGCTTAACATTTGGCAAAAAAGTCTTGTGCACAGTGAAAGTTAGCTGTTGTCATTATCATTGTTGTCTTCACACAATCAAGTAGTGATAGCCTGGTTTAGCTATCCTGCCAAAATTTTTTTCTTACCCAGAGACAAGATGGTTTGTAGCAGCTGTCCAGGTCTCCTGTTTTGGTCAACATGGCTGATGAATAAGCTGCCAGACTTGCTGTTTGGGCCTCTCTTTCTCTGTTGTGCACTCCCTGTTCTCCAGCTGTGACTGTTGACACATTCTTCCCTTGGATTATGTTAACACCATTGAGTAGGCCACAGCTTTGCTTTGCATTCAGTCCAGTCTTCCTTTGATCTTCCAGTCGGGAAGGTTTTGTCCTGAGTGTTCCTCTGTCAGTCTGAACTCTCCTATTCTGTGTCTGTTTTATAGATTTTCGGGCTGCCTTACAGTCACCTCAGTTTTCGTTTGAGAATTTTGTAGACTGGGCAATAGCTTAAGTTTTTTAGGACAGCATTTTTAGATGCTCACACAGCTATATATTTTTACATTTTGCCTCCATATATGGAGAAGTAGGGCAGTATTTTATTTTTTTTTTATTTGACAGATAGTTAGACAGTGAGAGAGACAGAGAGAAAGGTCTTCCTTCCGTTGTTTCACCCCCCAAATGGCCACTACGGCCGGAGCTATGCCGATCCCAAGCCAGGAGCCAGGTGCTTCCTCCTGGTCTCCCACGTGGATGCAGGCGCCCAAGCACTTGGGCCATCTTCCACTGCCTTCCCGGGCCACAGCAGAGAGCTGGAGTGGAAGAGGAGCAACTGGGACTAGAATCCAGCACCCATATGGGATGCCGGCGCCGCAGGCGGAGGATTAACCAAGTGAACCACGGAGCGAGCCCCCAGGGCAGTATTTTATTTAAGAGTTTTGAAAAAGATGACATGTGGAAATAATTTGATGCTGTCTAAATCAGCCTGTGGTTTCTAGTTTTTCCAAGTCCTGGGAATTCAGAAAACCCTTGATTTGCACATCAGAACCTGCACCTTCCGCCTGCCCCATGGGTCTTTTTGCTCAGCACCCTCCCTCTGCAGAGCTCTTCTTATGGGAAGATTTGGGACTTCTCTCCTAGGTCCACATGGAGTCTATATTTTTGTGCAGTCTTGATATAGCTTCAGAAGGAGGATTCTACATTTGGCATTAAAGAATCTACTCTTTTCTGAATCATCAGATAGTCATTACATTTCATTTGGTGTTGGTTTAAGAACACAGTATGCTGCTTCCTAACTCGCCAAATCTGAACAAATCATGAATCCTATCTGTGCATCAGTTTCCTTATCTCTGAAATGGGAATGATATTAGTGTACATCTATACTGGGGGTTAAATTAAGTTACATTCTCAGGCTAGTGTTGGTGGATACATGGTAGATAATAAATGTTGGCAACTTGTTTTATTATAGTTCTTTGAAGAGTGACATCCTATGCTTGCTTTGCTCAATAAAAAATCATGGAGTCAAACTGGTGGTTTAGTCACTTGTTCTAATCTTTTTAAAATATATATTTATTCTAGACACAAAGATAAAGAGATCTCCCATCTGCTGGTTCATCTCCCAAATGCCTGGGATTGGACCTGGAACTAAAGCCAGGAGCATAATCTAGGTTTCTCACGTGGGTAACCCAAACCCATTTGTTTGAACCATCAGCCCTACCTCCCAGTGGTCTCCATTAGGAGAAACTGGAGTCAGGAGCTAGAGCTGGGTGTTGAATCTGGGTCCACTGATAGGAGCTGTGGGTAACTTAATGAGCATCTTCACTATAACACTAAATACCTGGTCCACTTATTTTGATCTTTAATCATTCTGTTTAATAAGAAATAATGAGAATATAATTTTGTTTAGCAAGGAAATAATGTCAGTATGTTTGTTTTTACTTAAGAGCTGATGGAAACACTGTAGTAGCTCAGAGATAGTCTTTTGACTTCATGGTGATATTATTTTCAAATTGTAGGTAATATCAAACTCAGTTTTGTTTCCTCAGATAATATGGAAACTTTATCTTCAAATGTTGAAGGTAATTTTCCAGAGAATCCTGTATTTTACCTTGTTTCTATATAAACTGACTGAATCATAAGGAAGGTATTTGATTTGCTCACAGTCACATAGGAAATAGGAACCTTTGGTTCTTTAGTTTGTTTTGCTAGTCCCAGATGATTCCATTTCCTTAGAAACTGCATGATGTACATGACTTATGAATTGCACATCAAGTTAAATCAAGAACTTGTTTGAACTTATTTTAATACTTAAGATATAATTTGAGTAACTTTAATGCTCATGTATAGATAAGTATATGTTTATTTAACTATTTAAAATTAAAATATAAAAAATATGGAAGCAGGGAGTAGCATTTGGCCTAGTGGTTAAGATAATGGCATCCCTTGGGCCGGCGCCGTGGCTCACTTTGTTAATCCTCCGCCTGCGGCGCCGGCATCCCGTATGGGCCCCAGGTTCTAGTCCTGGTTGCTCCTCTTCCACTCCAGCTCTCTGCTGTGGCCCGGGAAGGCAGTGGAAGATGGCCCAAGTGCTTGGGTGGCTGCACCCACGTGGGAGACCAGGAAGAAGTACCTAGCTCCTGGCTTGGGATCGGCATAGCTCCAGCCGTAGTGGCCATTTGGAGGGGTGAACCAACGGAAGGAAGACCTGTCTGTCTCTCTCACTGTCTAACTGTCTGTCCAAAAAAAAAAAAGATGATGGCATCCCATATTTGAATGTGTGGGTTCAATTTCTGGCTCTAGCTCTCAATTCCAGCTTTCTGCTAGTGCAGACCCTGGGAGGCAGCAAGTGTTGGCTACAGGAGTTGGGTCTCTGCCATTCATGTGGGAGATCTGAATTGAGTTCTAGCTTTTGGCTTTGGCCCAGCCCAGTCCTGGCCATTACAGGCATTTTGGGAAATAAAGCAGTGGATGGGAATCTGTTTGTGTTTCTCTGCCTCTTAAATAAATTTTTAAAAGTATGGAAACTGTCTGTAATCTAAACCCTCACAATACTGGACTCCAAAGGAAATTTGATGGAAAAGAATTCAGAGTTCGAAGAGATCAGTGTAATTTCTACATTTTTGCGCAGTGGATTCAAAATCAGTTAAGCATTCTCAGCTTGAAATTATAATCTGGCTTACTTAAAATCTTTTAACTACTAAACCATCCAGTTAGACAAGAGGATAGAAGAGACATCCATTCAGGACCATAGCTCTTGGAAAAAACAAAAAGAGTTAATACCATACAATGTAGCTGGGAAAAAATAAAAGGGAAATATAAGACCATAAGGGAGAAACCAAAATTCCATTATCACATGCAAAATTATAGTAGCAAAACTTGCTGATTATATGTTTTTATGAATCATTCATGGGAAAAAATGTTCTGTTTTGGAAAGGCTTACTGATAATTATTATCACCAGGATAAGAGGCTTATTCTAACAAGATGTGGGAAGGTTCATTTTGATGTAATACAGTTATGTATGTTCATTTCCTCTGTGAAAATGAATTTAATAGATTTACTTTAGTGTAGTCATCAGAACATTGTCTGTTCTGTGATATGGTCCTTAAGCCTATAATTGCAGTGAAGTTTCAGGAAAACCTGTATTTTCCTCATCAAATTTTGGTTGTCAAAAGAGACTAAGATATATTTAAAACTCCCAGGGAATTGAGCATTTTATGGAGCAAACAGTATGTTGAGTTCCTTTCTTCTCTTGAAATTATTGTATTGGTGATACATTTTGGTGGTGCCAAAACCTTTAGTTCTGTGTAAGTAGGGCCAAAGCTACCTTTCATTTTAAAAAGTGTTTATTTTTTTGTCTTATTTATTGGCACAATTTTCCTAGAGCATTATTTGAAAGTTACTACAGTAACCTGGTTTTCGGAGGTTGGAAACTGTCAAAATCCTTCTGATTGAAAGTTTGAGATGATAGGTCTTCTACCAGGCATTCGATCCTGGCAGTGTAAATCTAATTGTAGAGAGAGCCCTTGGCATGTTTTGCTATATTAGTTTGCAATATATATAGAGAGATATACACATGAATGGAGCCTTTATTTTGATCCTTGAGTTTGTGAATGAAATTTGTAATGTAAGAGAGATATACAAATGTTTTCAAACCCAGCAGCTAAATTGTAATAATTTGGGAGGCTGAATTTGGTCATGTGTTTAGTATTTAGGAATTTATTTATTTGATTATTATTTATTTGAAAGGCAGCATGGAAGAGAGAGAGGGAGAGACAGAGAAAGATGTTTTCCATCTGCTGATTCACTCCTCAGATGGCCTCAATGGCTGGGGCTGGGTCAGGCTGAAGCCAGGAGCCTGGAACTCCATCTTGGTATCTGATTGGATGACATGGGCCCAAGTACTTGAGCTGTCATCACAGGACAGGAGCTAGATCCAAAGTAGAGGAGCTGGAACTGCAGCCAGCACTGGGATGCTAGTGTTGCAAGGGGCAGCTTACTGGACTGGGCCACAACACCCGCCCTGTATTTAGGACTTCAAGATAGTCGATGAAATGAGGCTGTGACCCTTCACCTTTGTTCTTTGCCTTCGTTTACGTGACAAGAAAGCTGTCTTCCTTTCTAGCACCATAATCCCACATAAGGTTTCAAAGAAATGCTTGTGGCACGGCATCCTAGTGAGTTGTCCTAAATCCTTACCAGGAGCTGTCTTGGGGTCCCAGCACATTTGAGCCCTAGGTTTGTCGGGGTGAAGATGACTGTGCTGGCCATCTTGGACTCCTATAAGGGGCTAGGGAGACTGAACGTTCACACCTCTTAGCTGCCTCAAGCAAGGAGCTCTGCCTCTGATGGTGTAGAAAGTGATTGTGGGAAACTTTAAAGACTTTATAAAAAGAGAAAGTGATAGCAGTTTGCTCAGGAGATGCTTACACTCAGCCTGTCCTGCGAACTGTTCTTCCTTACATTTTGCAGACTCCTGAACAATTAAGAAAATGATGTGTATTTAAGCAGTAGTGTCATTGTTACAGATAAAAGAAGAAAATTAAAACCCTGTGAAAGCAAAGTATCCAATAAGACAAAGTGAAGTATCCAATAAAACATGTGTTTTTAGTTTTTGCTTTTGTTGAAAGTTTTAAAATATTGTAATATACTTAAGAGGGAGGTGGAGAGAAGGAGTTAGAGGGAAGGAGGGAGAAATAGAGCTCCCATCCTCTGGTTCTCTCTCCAAATATCCACACAAGCCAGACTGGCCGTGAGAGCAAAGCTGGGAGCTAGGAACTCAATCCAGGTCTCCCACTTGAGTGGCAGGAAAACAGTTACCTGAGCAATTACTGCTGCCTCCAAGGGTTCTGCGTCAGCAGGAAGCTGGAAAACGGAAGCTGGAGCTGGTGATGGAATCCAGGCACTCAGATAGGGGACCAGGGCATCCTAACCAACACCTTAGTCTCAGATAGGGGACCAGGGCATCCTAACCAACACCTTAGTCTCAGATAGGGGACCAGGGCATCCTAACCAACATCTCAATCTCTGGGGCAGCCGCTGTCTCCAGCATACATTTTTAAAGTAATTTCCGAAAGAACTGGCTCTTTCCAGACAGTTCATATTGTGTACCTTCATCTTATGTTAATGGTAGATATGCCATAATGCTTTAAGAGCCCAAGGGTTTGACAGTCCTGGCTCTGCCAGTTGACCTCTCTGTTTCACTTTCCTCATTGGAAAAATATGGCTGACATCCATGTGTAGGATTTTTTGTGAGAATCAGTTGGGATTGATACATGTGAAGCACAGAGCACAGCACTCAGAGCTTAGCATATAACCCTTTCACCCTCCCAAATGACAGCTAACATTGTATAGACTTTCACGTCAGCTACTGTACAGTGTTTGGGATCATTTGTCAGTATTGTACTATGTTTTACTGTATGATATTCTTCTGTGTTCTGGGCCTTTTTAAGTATAATGATTTCCCTCTTTTTCAAATTGAATTTTGACCTTTTCAAAAGTCTGGAATTCACTGAAGACAAGGAATTATCCAACACACCATGAATAGCGATGTTTATGTTGCATTGGCTGGCGGCCAGGTGGCAGGCAATGTTCAAAAGCAGACATAAATTTCCCCCTTCACAAGGGGCCACATGGTGCTCCTTTCCTGCACCAGGCTCCCATGGATATCAATGGTTGTTATTTGTGTGGAGCAAGGGAAAGGTCTTGCTACTCAGAAGTAGGGGCAATGTGCTATGTGAGATAAATTAGTATGTTCCCATGAGCTCATGCTTTGTCCTAAAAGATGTCTTTGTCTTGAGGTCCTGTTAGAGTCTAATAGTGGTGAGAGTCAATATTTGATATAATTCTAAGAGTGAAATCCTACTAGGATATTCAGAGTTTGCAAAAAAAAAAAAACAAAAAAAAAAAAAAACAAAAAACTATTACTACTAAAGCCCAAACAAAAAGATTTATTAAAATCTTACATTCTGTATGTTGTTAAAGCATTATTCATATTTGCTAAGGAGTTTCCTACTGTTACCAAGTTTAAAATATGTACTTCAATTTTTCATCCAGGTGTTTTAACAAAAATGGTACTTGAGTCATAAGAAAATTTTTGCTTATTGTCTGTGAAGATCGTAAATATAATTTTTAATTATTTATAGACATTAGGAAATTTAAAATATTATTCTTTGTGACATTCATGTCATCATTAGTTCTGCTTATATTGCTCAGTTTTCAAACTTGTTTTCTGATTATTCCTCAAATGTAAAAATTAAGTAGGTTAATGAAAAAATCAAGAAGTAGAGATCATAGTAGATATGAAGATATTAGAAATCAGCTCTAGTTTCTCCTTTAATAACTATTCTGTGACATATATCAGTAAGATTGGAACATTTAATACCTTTCTATTATTGCTTCTGTGGACTTAGCAGTATGATTTTCTTCCCTAGAGTCTCTCAAAGTTTTATTACACAAAAATCCTGTAAGAGCATGCAAAGGGTCTTTGGTTTCGCCATGTAATTATAAAGATGAAACTGTATATTCTGGTGGGAAAAGAAGCTTTTAATCCCCTATGGACATTTTATAAGAGAAGACATTTCTAATTTTTCACTGGCTTGTGAATTATTCATGTTAAGCAAACACACACTCCCGGCATGGAAACCAAAGTTTATAAGGCCCTTTCCTATCATTATCTCGTTAGATGTTTTCAGATAATGTTATTTCTACATGATACAGCAAAGGGACCTGAGAATCAGAAGGTTAGGATATTTTGCTGAAACTTACACAGTTTACAGGTCTTAAACAATTATCTCGAGTATAAATGAAAAGCAAGCTTTTAGACTGGAGAAATGTGACAGCTGAAATGCATTGTTATTCTCTGGGTGGGGTTCTTGAATATAAAGAGGATATTACGGGAATAACTGATGATATTCAAATAAAATCTAAAAATTTATTTTTAAGTTTATTTGAGAGAGAGAGAGGAGAGAATCAATCAATGAATGATCCTATCTGCCGATTCACTACCCACTTGTCCAGGAGCTGGGAACACAACCCAGGTCTCCTGAGTGGTGGCAGGGACCCAAGTGCTTGAGCTGTATGATCTGCTGCCTCTAAGGGTGTATACTAGTAAGAAGTAAGAATTGGGAGCAGAGTCAGGGCTTTAACGCAGATGCTTTGATATGGAATGTGAGGGTCCCAACTGGAAGCTTAATCATTCTACCTAATGCCTGACTCCTGAAAATTCGTTTTTAAAAATGTGTGAGGGTGGCCGGTGTCACGGCTCACTAGGCTAATCCTCCACCTTGCGGCGCCAGCACACCGGCTTCTAGTCTGGGTTGGGGCACCGGATTCTGTCCCGGTTGCCCCTCTTCCAGGCCAGCCCTCTGCTGTGGCCAGGGAGTGCAGTGGAGGATGGCCCAAGTGCTTGGGCCCTGCACCCCATGGGAGACCAGGATAAGTACCTGGCTCCTGCCATCGGATTAGTGCGGTGCGTCGGCTGCAGCGCGCCGGCCGTGGTGGCCATTGGAGGGTGAACCAATGGCAAAGGAAGACCTTTCTCTCTGTCTCTCTCTCTCACTGCCCACTCTGCCTGTCCAAAAAAAAAAAAAAAAAAAAAAAAAAAATGTGTGAGGGGTTAGAAATTCTTTGAGGAAACATGAGGCAAAAAGTTTAAAGACAGTTGAACAGAGGAGCATTTTGCATGCATGCAGGTAGATAGGATTTTTTTTTTTTATCATACTTTTACTTTTAATGGAGAAACTTTGGAAATTACCTAAATGCCTATTGATATTATAGTGAATAAATTCAGGATGATATAATTGGGCAATCAGTACTATCAGTTAAATTAAGTTTAGTTGTAATAAACAGTTAACTCTAAAAATTTAATATTATTAGACAAAAGGGAAATGCAAATCAGAACCACAATGAGATATTGTCTCACTCTGGTTAGAATGGCTATTATTAAGAAGCCAAAAAAAAAAAATAAATAACAAATGCTGGAGGATGACAAGCAAAGGGAACCCTTTAAAAGACTTTGGTGGGAAAGCAAATTAGAGTAGCCAGTATGAAGAACAGCATGATGGGTCCTCAGAAAAAGTAAAATTAGTCTATGATACACAGAAATACAAATACTGTGTATTTTTCTCTTACATGTGGAAGTTTAAAAAGGATTACTAAGACTGGGAAGGGTGAGTTGTGAGGCATAAAGAGGGAGGGTGGCTGACAGGTACCAAAAATACAGCTAAATAGAAACACTAGGTTTTAGTGTTCTACAGCACAGTGGGGTGACTGTGGTCAGAATAATGTGTTATATATACTGTGTGATGTATGATGTAGGAAGAGCTAGAAGAGAGGAGCTTGGAGACTTCATTCCTTTGAAAGATGAAGAAATAGAAATGTCAGTTATGCTGATTTCCTGATTTGACCAGATTATACTGTATGCATGTATTGAAATATTATACTGTTCCCCATTAAAATATACAAATATTACATGTTAATGGAGGAAAGTTAATGTTAGTAAATGAAGCAAAGTATAAAGTTAAAAACAGACCTTGTTTGAATAGCTTTCCAAATTTTATTTTAAAAAGTTTATTTAAATATTAATAGTTACATGGATACAGAATCAAATAGTAAAGAGGATTTGTAATGAAAATGAATGATTTCAGCTTCATCTCCTTCTCTCTTCCTACCCTGTTCCCGAAAGCCATTTGGAATCATGTTTCAGTGTTTCTGGTGGTTACTTCCATATCTCTTAATAAAATATTTATACTGTAACTTTTAAAATACTTTCTAACCATAGAGGTGGGCATTTTGCACAGCAATTAAGATGCCGCTTGGGACGCCTACATCCCATCTTGGAGTGACTGGGTTGGAGTCCCAGCTGTACTTCTGATTGTAGCTTTCCTGCTAATGTGCACCCTGGCAGATAGCAAGTGATAGCTTAAGTAGTTGGATCCCTGCCACCCATTTGGGAGACCTGGATTGAGTTCTGGGCTCCTGGCTTTGGCCTGATACAGCCTCAACTGTTGTGGGCACTTGGAGAGTAAACCAGCAGATGGAAGCTATCTCCCTTTCTGCCTTTCTAATAAATAAACATTTTAAAAATTTAGTAAAGCATTATGGCCGGCGCCACGGCTCAATAGGCTAATCCTCCATCTTGCGGCGCTGGCACACCGGGTTCTAGTCCCGGTTGGGGTGCCGGATTCTGTCCCGGTTGCCCCTCTTCCAGGCCAGCTCTCTGCTGTGGCCAGGGAGTGCAGTGGAGGATGGCCCAGGTGCTTGGGCCCTGCACCCACATGGGAGACCAGGAGAAGCACCTGGCTCCTGGCTTCAGATCAGCGTGGTGCGCTGGCCACAGCTCGCCGGCCGCGGCAGTCATTGGAGGGTGAACCAATGGCAAAGGAAGACCTTTCTCTCTGTCTCTCTCTCTCACTGTCCACTCTGCCTGTCAAAAAAAAAAAAAAAATTTAATAAAGCATTGTAACTACAGAAATTTTCTTTTTCTTATTAGAATAGATGTAGATATGGATTTACCAAGCTTACACCATTCTTAATTTCCCCCTTTTTAATATTATTGATTATAAATTTTTTTTGCATTTTAGTCTTTTTGTAATTTCGTTTAGTTTTTATCAGATTGTTCATGCATGTAGTTTACAAAAATTGTCACAAAAATTAGGAATCTCCTCCATAGCCACTCATTCCCACTCCTGCTAACCATTGCTCACATTCAAAGAGACAAAAACTTCAGACTTTTGACTGTTTCATTTGGTGTTTAAATAACACCACCAGGGGAGGGCTTTGGCTTAGAGGTTAAGATGCCCGTCTACATGTCTTATATCAGATTGCATTGTTTGAGTCCTGGCTCTGCTTCTGATTCCAATTTCCTGCTAAAGTGCACCTTGGGAGGCAGCAGGTGATGACTCCAGTAGTTGGGCACGTACCCACTCAGGTGGGAGAGCTGGATTGAATTTCTGGCTTCTGGCTTTGGGCCTGCTGAGTCCTGGGCACTGTGGACATTTGGAGGAATAAAATGGTAGATGGGAGCTCTTTCTTTGCCTCATGAAGAGGAAGAAGAAAGAAATCAATCAATCATGTCACTAATGCACTGCTTGGTTTTCTGTTTTGTGCTTTGTCTGTTGGGTGTCTTCTCCAGAGGGTGACCAATTAGCTTGCTAGCGCTATACAGTTCAGACTTCCCAGCCTGTCTTCTCGGTGTGGTTGTGTAATTTGTATGTCTAGATCAGTATTTTGTATCACATTCCTGAGACATAGTAAATGTTTTTACAGCTGAAGCATGGGTATAACTTTTTTACTTTTTTCTTCTTGTACAGCTCTGGAGTTAATGATTGTCTTGTCTTTTTTACTTAGTTTTCTATGTACATATCACAAATCCATCCTCCACAATTAAAATTCTCTCTCAAAGCATTCAGACACATCAGGCATTTTGTATTTTTTTGGATGCTATTTTCAGAGAACCTTGAGAGCCATTCTATTTTATTCTGGATGGCAGCCCTCTGTCGCTGTGGCACAGGTAACCACTAATCTGGAATACCACTCACCCATTTCTGTGCGAGAGCCTTGTTTGCTGGATCTTATGTCCCCTCCAGCAGGTCTTGTTACTCTCTTGTTTACAGCCTTGTTCTGGTGAACTAATTTCTCTAGGAGTACCCTGAAGAAAGATGCATTGAAGAGAATTTTTGTGAGACCTCAGTGTTCTGGAAAAATGTTTACTAACCTTTTTACACTGAAATTTTAGTATCTGGTTTGGGAATAAGTTTTCATTCAGAATTTTGAAAGCTGGTTTCTTCTGGGTTTTCACTGTTGTTGAAATCTCAAAGTCATTCTCCTCTTCCATTTTCTGTTTCTTTCTGGGAAGTTTTAAGACAGTGATTTTCAACTGCAGGTTCACTTCAGAATCATTTGGGAACTTTATCAAGTCTTGGTATGAGGGACTTTGAAGTAGCTGAACTGGAGTGGAGCCCAACTAAAAGAATTTTGGAGAAGTTCCCTATGTAATCCTAATAGGTGGTCAGGGTTGAGAACCACTGCTCTGCAGTCTTGTCTTCGCCTACAATGTGCAGAAATGTCATGATGACACACTATGTTGTAAGTGCCTTTTCATCAATTCTGCTGGAAACTTGATTGTTCCATTAGTCTGTAAGGTTATGTACTTTAATTTTGTTTTTTAAAATTTTCTTCCCTTTAGTTTTCCTGCCCTGTTATTCATAGGCCCTCTGCATATTGCTAATTTTCAGTTGTTTTTTTCCTTTTGCTTGGGTTTTTAAGTGATCTCCTCAGTTTGATCTTTCAGTCCTCCAATTGAATTTTCCTTTTTCTATTGTCATATTTTTATTTTTTCAGGAATTTGCTTTTTTAAAAAAAAAAGTGTTTTTTGTATTTGAGAGGCAGAGAGAGAGAAAGAGAGAGAAAGAGATCTTCCTTATGCTGGTTCACTCCCTAAATGCATGCAACCATCTAGGCCAGGCTGAAACCAGGAGCCAGGAACTCCATCTGGACATCTGGATCCCTGACATAGGCAGCAGAACCCAAGTACTTGGGCCGTCGTCCACTACCTGCCAGTTACATTAGCCGGAAGCTGGATCAGAAGCATGGGGTGATCTGGACTCACAGGCGCTCTGATATGGGTGTTCCCAGTGTGTGTGTGGGTGGTGAGGGACAAACCACTGTGTCACAATGCCTGTTCCTCCAAGAATTCATTTATTTTATTGTGTTTTTGTGGCATCCTTTCCTTATTTTATAGGTGCAGTATCTTCCCTCCTAATAATGTTATTAATTATTTAAATTTTCATTGCCTTTTCTGTTTTCTCTTTAAAAGACCTCTTTCCTCCTAATAATGTTAATAATTATTTAAATTTTCATTGCCTTTTCTGTTTTCTCTTAAAAAGACCTATCATTTGTTTTAGTCCCTGGTTTTATAGTAGGGACTTTCCTCAGAACTCTTTCTGGGCTGTGTTCTGCTCCTGGTCTAAAGCTAATTATGGACGCTCTGACTGTGTGGTGGACTTGTCAACTTTAGCCTTTACTAAAAGGATGATCTGTTTGGGCCATGGCATCGGGGAAACCCTGGTGTCAAAATCTTGGAGTCATTTTTCTTAGGCTTGTCAGATTCATCGGAGAACACTCTATTCAGCTTCACCTGTGAGAGCCGAGTGGGTGGACAGTGGTTGGAGGATGTTAAATTTTAGAGTGCGAACTTGTGCTCCATTTGCCTTTCCTGTCTGTGTCTGTTGTCACACAGATTGGAGACCCTCAGTGATTTACTCACTCCAGAGAAGAAACCTCGGGAGCCTTTTGGGGTCAGGTCATCGTTTAATGGAGAAAAATCTGCTTTGAGATCTTTCCCCTTCTGTTGGAAGGCTCACTGTGCCCCAGCTTCCACAGCTGCCTGTGGTGTGCATTTCTGGTGGGATTTTGCGGGGGAGGTTTCAAGCTGTGAATCAGGTTGTTTCTCACCGCTGGCTTAGGACTCAGCTGTCAAGTCAGGCATCAGTCTTGCTTTCCAGCTCCCAGGTGGTGTTCTTGTCAACTCCTTTTTTCCTTTTTCCCTGTTGTCCTAAAAACAAAGCCCATTACTGTCAATGTAATGCATTTTTACGAGAGAAAAGCTGTGAGTTTGAATGTTTTATTTAACCAGAACTGAATCGTGTGATGATGGTAAATGAAAAATGAAAAGATGGGGAAAGGCCTCAGATTGTCACGATGATTCTGTTCCTTATGTCAGTTTCTGGATGCCAGTCATATGACTCGGTATATGTAATGTTTGCAGAAGCTGGCAAGAGCTCATGTTTGTGACAGATCAGATTGCCTTCAGTTGGGCTTAGTTACATTTGGAAAAGTTATTTAAACTCTTCTGCTGTAGTGCAGATTGACAGTCTGAATTAAAATAAAATGGTTTAGAAACGCTAAAAACATCATGTTGCCTTCAACCAAAAAAGCTTGGCTTTTCTCCTTAGACCAGTTGTGATTATATATATCAGCCAACATGTACTACATATTCTCCGATTTTCCCCAACCTTTAACTCAGTGCTCTTCCTCACCCCCACGGAACTCCATGATCTAAATAAGGATCGTACTGTGTTTTGTTAGTGTGTATATTCAGTCTCTTTTTATTCTGGAACAGCCCCTCCTCACCCGTTGTCTTACAGAATGTCCCACAGCCTAGAGCTGTCTTACTTCCTCATGACATGTCTTACTTTCTCATGAATTAAACATATTTGGTAAAAATATTACAGAGATGATGAGGTATGCTTCTTACTGCACCCTATCAGTAGGCACATGGCTGTGTGTCCCGTTAATGATGGTGGAACATTTTATCAGTTGTTAAGAGAGCGTCTGCTACATCTCCCTACTGTAAAAACAGTTTTTGGTGTTTTTTTTTTTTTAACTCTTAATTAATGATTATACTACAGATAATTTGCATATACTGTGTTCTCCCAATAGCCTTTTACTTGGTAGCTGGTGATGCCTGAGTCAATTATTTAATTGTAAAAATAGTGATCTTTCTTTCTTATAGTCTGTATTCTATAAATAAGGCCTTTTCCTTCATCCTTTCCCTATTTTTTTTTCCTTTTCTTCTCCTCCTCTTATCCTCCCTCACCTTCCCCTCCACTTGGCAGAGAGAGAGAGAGAAAGAAAGGGGGGGGGGAGAATTTGACTGAGGGGGAGAAAGATATATAAATAGACAAGAGAGAGCTCCTGCCTGCTACTTCACTCCCTAAATGCAATAGCTGGGGCTGGGCGGAGGCTGAAACCCAGAGCTGGGAAGGCAATCCAAGTCTCCCACGTGGAGGACCCCCTTTACCTGAGCTGTCACTGCTGCTCTAAGCTTGTATGTTAACAGGAAACTGGACTCAGTAGCCGGGGCTGGGACTCCAACCCAAGTACTTGGATGGGGAACACGGTGTCTTAACTGCTAGATTAAAAGCCTGTCCCTCAAATATTCAGTATGCTAGGTAGCAAAGTACTTCATCTTATAAAATACCTCAAGCTATTTTGTGTCATTTTGTACAGTGTCTAGGAATGTAGACTATTTAGTCTTGTTTGTTGAACTAGATCCTGAACTACCAATGAAGTCAGGTTTCTGTTTGAGTGGCCCTGATTACATTACATCATCTCTCCAGGCTTCAGTTTACTGGTCTGAAATAAGCAGCGATGGTAATTAGGCACGTACTGCATTTCTGTGAAAGGAACACATGCACATGTACCTTAGGCACTAGAATTCCTGTCTCCTCAGTAGTTCTCAGCTCTTGGGCCCTGATAGCTGGAACATCCTTGTGCCTCAGAGTCCTCTTAAAATGGGAACGATGATTGTACTTCCTTTGTAGGTTTATTGTGAAGTGGGAGAAGTTCCTGCATGTAAATTTCTTGGAAAAGTGCCTAGTTCCAGTCACTTGGAAAAGTGACTGATAACTGATAAGTGTTAGTTATTGGTGCTTAGTTTGTAGTATATAGTTGTGATTTAAACAATAAAAATTTTAATATTTTGGTAAATAAAGACCTGCAGTTGGTAGATATTTTTTAGTATGTAGCAAATTAAGATTTCAAGGAAATTACACTTTGGGGCATATTCTGTTTTTCCTGTGGCTCTGATGTAGTAGACTTAAGGATCAGAAGAAGCAGGAGATTCCTAATAATTAATATTTGGGCTGACGTTGGAGTTGAGAATTCCAGCTGCTTTTTTCTGAATATCGTGATATCTGTAAATTCTTCCTGAAACAGCTCCATTTGCTCAGCCATTTGTGGGTATGGTGATTGCTGTTTGATCCTCTACTGCATTCATTTAAACAGAAGATGGCACTTGGCCTACATCCAGGTGATGAGTGATTGTTCCATCTCTGATGGGTCCCTGTTGTGCACAGAACACTTGGGTTACAAATACAGCACAACTGAGATGCTAAGATTGTGACACCAAGGGAAGGAGTAATTGGAAGCCACAGGGCTTGGTATTAAACAAGTAGGGATTTTCCAGCAGATTGTAGGCTCTTGTTTTCATAAATGGTCAGGAAGGGCCGGTGTTGTGGTGGATCAGGTTAAGCCTCTGTCCTTGATGCTGGCGTCTCATATGGTACGGGTTTGTGTCCCTGCTACTCGACTTCTGATACAGCTCCCTGCTAATGTGCCTGGGAAAGCAGTGGAAGATGAATCAAGTCCTTGGGCCCCTGTACCCACATGGTAGACCCAGAAGAAGCTCCTGGCTCCTGGCTTTGGCCTGGGCCTGGGCCAACCCCAGATATTGGGGCCATCTGGGGAGTAAACCAGTGGCTGGAAGATCGCTCTCTCTCTCTTTCTCCCTCTCTGTAACTCTGCCTTTCAAATAAATAAGTAAATCTTAAACAAAAAACTAAAAACAAAAAATAAGGCCTGACAGGCTTAATGTTAATGCCAGAAAGTCAGCAGAATTGGGGCTCACTATCACATAATAGCATAAAACACCTCTATCAAATGTAGGGGATGGGTGGACCCAAAACCTGAGATGACTACATCTTGGAACAATCCAGGACTTGGAGTGGGTAAAGGATCATTGTTGGAAACAGACTGTTAATTATTTTTCTTTAAAATTGAAATTGAACACACTATTTTACTCCTAAGTTAGGTACAGGGGGTGTGAAGATAAATCCTCTTGAGAGTTAACTATAATTCTGTAGTAGTTTTATAGAATGATACTGATGTGTGATAAAGTTGATATCTGAGTGTAGATGAAGGTGCTCATAACCATTTCCTTGAAGTGTAAGGAAATAAGGGTAAGAACAAGGTCAAGAATAGGGAAGACTGGGCCTGAACAGGTCCTCAGACCTGTAGTCCCTTTGTTACATTCCTGCCTCAGTTCTGCACAGTGATACTCTGGTCCGTTTTATTTTTATCCTAATTTGTGGTGTTATTTAGGGAGATAGGGATGAACAAAAAGACTCTAAGTTCCTTGATTTCATTTATACTGATGACCTAAAAAGTTATAATAATAATAAGAGAACTTACTAGATTTATCCAGTCTTTTTGCTTATACTCTCATGGTACATCTATTTAATAAATTAGCAATAATGGAAAATTGAGCCAGGAAATATTCAGATTTAAATATTATTATATTTTCTTTTGCATTTAAGAATATTCCTCCTAATACCTAACACGATGTTACTAAGTAAATGTTGGTTGATTGACTCATTGTTCATATGTGGGGGAAATGCATCTTCTGCATTCCATTTTTCTTCATGTGGCAAAAACTCTGTTAATATAATGTTTATGCTTTCCTGTGCCCTTTTTGAGAAATAGAAGTGACTTAAACTGATTGGTGAATTTGAAATTAGAAATCAAGTTTATGTGGCCCATCCACGTTCTTCTCTTTGTCTTATGAATGAAACTACCCATGGCCCAGCCTGTTCCACCATACTGTAAATTTTACTGGGATAGACTCTCCAATCATGATACCACACTGCCCATGACTGGAGGGTGAGTCTGTTCAGTTATGGGAGTCAGTGTTTGGAAACCACCTACCTGTCTTCATAAGTAATATTCTCCAATTTCGGTATGATTGGTAGTAAGAATAATATTTTGGTCCGCCACTTACCCTCTTTTTTCTCTTACCCATTTTTTAAAAAGATTAATTTTGTTTTTATTTGAAAGGCAGCATTACAGAGAGAGTGAGGGAGAGACAGAAACAGAGGGGGGTGGGGTGGATATCTTCCATCTGCTGGTTCACTCCCCAGTGGCTGCTACGGTAAAGTCTGGGCCAGACTGAAGCCAGGAATCAGGAGCTTCTTCTGTGTCTCCCACTTGAGCAGGGGCCCAAGCACTTGGGCCATCTTCTGTTGCTTTCCCAGGCACATTAGCAGGGAACTGCATGGGAACTGGTGCATGTATGGGATGCCAATGTTGCTGTGGCGTCTTTACTGGCTATTCTACAACCCCCCCCCACCCATCTTGCTAACTTGCCACTTGTAATTTCGCTTTTGCCTTATCTATTTTATATCATTTCTAGGCAGAAAACAGGGCTTCCAATTTGCTAGCTCTCCTCTTAAAACATAAATACCTTGCATTTCTGAGTTTAATTGCTCACCATTTATTATTTGCACAGGTAAAGCAAGGTTAATTCAAGTAAAGTGTGCAGAGCCATTGTCAAGTTGATAATCAGTAATAAAGACAAGTGTTAGCAGGGAAGATGTTCACACTAATGGTTAAGGTGCCTGTGTCTCAGAGTATGTGGGTTCAACTCTCAGCTCTGGCTCCTGACTCCAGCTTCCTGCTAATGTAGACCCTGGAGGGCAGCAGTGATGACATAAATAATTGGATTCTGGACTCCATATGGGAAACCTGGGTTGTATTCCTGGATCCTGGCTTGGGCCTTGGCCCACCCTCCATCACTGAGGGCATTGGGTAGTGAAGCAGAGGATCACAGTGCTCGTTCTGTTTTTCTCTCTTGCTCTGCCTTTCACATAAAAACAACAACAAAAGCCCATGTTTTCATTTCTGCATGAAGATGAAGAGCAGTCATTCTTAATTTCTGGTAGATTAATCTGTAAAACACAATGGGCTTTGTTAGGGTGCCCAAATAGTATTTACATATGTACTCCATTGCTGTAACTGTTAAGATTTCAAATTAAGCTGTCACAATGTTTGTGTCTTCAAAGCTTGTTTTTCTCCCTGGTGTGTAGGAGGCCTTCAAGCCTGGATCTTATTGTGTTTTTTAAACAATTTGCTTTTGTAATGCTAATCAAAATAAAACCTCTGAATGTGGTAACGGAAGTTTAATGCCAAGGGCTTTAATTAAAAGATTTTAAAATTAAAGATGAATAATTTAGCTATAGAGTTTGTCTTAAAATTTTTTTACCATAAAACTGAATGATTATTTTTTCTCTCAAAATTCCTCAAAACGTTACCCTTTTGAAATACAAAATTAAATGAACTTTTTGTTTTAGAGTAGTTTTAGATTTACAGAAAAATCACAGAGCTACTATAGATAGTTCCTGAATGCCCTGTGCCCAATGTCCCCTATTGTTAACATCTCACATCAGTGTGCTAAGTGGTCACGGCTAATGTGCCAATGTTGGTACATTACCTTGAGCTAACCTTTATACTTGACTTGGTTTTCATTAGCTTCCCCCTAATGTCCTTGTCTTTTCCCAGGATACTGTCTTTGATGCCCGGTTATCTTTAATTGTCATGTCTCTTTAGTCTTACCTGGTCTGTGGCATTTTCTCTTGTACCTGACTTAATATCATGTTGCTTTGTTTGTTACTACTCTAGGAGCGATAGGGTGTACCATTCCTAAAAAGAGTACTTCAAGAAGATTAAAAATGACATTAAAAAATAGTTTTATTTTGTTTTAAAAACTGTTGAAATCTATGCATAGCTTTTTCATAAAATGTGTTTTCTATAAGCCTCTTCTGCGCCATGCGGCCAAGGTGTGTGTGGGCTGTACCATCTCGGTTTATGAAAGTACTCTCCATATTTGTAGTACTGTGTTATTGCCTAATGTTTCTTAGATTATAGTCTCATTGCTATGTAGTATACGACTGTATTTGTCATAGTAATATGCAAGGGACTCAAATTTGAGTGGTTGTAGAGAAAATGAAAGAGCAAGAGGTTATATGTGACAGGGTAAGGGGCTGGTGCTGTGACACAGTGGGTTAAAGCCCTGGCCTGAAGCGCCGGCATCCCACATGGGCGCCGGTTCTAGTCCTGGCTACTCCTCTTCCAATCTAGCTCTCTACTATGGCCTGGGAAAGCAGTGAAAGATGGCCCAAGTCCTTGGGCCCTTGCACCCACATGGGAGACCCCGAAGAAGCTCCTGGCTCCTGGTTTTGGATCCGCACAGCTCTGGCCGTTGCGGCCATCTGGGGAGTGAACCAGTGGATGAAGGACCTCTCTGTCTCTACCTCTCTCTGTAACTCTGTCTTTTAAATAAATAAAATAAATCTTTAAAAAAATATGTGACAGGGTGAAAGAAGAATTAAATAATCTGCTGACCAATAATTTATAAAGTTCAAGAGGCTCAAAATATAAAAGAATAAAAAGTAGTGTTAGTTATCTACTACTGTAATACACATGATCCCTAAACCTTATAGCTGAAAACAACAAATATTTACTCTCTCCTAGTTCCAAGGGTTAGGAATCTAGGAGCAGCTTATCTGGGTGTCTCTGGCCCATGGTCTAGTCTGGCTCCCTTGAGGTGGCAGGCAAGCTGATGCAGTCTCTCAAGGGTAACTGGGCCAGCGAATCTATTCCCAGGCTAAGTCACATTCTGTTGGCTGGACCTCACCGTATGCTCACAGTATGGCAGCTTGCTTTCCCCTGAATGTCAGATCCAGGAGCAGGGAAGAGTGGGCATCCATGCGGAACGTGTTCTCTTTTATAACCCAATTTTGGAAGTAACATTTAATTTTTGCTGAATATAATTGGTGACGTTGGCAACCCTGGTACAGTGTGGGAAGGGACTACATAAGGGTGTATGTAATAGAAGGCAGCGTTGTTGGGGGTCATGTTGGGACTGGCTACTACAGTGGCTCCGAGCAAAACCATGAGCAGCAGCAGCCTTTTTGAGGAATGTTAACTCGTGTTTGAAATGTCTCATTAGGGCACCGTGTTAATAAAGTTACTCTGATTCTAGTTGTCGTATTTCACTAACTGACTTTGACTCTGTTTGCTTTTGAAATATCTTAGATACATTTAGAATAAAATAATTAGTAGTTTTGGGGCCAGTGTCATGGTGTAGTAGATAAAGCTGCCACCTGCAGTGCCGGCTCAGGTTCAAGTCCCAGCCGCTCCACTTCCAGTCCAGCTCTCTGCTGTGGCCTGGGAGAGCAGTGGAGGATGGCCCAAGTCCTTGCGCCTGGCACCCATGTGGGAGACCCTGAAGAAGCTCCTGGCTCCAGGCTTTGGACTGGCCCAGCTCCGGTTGTTAGGGCCATTTGGGGAGTGAACCAGTGCATGGAAGATTTCTGTCTCTTTCTCTGCCTCCCTGTAATTCTGCCTTTCAAATAAATAAATAAATCTTTAACAAAAAAATTAGCGGTTTTAAATGTCATCTAGTTAATTGCTTTAATCTTGTAGTTTTTTGACACTGACATCCTGAAAGGTAGTGAGGATAGGAGTGTGTGGCAGTCATTTGCAGTTCCAGGAGTACATCGAAGCTTGAGAGTTTTTGCCTTGTATAGAGTGCTGTTTTTGCTCTGCTGTGCAGTTCCCTTTCCCTGTTCCTCCACTGTAGAGAGTATCATCATAAAAATATAACTTTAACAAATGTATTTCTGTGATCCTGACAATAAATAGCTTAGGCATTTAAACATTCTTATTTTCTATCCCGTGAAGTAATTCAGATGCTGTACTGAGAATTTGCTGTGGATTTCTACAAGTATGTATGGATTTTAAAATTTCTTTGCTCCCAAATGAACTTAATTTTTTTAAAAGGTTTATTTTATTTATTTGAAAGAGTTACAGAGAGAGGTAGAAACAGAGACAGAAAGAAGTCTTCCATCACTGGTTCACTCCCCAAATGGCTACAATGGCTGGAGCTGGACCTGTCTGAAGCCAGGAGCCAGGAGCTTCCTCTGGATCTCCCATGTGGGCACAGGGGCCCAAGGACTTGGACCATCTCCCACTGTTTTCCCAAGCACATTAGCAGAGAGCTGGACTGGAAGTGCAGAAGCTGAGACTGGAGCCGGTGTCCATATGAGATGCCGGCTCTGCAGATCAGGGCTTTAACCTGCTACACTGCAGCTCCAGCCCCCCAAAACTTAATTTTTAACTTCATTTTCTACAAACACTTTGAAGAACCCTCATATATAAATTTGAAACTTGCTTTTACCAAATGATTAAGTGCTTATGTAATAGAAGTCTACTAAAAAAAAAGCCTAAAAATATACCTATTTTTAAAAGTTGGGATTTTGACATGTCAGCACTCTTGACATTACTCACCCTTGGTGTTTAAAATAACCTGGATCCCACAGACTAAGTGCTACTCTTCCCACTTCCAAGGCAGTTTTTCTTTTGGAGTGCATTTTATTGGTAATATTGGTATTCATTTATTTTCTTACTAGAATATTGATATGTATAGGTCAGTGTTCCAGAGCGTTACAGGCCAAAGCACAAACGTAGCGATTATACAATCTAGTATTAAGTTTTTCTCTCAGGTTAGAAGTTTTTAAGCTGAGATTAAAGAGTGTGGTGCTTGCTAAATTTATAAGGGAAATTTTGTGTACATGTGCTGTGTGCATTTGGAAAAAAAAAAAAAGCCCACAGGTTTCATCACATTCTTTCAGAACATTCTTTCAGAGAGCTGTGATCAAAAAAAATTCTTGCAGAGGGCTATGATCTAAAAACTGTTAATGATTTCTACCATTTGAGCCAATTTTTGTCACATAGCTATCGAATTTGATCTTGTTTTGATGGCAGTGTTCGGATATTTTTAATTTTTGAATAGGAAAATGGAGTCTTAGCATTTTGTCCACAAATATACAATAATAAATCATATTCTTATGAACATTTTAACCCACAACTGATATACTTATTTTGGTGATATGTTTAAAAATGTTGTAAATACTAATTTTATAGCAACATTTTAATACTCTGCATTAAATACAGGAAATTATGGTACCTCCTCAGTGACATCACATTCTTTAACTATTACATTACAGACAGCTCCAGTATGTCAGTTGCACAACTGCTCTTTGTAGGCAGTTTTAGTCATGTACAGTGTGAGGATTAGTGTAGCCTACACTGTGGCCTCCTGTTAAAGAATTTATGAACTTCTGAAATAATTCCCAGTTTTTTAAGGTCATGTCTATGATTCTGTTCTCCTGGTAAGTGTATGATCTGAGTTTTTTAAAGATAGACTGTTTTGAGATGTGGTAGTTCTAAGGCTGTATTTACACTGACCAGAAGAGATGCTTTTATAGAGCTTTTCCTCTTTCCAGCGCCTACCTTAGCTCTTGATAGCTTAGAATCCGGGCTGTGATATTTCTTTGTTTACATTTTTAAAAGGCAGCAAGTTTTACCATAAGAGGCCCTGTGTTATTGGTGTAGGAAAAACTAGTTTAGGGTACTGTCCTGGTTCATCCTTACTGCTTGGCAGCAGGTGAATACGCCGAGGACGGCAGACATGTACTTGATCCAGGGGTGAACCTGAGCTCCCAGCTCTGGAGAGATGCATGCGGTGCCACACTCTCTGGGTTTTAATTAATGAACTAATTCTTTTTTTAAATCATAGCAACATTTTTTACGATTTTTTTTTTTATTTATTTGAGAGGTAGACTTAGGGAGAGGCAGAGAGAGAGAGAGGTCTTCCATCTGCTAGTTCACTCCCCAAATGGGCACAACAGGCAGAGCTAGACCGATCCAAAGCTAGGAGCCAGGAGCTTCTTCCAGGTCTCTCACACAGGTGCAGGGGCCCAGGATCTTGACTATCTTCACTGCTTTCCCAGATGCATTTGCAGGGAGCTGGATTGGAAGTGGTGCAGCCAGGATTCTAATTGATGCCCATATGGGATGCTTGCACTGCAGACAGCAGCCTTACCAGTATGCCACAGCGCTGGCCCCTGATTAATTTTATAAAGATTTATTTATTCAAAAGACAGTGATAGAAGGAGAGAGAGAGAGAGAATCTCCCATCTGCTGCTTCACTCCCCAGATATTTCCAATGGCTGGGGCTAGGCCAGGCCAAAGCCAGGAGCCAGGAGCTTTCTCTGGGTCTCCCACATGGATGCAGAGGTCCCAAGGACTGGGACCATCCTCTGCTGCTTTCCCAGGCACACTAGCAGGGAGCTGGACAGGCAGTGGAGTAACGGGAACTCAAAGCTGCACTCACATGAGATGCTGGCACCTCTCAACCTTCTATACCACAGTGCTGGCCCCTGGGTTATAATTTATTATCAAGATTTGAAATTAGAAGCAATTCTGATCATTTTTTGCTAAGGTAAGCTGATTTCCAGCTCAGCCACTAAGTTTATTGAATTGCTGACTTTGACCACTTAAGAATGATGCATTCCATAAAAATGACACTGTGCTTTATGGTTAAGCCCTGGGGCTTTTGAGTCAGAGACAGGTGTCAAAGTTCTGCCCGTGCCAGTTTTGGGCTGGGACATTGCATGATTTATTTTGCTTCTCTGCATCTCAGCTTCTTTAGCAAATTGATGGTTTTCTGATTGCTCTCATGCCGTTAAACCTCTTCATGTGCTTTGCAGGAGTCTGGTATGTAAGGGGTAGACCTTGTTCCAATCATGACAGTGATGTTGGTGCGCTGAGGGACATAATCATCTTGTGCAGTAAGAGCATAAGAATGGGGTTGAGGGCGATCAGGGGGACATTGATAAGTGACGTTCTAGCCAAAATTTTTATATAATTGGATTGATAATTCCTACATGTGATTTTTTTATATTTTATTACAACTTCTGATATCTTTTTAGTTTATGTTATCCATCTTTTTTAAAAAAATTATTTGTTTATTTGAAAGATAGAGTTATAGAGAGGGAGGGAGAGAGAGGGAGAGACAGAGATTTTTCACCCACTGATTCACTTCTCAAATGGCCGTTATAGCTGGAGCTGAGCCGATCCCGAGCCAGGAGCTTCTTCCACATCTCCTACATAGGTGCAGGGGACCAAGTACTTGGGCCATCTGCTGCTACTTTCCCAGGCACATTAGCAGGGAGCTGGATTGGAAGTGGAGCAGCCGGGACTTGAACTGATGACCATATGGGATGTTGGTGTTGCAGGTGACAGCTTTACCTGCTACACCATGGTACCAGCCCCTAGTTTATGATATCTTAAATATATTTTGGAAATTGGCAAGGTATGGATATAAGGTAATAGTTTTTTTTTTTTTAAGAAAAATATTTATTTGAAAGGCAAAGTGCCAGAGAGAGAGAGCGAGAGAGAGAGGGAGAGAGAAAATCTGTCTGCTGGTTCACTCCCCAAATTGCTGCAACAGCTGGGATGGACCAGGCTGAAGCTAGGAGCCAGTAACACTATCCAGGTCTCCTGTGTGGGTATAGGGGCCAAAGTACTTGGGACATCTTCCATCACTTTCCCAGGCCTGTTAGCAGGGAGGGAGCTAGATGGGAAGTGGAGCAGCTGGGACTCCAACCAATGCTCCAGTATGGAATGTTGGTGTTTATGAGGCAGCAGCTTAGTTCACTGTGCCAAAGTACTGGCCCTTTTTGAGGAAGGAATAATTTTTTTTTATTAACAGACTTCTAGAGTAGTTTTAAGTTTACAGATAAATTGGGCAGGAAGTAACAGATTTCTCTTGCCCTCTCCAACCCCTAACAGTTCCTCCTATTATCAACATCTTGTTAGTATGGGACATTAGTTACGGTTGAGGATCTGGTATTGATATATTATTGCTCACCCAATCCATAGGTCTGGGTTTGGCTGAATGCATGTCATTTATCTACCATTACAGTACCATACAGAACAGCTTCACTGCCCTAAAATCGTCTGTGTTCCTTTATTTATTCGTCTTACCCCTTTTCTGCAAGCCTGGAAACTACTCATCTTTTTGCTGTCTCTTGAGTTGCATCTGTTCCAGATGATCTTATAATTAGAACCATACATTATGTAGCTTTTGCAGACTAGCTGCTTTTAGTTAACAAAATGCTATTAGACTTCCTCCAGGTCTTTTTGTGACTTGATTGCTGGTTTATCCTTATCCCTAATAATAGTTAATGTGTATAGATCTACAACAGTTTATGCATTCACCTACTGAAGGATATCTTGGTTGGTTCCAGTATTTGGCAGAGCTGCTTTGAACATTCATATGCAAGTTTTTATGTCAAAATAAGTTTTCAAGTCATTTGGGTAGACACACAGGGGTGCAGTTACTGGAATAGATGATAAAACTCGGTTTGGCTTTGTGAGAAAACTTTTAAAAAATATTTTATTTATTTATTTGAGAGGTAGATTTATAGACAGAGATAGGGAGAGATGGAGAGAAAGATCTTCCATCTGCTGGTTCACTACCCGAATGGACTGCAGTGCCACAGCTGTGGGTTTAAAGCCAGGAGCCAGGAGCTTCTTCCCGGTCTCCCATGTGAGGCCTAAGCACTTGGGCCATCTTTTACTGCTTTCCCAGGCCATTAGCAGGGAGCTGGGTCAGAAGAGGAGCAGTTGAGACATGAACCGGTGCCTGTGTGGGATTCCGGCACCACAGGCGAAGGCTTAGCCTACAATGCCACAGTGCTGGCCCCCCACTTAAGAAGTTTTTAGCTTGTCTTCTAAAGTGATGTGTCATTTTACATTTCTAAGAAGATTGAGAATTTCTGTTGCTCTACATTCTTGTCAGCATTTGGTGTTATTGTTTTAGATTGTTGCCATTCTGACAGGTGTATAATGATGTCTCATTATTTGGCTTTGCAATTCCATAATGATATGATGTTGAGCATCTTTGCTTCTGTGTATTTGCTACCCAATATATGTCCTTTGGTGAGTTTTGTGTTCAGATCTTTAGCCCACTTTTTAATTGAGTTGTTTGTTTTCTTATTGATTCTTTAAAAAAGATTTCATGTTTATTAATTAAAAATTTTATTTTAAAGGCAAAATGAGAAGGAGAGAGAGAACAGGGAGGGAGGAGAGAGGGAGGAGAGAGAGAGAGAGAAAAAGAGAGAGCGAGAAGGAGAGAGGCAGAGAGCGAGAGAGCGCTTCCATTTACTAATTCAATCCTCAGATGCAACAATCTGGGCTGGGCTAGGCTGAAGCCTGGAGCCAGGAAATCCATCTGGGTCTCCCATTTGAATGGCAGGGACTTGGTACTTTGAATCAATATCTGTTCCTTCCCAGGTGCATTGACAGGAAGCTGGATCAGAAACTGAGGCAGAGGCAGGAATTGATCCCAGGAACTCCAGTATGGATGTGGGCATCCCAAGCAGTGGCTTAACCTGCTACACCATAATATCTGACCCTTCTTATGATTCTTTTAAGAATTCTCTGTATATTTTGGATACCAGTTCTTTATTAGATATGTGGTTTACAAGTGTTTTCTCTCTGTGGCTTGTCTTTCATTTTCTTAACAAAGCCTTTTGTAGAGCAGGAGTTTTTAATTTTAATGAACTACAGCTTATCACTTTTTTCTTTCATTGGTGATGATATTGGTATGGCACATATCTAAAAAGTCATCACAAAATCCAAAGGTCATCTCGATTTTCTCTTATGTAATTAATCTTCTAGAAGTTTTATACTTTTGCATTTTACATTTTGGTCTGTGATCTGTTTTGAATGAATTTTTGTTTAGTGTGAGGTCTGTGCCCGGATTCATTCTTCATATGTGGCTCTCCAGTGTTGTTCCAGCACCATTTGTTGAAAAAAAATTTTCTTTTCTCCATTCAGTTTCCTTCGCTTATCTGTCAAAAATCAGTTGACCATATCTGTATGAATGTATTCCTTGGCTCTCTCTTCCATTGATCAGTTTATCTCTCCTTTTGCCAAAATCACATTGTCTTTGATTATTGTGGCTTTATATAGTACATCTTGAAGTTGCATAGTATTAGTCCTCTGACTTACTGTCTTTCAGAACTGTATTGGCTTTTCTGGGTTGGAATAAGTTTTTTTTCTTTCTGCATCAGAAATCAGTGCTTGGTAAATAGTCTGTTGAGAGTCTTCTTTTTTCAATACAGCTGTCATGGTGCTTAGTGATCTTTTAAAACATAAGACAGATCTACTATTTTTCTGCCAGAAATCTCCCCACTAGCTTTCCATTTAAATGAGTCAAATTGGTCTCTTTGTTCCAGACATAATGGCCTCATTGCTCTTGTTTGAATATACCAGAAATAGCCTGTTTTAGGCTCTTCACCATGGCTATTGGCCCTGCTTTGTGTATCTTTCTCCCAGATATGGGCATCGCTAATTCCAGGATCTCTTTTATTATTCAAATACAACTTCTTAATGAGAACTCTCTGATCATTTTATTTGCAATTCCAGCTTGCCTTCCTCCTCTCTGTCAACCTCCACACTTGGATTATTTACCTGCTCTATTTTTTTTTTAGCATTATTACTTTTAACACCTTATATACTTATTTATGTCCTTTTTTAAGATTTATTTTTTATTTGAAAGTTAGCATAGCACAGAGAGAGGAGAGGCACAGAGAGAGAGGTCTTCCATCTGCTGGTTCACTCCCCAGTTTGGCCACAATGGCCAGAGCTGCACAGATACAAAGCCTGGAACAAGGAGTTTCTTCTGGGTCTCCCAGTGGGGCGCAGGAGCCCAAGGACTCAGGCCATCTTCCACTGCTTTTCCAGGCCACAGCAGAGAGCTGGATCGGAAGTGGAGCAGCCAGGACTTGTGGCACCTATAAGGGATGCCAGCACTGCAGGTGAAGGCTTTACCCACTACCCCACAGCGCTGGCCCCTATTTATGTCCATTATTACTGCTTGTTTTCCTGTGCTTCTGCTAGAATTTAATTCCATAGTGGCAAAGCTGATTTTTTTTTAAATAAGATATCTTCAGCTCATAAAATAGAATATTTTTAGACACAAATATTAATTAAAAATTGATGAATGAAGGAGTTGTTGAGTGATAGAGGGTTAGTTGTATGAAAGAAAGCAGGATGCTAATTCATTAGATCTTACCTGATACTTATCTTACCTGACCTTATAACTTGAAGTTGAAATTTAAGCCAAACCAAGATAGTGTTTTAGAAAATTTATTGATTTTTGACAAACATGATGGATGTTTGTATAAAATAGTACGATATTAGAATCTGCAGGTTATGGAATCTCAGAGATCATAGACTATAGTCTAGTAATCTGACATATGAAGAAACTGGGCCTAGAGGATAAGTTATCCCTGCTAATGAAATGATCATGTGATAGGCAGTCTTGTACAGACGGTCCCTAACTTAATGAATTTTTTGGCTTTAGAGTAGTGTGTAAGGGATACGTATTCAGTTGAAACTGAACTCCAAATGTGATAAGCAAACAGTGAGATACCCTCTCCTGATACTGGGCACAGCAGTGAGCTGCAGTTCCCAGTCAGCCAGGCGATCACCAGGGAGAACAACTGGCACCCTACAGTGTACAGTGCTGTGAGGCTGTGGTGTTGGATAAGTTAAGTATTAGATGTATTTCCAACTTAGGGTATTTTCAACTTGTAATTGGGTTATCTGGACATAACCCACTGGCATCAAGAAGTGTGTCTGTACATTCCTGAGCCTGAATTTATTTTGCTTTTCCTTTCACTACCTCCTTCTAACATCCTTGTTCTTAATGTGCTTCCTAACTTCTTCCTTTCCAAATTTTCATCGTTCTTTCCACAAATATTTGCAGCTTTTTCTTTGTTAGAATGTTGCTGGAAATACAGAGATAATTGAAACCAAGCCATTGTTCTCAAGTTTTAACAAGAACAGTAAGGGAGTTGGACTTGTAAAGAACCGAACCAGTTATCTGACAGATGAAGAAGAGAATCCCAGACCCTTAGTGCAGAGGGCGCATAGTAAGTCAGGCAGCATGTGATGGGCCATGAGAAGTAAGAGTACTGAAGTGACCAGAGGAGGTAGCAGAAGAGCTACTAGCCAAGCAGACTAGCAAGTGGTTTCACCTGTACAAGTCTTGGAGCCTATGCCTGTGGCTTTCCTTGTTTGTGACTTGCATTTTTCTGTTTAGCCACTGGGGAGCGCTGGAGAACTGGGTAGTAAAGTTCCCAGAGGCCCCTGTCTAGGTAGAAATGGTCAGACCAGAGCTGATGTTACTTTCTCAAGGGTTGTGAGTGAGTGAGTGAGTGTGTGTGTGTGTGTGTGTGTGTGTTTATATGTCTTTCTTCCCGTCTTGTTTAATTAATTGATCACAGAGGAAGCTAGGGCGTGTTGGACTTGATCCAGGCAGAGAGAAAGAGCACTTTGACATAGTGATTAGAAAGATGAGGCATGAATTAACACTTATGTGAACATGCTTGGAATTTGTAAGGAAGAAGCTAGAACAAACACATGGCCATGGGTACCAGATACTCAAGGTAAGCAAGGAGGAACTATTTTCTGTGAAGGTGGTGTTCTCATAAAAGTGTTTTACTTAAGATACAGTATGGTATAGATCTTAAAATAGATGCTTATCAATAAATGCAGTAAATGAATCAAGCCCTCCAAACTACATTTTTTTCATACTCAAAAATTTATACACAAAGTCAAGAAGAGAAAGTAGTTGCACAAGTGTTTTATAATGTTTGGTTAAAATCAAAACTGCAAATGTAGTATTATATGCAGATTTATAATGTACAGTGATTTCACATTTTCATGTATTTTGTTGAATTTTGCTTGAATTTAGGGAATGTTTCTGTCTCATGAGAAAGTCTGTCACTTTTTCTATATAAGAAATGAAGACAGCTGGCTCTTCTGTATGTACTAAACTCATCACTTAAGTCCTTTTTCTCTAGTTTTGTTTGGAAGTGTTATATTTCTGCAGTCAAAATGTTAACTTTAAATATTAACTATATATCTTAATTTCTCTGAGGAACACATTTATAAAGAACTAAGTATACTAATATCTTTTTAGTATTTTTTTTCTGAATAGCAGTTTTACTGAGATATAATTCACAGACCAGACAATTCACCCATTTGAAGAGTATTGCTAAGTGGTTTTAGAATAATCACAGCTGTGCATCCATAACTACAATATCAATTTTAAATATTTTCATCACCCCAAAAAGAAATCCCACACTCTTTAGCAGTTACTTTCTATTCTATCCAGCTGTCGCAACCATAGGTACTCACTAATGTACTTGCTGTCATTATAGATCTGCCTGTCATGGTCATTCATATAAATAGAATCATACAAATTTTGGCCTTGTGTGACTGGCTTCTTTTATCCCCTGGTTCTACCTTTATTTTCTGTGGAAAATGGCAGACAGATTGATCCCTGGAGGGCCAACTGTTTTCCTTGTGGCTCCTGGAACAGCTGATCTGTCAGTTAAAGACTCCTGCTAGGATGGGAAGGCCATGGATCTATGTGGGGGAGTAGGTTGTGATTTACAGACTGGCGTATTGATCACTAGACATTGTCTTCATTTTGTTGATCATCTTAGACTAGTTACAGTTTTTTCACCTTTTTGACTTAGAAAGGCAGTTGTAGACTGTACTATGCTGACATTAGTTTACCAGATAGGCTCCTTCAATAAATATAAATATGCACTTCCCTTTGAAATCTAAGTATTTGAAGATTTTGAGTTACTGTTCAGTTGCTTTATTTGTTTTCTGTTAGAATAAGTTCCATTTAAAGTCCCTTCTATCACAACTGAAAGCACTCTCCCAGCTATGATCTTTGCTCTCTCCCTACCTTCTCCTGTGTCCGGAACCAGGATGGTGGCCGGAGGCCAGCACAACCTCTTTTGCAGCATGGCTTTTGGCTTCTGTGGTCAGATGTCGGTAACCCCTTCAGTGATTCAGAGCTAGTGATGGCAGCGTCATAGTTGAACCATTTAGGTAAATGGCCACGAATTGCTTTATTTATTAAAAATTAGAAGAAAAACCATTTATCTAAATACCAACGACTTAGCAACTTAAGGACGTTGTAAGATAATGTAAGAAAGCAAACAGAAGACTTTCAAAGACATGGTATATACTTTTTTTTTTTTTGACAGGCAGAGTGGACAGTGAGAGAAAGAGAGACAGAGAGAAAGGTCTTCCTTTGCTGTTGGTTCACCCTCCAATGGCCGGCGCGGCCGGCGCGCTGCGGCCAGCGCACCGCGCTGATCTGAAGGCAGGAGCCAGGTGCTTCTCCTGGTCTCCCATGCGGGTGCAGGGCCCAAGCACTTGGGCCATCCTCCACTGCACTTCTGGGCTTTTTTGGTATTAGAGACCTATTGTCTCCCTAAAAAGAAAGCCATTAAAAGGGTACTGGCATATCAGTTATCCTATCCAGCCCTGCTCCTAGCTTCTGAAGTGATTTTTGTCGTCTCTGTCACCTCTCTGCAATCAGTCCCACAAAAAACACCGGAACATCTTTTTTCTCTTCACTGCTGTTTATTATATATAGATGATGTTTCAGCACTCTGTAGGAATAAGGGAATCTCTCATCATTGGACTGTAGTTGTTAATCCTCAGCATTCACTTAATGAAAGCAATACAAATTTGTTGCAACAAGTAGGCCAAAACAAAAATTATTTCCTTCTCTCCCTACTCTATGTTTTCCACTCTTTTTTTTTTAAATATATGTTTAACTTATTTGAAAGAGAGAGAGAAATCTAGATTGATCAATCTTCCATCTACTAGTTCATTCCCTAAATGTCTGTAACAGCTAAAACTGCACCAGATCAAAGCCAGATGCCTGGAAACCCATCTGAATCTCCCACATAGGCGAAAGGGGCCCAAGTCCTTGAGCTGTCACCTGCTAGCTCTCAGGATGCAAATGAACAGAAAGCTGGACTAGGAGTAGGAACTTGAACCCAGGCATTCCAATATGGGATGCGGGTGTTTTAACCAGTGGGCCACAATACCTGCTCCTTGCCACTGGTCTTAATGGTTTGTTGTTTATTACTCCAAGCTTTTCCCCGGTCTCATAAAACATATGTAGCTGTATATTTATACTCCTATATTTTCCTCAACAACATATTTTTTGAAGATTCGTTTATTTGAAAGGCATGATATCAGAGATGGGGGGAAGGAGAGAGAGAGAGAGATTGAGAGATTGAGAGAAAGATCAGTCTTCCATCTGCTGGTTCACTCTCCAAATGGCTGCAACAGCCAGAGCTGGGCCATATGGGAACTAGAAATCAGAAAGTCCATTGCGGTCTCTCAAATGAGTTACAGAGGCACAAGTGCTTTGGCCATCTTCCACTGCCTTCTCCAAGACATTAGCGGGAAACTGGATTAGAAGTGGAGCTGGTGGGATTCGAACCAGTACTCCAATATGGGATGCCAGCATCTCAAGTGATGGCTTAACCCACAGTGCCATAACACTGGCCCCATAAGATTTTTTTTGAAACAATATTATATGGTTTTGCAAAAATAATTTTTAATTGATGATTCTGAGATCATTCTTTCTAAGAGCTAAAGGAAAAGGAAAATGCCAAAGTACCATTTCCTAAAAGGAAAAAAAATCCTTGTAGTTGTCTTATAACAATTAACAATTAATATTTAACAATTAGTAATTAACAATTAATATCCAGTTTACCAGAAAGATTTTATTACTGTAAACCAAAGAAGTTATACCAGTACCAAAAAGTAAAAACTGTAAACAGAAAAACCCATAGAAATTTAGGCTAATATGAAGGTGCTTCCAAAAGTTCATGGAAAAATGGAATTAAAAGTTAAGTTTATTTTAGTGCAAAATATTTTTGAAATTCATGCATATGAAAGATCTTTTAATTGTATGTTCACTAAGCTTTTGGAAGTATTGTTATGTTCAAAATTGAGCATCTTCTCTATTAAAACTTTCTCTTAAAATATGGCTTATCAAAATTAGAAATTTGAAAATTAAAATCTTTCCCCTTTATTTCCTCCCATTTGTCTATCATCCACTGAGTTCTGGAGGATTCTGGGAAACCAGCTCATTATTTTAAAATTTAAAACAAATGGAAAGAATTAAGCATTTAAGTGTATAAACATTAAAGACAAACTTTAAATGAAAGGGAATCATAGAGTAAAAAATGCCACTATTTTACAATATCTAATCCTATCTAAGCAGTGATAACAAATGACTGCTAGCATAATGAAAGAATAAGATTTTTAAAAAGATTTAATTTTTATTAATTTGAATGACGGAACTATGGTGGGGAGGGGGAGGAGAGAGATTAGTCCGTCTGTTGGTTTACTTCTTGAATGACTGTGACAGCTAGGTCTGGGCCAACCCAAAACCAGGAGCCAGGAACTCCATCCTGGTCTCTGGCATGGGAGGTTGTGGTCCAAGTACTTGGGCCTTCATCCAGTGCTTTAGCAGGAAACTGGATCAGAAACAGAGCAGCTGGGACTTGAACCAGTGCTCTGGTATGGGCAGCTGGTGTTGCAAGCAGTAACTTAGCCTGCTGGGTCATAACACTGGTCCCAGGGCCAGTAAGATTTTATGTGCCTGAATATTATTAGACATTTGGATCGGTCATCTAGTTTACAGGAAATACTAGGTATGTACATGTTAAATGGTATCACTCGGATTAATGATCCAATAAATAAATTACAGGAATTTATAAATTCCAATAAATAAATTATCCAATAAATAAATTACAGGCAAAAGGAGGTGAGACCTATAGATTGAAATACTAAGGAGGCTTATCGTTCAGCTGTAATTATTGACCTTATTGGGATTCTGAAACAAAGAGACTGTGGAAGGAAAAGAAAACATGACTGGGGAAATTTTGACACTTTATTTCATGCTATTAAGGAAGACTTTACTATTTAGAGACACATTTCACATCTGTGAAATATTCACAGATGAAATGATATGATGCTTGGGATTGATTTCAGAGTAATTCCAAGTACAAAGAGTGGGTGGGAATAGAGTTGGAACAAGTTTGTGTTTGAGTTGATAGTGAAGCTCGTTGATGCACTTCCCACTATTTTTGTTAGCACTTTTCCTTAATAAAAAGGTAGTTAAGAAAGTTATAATGTTCAGACCTTTTCTAGGAGGCTAAGATATCTTTCAGATGAGGTCCCTTCTAAATTAGGAGATAGACTCATGTTTCTCAAACCACAAACACAACTGTTGATCTTGATGGCTGAATACAGTTGGAAACTGGTGAGCAAGATAAAACCCAGGGCCCTGTTGGGAAAGGCATTACATGGTTGCAATACAACCCTTGGTCTGCTCCAATAGAAGGCACTGGGGTGGCCAACCTGCAGATCAAACAGCACTGTGTGATGCCAGGTCCTGGCTGAGATTTGCAAATCAGAATAGTCAAGAGAAGACAGAACTGTGAGCCCTCTTTTGGGCATATGTTTTGGGCCATCCCACAGCTGATGAAATGGTCTAATTATAGTGCCATTCTATCAAAGAGAACTTAGTTTTTCTGTTTACATAAATATTTATTGCTAAAATCCTAGCACGGTTTTGTACCGTTGTTTGGAAGTGAGATTGGGTATTTTGTGATCTGGAGAGAGATCTGCAGAGAGATCAGGTGCTGTGCAGGCTCATTTAGTGAGTTAGTAGTCCTTGAATCAAAGAGGATCCAGCACATACCGGACATTAACTCTGTGCCAGGTGATGTATTTAATCTGTGTGGCATTTCTCAGCAGTTGGTTCCAGTGGGACACTAAGGCTCAGGAAAGTTAAGTTGCTTTCCTCGGTTTATACAGCTAGTTGATTGCAGAACTGGAATTTTAATGTATTCTGTTTCCAACACCCTTATTTTTCTGAATTCTATGTTGATTTTGCTATTCTTTTTTTTTTTTAATGATTTATTTGTTTATTTGAAAGAGTAGCAGAGAGAGGGAGAGATGGAGACAGATTGATCTTCCATCCACTGGTTCGCTTCCCAAATGACCACAACAGCCAGGGCTGGACCAGGCTGAAGCCAGGAGCCAGGCGCTTCTCTGGGTCTTCCACGTGGGTAGGAGGGGCAAAGCACTTGGGCCATTTTTTTCTGTTTTTCCAAGCCCTTAGCAGGGGGCAGGATCAGAAGTGAGCAGCAGGGACTTGAACCGGTGCCCATTTGGGATACCAGCATCATAAGTGGTGGCTTTACCCACTGCATCACAACACCAGCCCCTATTTTGCTATTATTCTTTAGATATATTTTGAAGCTAGATGGTTTTGAATGTATCTTGAAATGTTCAGGCATTCACAATTTTGTTTTAAATTTGTCTTCTTTCAAAGTCTGTTTTCTTTGTTTTGGGAGGAACATGAAGGCACATGAGGCTTATTTTAACATGGTTATGAGTAGGTGGAAATATTGTTCACTGAATTAAAAATTAAAACAGTAATGACATACCCAGTGTATACTAAGTGACTAGACTGTGAAAGAATTCTATGAAACTCTCCAATTCTTCAAGGATTCACTTTGCTTAGTAAAAAATAAATGTCAGTTACCTTGGTGGGAAAAGTGGTTCACTTTGCCTGGTGTCTTAGTTGGGAGAAGCTGTGACATGAGAGGCTGTCGGGGGCATTTAGTCAGATTCACACAACGCATCTGGAGCTCTTTGTTTTCCAGGCTGCAATTCTTTGGCTGTGTCAGCATCTTTATTGTCTGGGCTCAGAAATCCCTTCATGCACCAGACTAGGACAGGAAATCGACAGCATGCAAATGACTCACAAATGGATTGTATTGTGTTTGGGTTTCTAATATTCAGTCATTAATTTTTGAAGGGAGAAAACGCCAGCAACTGATAACATAAAATAAATAGTCACTACAAGGTCATTCTAGTAGTTATAAAATTAGTTTCTTGAAGTAAACATTTTTGTTACTTGCATTTGATGACTTTTTTGGGGAAGATTTATTTATTAGAAAGGCAAAAAGAAATATCTTCCATATGCTGGTTTATTCCCCAAATGACTGCAATGGCCAGGGCTGGGCCAGGCATAAGCCAGAGCCTGGTGCTCCATCCAGGTCTTCCATGTGGGTGCAGGGGCCCAAGCACTTGGATTGTCTTCTGCTGCCTTCCCAGGCCCAATAGCAGGGAGCGAGGTCAAAGTGGAACAGCTGGGACTTGAGCCCGTGCTCTGATGAGATGTTGGCCTTGTAGGCGGCAGCTTAGTTCATGTGCCACAACACCAGCTCCTGATGACTGACTTTTAAGTATTGAGGTACATTGGCCTTAAAAATTTTTGTTCTAAAGACACCCACAATAGCAGTGGCTTAAATGATGATGATTTTATTTCTACTCGTGTAGCTGAGCTCAGATGGGGAGTCCAGAAGCATGTGCAGCACAACTCCATGAGGTCAGCAGGGCTGGTGTGATGGTTAAGTTGGGGTCTGTGATGGTTTCTAAACACTTGCAATTTCTTGTCTGCTTTTCCCACTACCTTTCCCCGTTGAATCTGGTTGAGCATGTGGCTCACTTCTAGCTAGTAGCATGTGGGATTAGAGAAGCTGCATGAACTCCAAGTTCACGTCAAGAAAGGTGATAAGCTTCTTCCTTATTGAGACTCTTGAATTACTCCAAGGAAGCTTGACTACCCTGAGGTCACCATGCTGTAAGGAGGTCAGGCTATAGATACAGAGGTCCCTTGTGTCATGTTGCTTTCCCTCACGTGATTCTTAGTTGTTTTGCTACCACATCTGCATGCCAGCCCTCTGGAGAGGAAGTACAAAAAAAGTTACTGCCTTCTGCTTTTTAAAGGGTCCTCCCGAGAAGTAGCACATTCATGGCTGTTCATATCTCAGTGATATAAATGTATAATATATATATATATATTATATATACCATGTATATATATACAATATATAGCTCAGTGATATAAATGTATAATATATAATATATATTATATATATACCGTGTATATACATATACCATGTATATATATATATTATATATAATATATATTATATATTGTATATATATACATGATATATATATAATGTGTATATATATATATATATATGTATGTATAAATGTAGCCCGAGCATGGCTACATTTAGCTCAAGGCATGCTGGGAAAGCATATTCTGAAGGAGATTGCACAGTCTCTGTGATTGTCATTATTTCTCCTTTGGGTAAAAATGTTTGGATGTTGTGAGTAGTCTGCCTTCCCTCCCTCTTTCTCTGGGTATCTAGTGGGCTTCTTTGACCTTGCCTTTCTGGGAAAAGCAAGGTGCTCATACATACCAGGGTCTTTATCCTGCCTTTCAGTTCCTCTTGCCTCTTGGGAGATTTATGCACATTTTCTGCCTGGATGATGGCACTCAGTCGGCCACTGATTCAAGTCAGCAGCCAGTGAACTTTGGGCCTGTTCTGTGACTCAGGCCTTTTTTATGTTGACTTGGCTCTCCGTGTTGCTGCATTCCTATCTGAGGACTGTCTGGGATACTCAGTTGTTCCTGGCCATTGTGATCTGCTTTGCATCCCTTGCTATAGAGATGCCTCTTCCTGATAGGATGACCCCTCTGTCAGGTGTCCCACCTGGATTCACAGGTATTGTCTGTCTAGTCTGTATCAGGTGGAATCAAGGGAGGCCTTCTTCCAAGAGTCCCATGTGGGGATTCGGCCAGGAGCCCCTTCATTCATTACTCTTCACTTTTGCCTCACTGAACATGCCTCCATGTCTCAAGGTCAAAGCCTGGACAGGGTAAATTGACCCAGTCTTAACTCCCTCTCCTTCTCCCCGTAATACTGTATACCTCTGAGTACATACTGTACTTCTTTCAACTAGCTATATGGCTTCACTGTCATGGTTGCAAAGGATATCTTTTCTACCCCAAAGGAAGAGATAGGCCAGGTGTCTGATTAAAAGGCAAGGGGTGGCAGGGGTCAGATCAGGGGCAGGCAGCATTGTGGCATAATGGATAAAGCTGCTGCCTGTGACACAGGCTCCCATATAGGCACCGGTTTGAGTCCTGGCTGTTCCACTTCCTATCCAGCTCCCTGATAATATGCCTGGGAAAGCAGCGAAGATGGCCGTTGCAGCCATTTGGGGAGTGAACTAGCAGATGGAAGACACCTCTCTCCTTCCCTCCCTCTCTCCTTCTCTCCCTCTCTGGCCCTTCTTTTCTTTTGTAACTCTGACTTTGAAATAAATAAATGAATAAATTTGAAAAAGGCAATAGGGAGGGGAGACAGGAATAAAGCAATTGAGAGAATTCTCTAGACAGTAGCATGCTGTCAAAGCTGTACAGTCCTGTGAATAATTCTGTTTGGCAAATCAAAAATGATTACTCTTATCTTTTTGTAGCATTTCTCTATGTGGGCTGAAAAACATGCCAAAGACAGAAGAGAATATATGAATAAATTTTAAAATATTATCTCATTACACTTGTTCTAAGATCTGTTAAAATTTTTATATTCTTATACTTCATATCATTGAAATCAGTCTCTTTGCTGGTAGTGATTAGGAATAATAGGCAGTTGGATTATCTGAAGACCTGTGTTCAAGTTCTGGTTGCTGGTTAGGTGATGTCAGATAAGTTGCTGTTATCTTTTTTTTTGTTTGTTTGTTTTTTTGAGATTTAAAAGCAAGATTTATTAGAGTCAGAGATCTCCATCCAGAGTGGCATAGAGGGGTCTTCCAAGAGAGGGAAAAAACCCAAAGTGGCCAGTGGTAGTGGGGTTTTTAAGCACAATTTTGGAAAAGGAAACTTGATAATCAGATGGACATTCAGTTAGAAGGCAGGGACAAAACCCATCAAAAGATCTGATTTGCAATTCTTTATCCTGTCTGGCTTGCTCATGATAAAACAAAAACACCATACAGAAGGATGGGGTAGGTAACTTGCTTTCACAATAAACTGTGAGCTCAGGAGGATGGAATCACCACTCCCTTACTATTCTCATGGTAAAATTGGAGATTCCTAAGGAAATGCATCCCAATTTCCAGTGATTGCCTGTTAACCTATCTGACTCTTCACATTACTCCCCCTCTCAAGAAGAATGGACTCCAACTTCTGTTAGGGGAACTGGGCAATGATCGCTATGGCTGCTTCATGCTGAAAAGAGGTGTCCTTAGGAGGGCAGACAAGACAGGGTTCTAGCAGCAGGTGGCTTCTCCGGGGGGGCGGGGGGGACAGCAATGCCAGCTTGCAGAAACTGCTTCCATCCGAGGTTTTGTGTGGCTGTTATCTATGAGTAGCTCAGTTTCTTCATCTTAGTATGTGAGTATCTCCTCACAAAGTATATGTGACTATAAAGTAGGCTGATGATGTGAAAGCATTCTTGCCAACTCTGAAATGCAGTGGGATTTTATTAATTGACTTCTCCCTTGTGTTCATTCCCATTTCTATCCTGTTGCTACTGTTCCATCTACCTGGAATGTACCACTCTTCCTTTGTGCCCATGGGTCTGTTCTGAGCTGGTCACTCACCTCTCAGTCTTAGTCACCTGCTTCCTTCCCCCACCCCCTTTTTTTAAGATTTTGTTTTATTTATTTGGAAGGCAAAGTTATGAGAGAGAGAGAGGGAAAGAGGGAAGGAAAGAGAGAGAGAGAAACAGAGAGAGAGGTCTTTCATCTGCTGATTCACTACCTAAGTGGCTGCAATGGCTGGACCTGGTCCAGGCTGAAGCCAGCAGTCAGGAGCTTCATCCCAGTTTCCCATGTGGGTACAGGGGCCCAAGCACATGGGAATCTTCTGCTGCTTTCCCAGGCGCACTAGCAGGGAACTGGATTGGAAGTAGAGCAGCGAGGCCTCCAACTGGTACCCCTATGGGATGCTGGTGTCAAAGGTGGTGGCTTTACCTGCCTCACCACAATGCCAGCCTCTTTGAGCTCCCTTTCTAAGTATAGCCAATAGATTTCCCATTTTGTGTTTAATTTTTAAAAAATACTTATTTTCATCTACTTGAAAGGCAGAGTGACATATGCATGTGTGTGTGCGCACACATGGAGAGAGAGAGAAAGAGAGAAGGAGAAGCATCTTTCATCTTCTAATTTATTCCTAAAGGTCCATAACACCAGTGGCTGAGCAAGACCAAAGCCAGGAACCCAGGACACCATCCGGCTCTCCCACATGGATGGCAGCGGCCCAAGCACTTGAGCCATTATTTGCTGCCTCCCAGGATGCACCATTAATTGGAAGCAGAGGTGGAGTCAGGACTCCAACTCAGCCACTCTATTATGAGACGCAGACATCCCAAGCATCAGCGTAACCCACTGTACTGCAGTGCCCACCCTGTGTCTAATATTTTATATTCTGTCCTATTTTATCCATTAGATTTGAAATGCCTTCATGGAAAGAGTACATTTTATATACTTTTAATGTATTTCATATTTTTGGGATATTTCTATAGGCCTGGGGCACACTTAGGGGCTGAAAAAAAATACTGCTTGATTTTACTATAAGCCAGTGAAATAGAAAAGATAATCCAATTATATTTACTTCATAATCCTATTTTGTATCTGATCCCTTCCTGATTCTGAAAAGCACTTAGCCTTTGAATAATTTGTTACTAGCTGAAATTATTTAAGACCTATGAAATAAGGAACATATGTTTTAATTTAAATACTGTCCATATTTAGTTTTGACTGTTGGAGAATATTTTTAGTTCTTAGAAATTTATCTTGGAACTATGAAGTAATTTCTTTTACCCTATTAAAATATTCATTGTTCAAAGTTTTTTTTTTTACGATTGGTTTGTTTGACTTGTTATCTAATATACATCACATTTTGATCTTGACAATCATGTCTGTAATACTTTTGGATTGTATCAGGGTCTATATGTTCAGCTACTATAATTAAGCTGTCTCAGATTTCATGTATATTTTGCTAATTAATATTTATGAGGATGACATATGTGAGAAACCAGTGATAATGGGGGATGATCTAAATTCGGAATCAACTGAGCACATTTACTCTTGAGCCTCTGTGGTAGATAACATGCTACAGTAGGTTCAGTTAAGTCTGGATCTCTCAGTTAAGAGCACAGAATTTGAAAAGGATAAGTCATACAGACCTTATCTGCAGAAATAAAATTTTACAGAAAAAATGTTTGAAGTCAGACAAAAATCTACCTTTACTATGAGCACCATTGTGTTTTGTTTATACTTTTTAATAAAAAAAAAAAGTTTAAGAAGCAGAGAGAAGGAAAAGAGGAAGAGAAGGACAGAGATACCTTCCATCTACTAATTCAATCACCAAATGCTGCAACAGGTGGGGCCTGGGCTGGGTTGAAGCCAGGAGCTAGGAACTGAGTCTGGGTTTCCCATGTGAGTAGCAGAGATGCAGGTGCTTGAGCCACCACCTGCTGGTTTCTCACCACCTGCTGGTGTGTATCAGTCCGAAGCTGGAATCAGGAATGGAGCTGGGACTTCGCCCTAGGCATTCTAAATGGCGTCTTTGCACTGCTACACTAGATGTTCACTAAATGCTCACCTCTGTTTATGCTTTTTAAAAGACTACCATCCATAAAAAGCCACATATTTCTTCTGTTGAATTAAAAGACTTCCTTGAGAAGTTTCACTTGGAGTTGCATGTATCACTATGTAAAACATTGATCTCTATCTTTCCTATTGCTAAGAAGAAACAAAGTATTTTTTTTTCTTTTTGACAGGCAGAGTGGACAGTATTTTTTTTAAAAGTCCTTTTTTCTTTTTTAAAGATTTATTTTATTTATTTGAAAGACAGAGTTACAGAGAGAGAGAGGTAGAAACAGAGAGGTCTTCCATCTGCTAGTTCACTCCCCAAATGGCCGCAACAGATTGGCTGAGCCAGTCTGAAGCCAGGAGCTTCTTTCAGGTCTCCCACATGGGTGTAGGGGCCTGAGGACTTGGGCCATCCTCTGCTACTTTCCCAGGTGCAATAGTAGGGTGCTGGATCAGATATGGAGCAGCTGGGACTCGAACCAGCGCTCATATGGGATGTCAGTGCTGCAGGCCAGGGTTTTAACCGGCTGCACCACAACACCGGCCCCCAAAGTGTTATTTCTTTTGCAATTGAAAATTTCATGCCAGTAGTTCTTAGTGGATCTCCAGAAGGCTTTGTGTAAATGATAAAATTCTATTCTAGGAAGCATGGCTATTCTCTTACTTCTACTAACTGTGTTACTACTATATTGCTTTAACTGGATAACCAGACTTTTTTTTTTTTTTAATCAGGTAGCAAGAACTATTAACATGCATCTAGTTGATGAATGTGCATCCATGATACATACTCTGTTGTTAGTTTCAAACATCGTTTTGTTAGCTTGTCCTCTCTTATATCTTTCTAAAAATCTCTGGAAAAGAAATGCTAACTGAGTTCAAAGGCAGGTGACAGTGAGACATCTCGATTAATCTAAGGGTTCTAAAGCACTTTGGGATTAGACAAAGCCATCAAGGATGCTTTTGATGTTGCCATTACTTAGATTCTAGGAAACATTTGATATGAGTACATTTAAATCCATTGTGTAGTATTAGGAATACATGATTTTATGCTAAATGTTCTCTTAAGTGCATAAAATTTGTTTTTTCCTTTTTAGCGTCTCTTCAAGTCTTTAAAATGAGTGGTGCTATCCCTATTTTACAGATGACAAAAATAAGCCTTAGGGAGCTTTCTTAACTTGCTGCAACCCATAGAGTTTGTAGCAGTGTGGGGATTTGAGGCTTGGTCTTGAAGTTGGTGCTGTCTATCCTGCGGTTAAAAGGAAAATGCTTCTGTGCTGCTATTTGAACCTTGTGTTCACTGTTCCTTTTGCTTAGGGTCCCAACTCCTTAGCTCAGGATTTCTTGTAATACTAAACAAGGCATACTGTATCCATGCTTTATCTTCTTCAGTTCTCTCAAGGACATGTCTTATTCTACGTTATACTTTCCACCACTTTGTCTCCCTCACCCCCAAGGTAAAGACACAGGCAAACAAGGTCAATTCAGTCTTGTTCAAAGAAGCTTCTATTATATTGGAAAGTGCTCAGACGTCCATTAGCAGGTGATTGAAAAGAGACTAGTGTATCTATGCAATGGACATTGCTTGGTAACACAAGGAACAAATCACTAACACAAGCATGCGACAATATTGTTGAGTCCTAAAAATATTGTACTGAGTGAAGGAAGCTGGACTCAAAAGGCTGCATATTTCCATTAAGTAAGGCGCTGGGACAAGCGGAGCTAGTCCTCAGTGAGAGAAATTAGGTTGCCTGTGATAAGGACAGAGACACAAGGGAACTTTGGGGGTTGGAAATGCTCTATGTCTTTTTTTCTTTTCTTTTCTTTTTTTTTTTTGCGGGGTTGGGGGTGCTGGTTACAGGGTACACAAACAATTGTTAAATCTCCTTGAACACTTAAGATTTACTTTCCTTAAGTGAGTTTATGCCAGAATTAAAACAAACAAAAACAGGCTAAGCTCCTTTTGCATGGCCCTGTCCTAGCACTTACCACGCAGTTTTGCAAAGGTTGGCTTACTAGTGTCCTGCTGGACTGGAGCAGAATGAGTGACTTATTTCTTTGTGTATCGCAAATGATGAGTATTTGCGTGAGTTTAGTGGATTCTCAGGAGGTACTTTTTGAATGAGGGGAATTGACCTTCTGGAAAAAAACTGGCCCCTTTAAAAAAAAAAAATGGAAAGAGAGGGTTTGGAAATAGTAGGAACTGTCTAGTGTGTTTGCCATGGTTGACAGGTGTTTGTACATCTAAGCATCATAGGAGTTGCAATTCAAGTCGTTATTAACTTAGTTATAGAGATTTATGTACAGAAAACATAGACTAGATTTCTATCTTTGTAGTGATTTGTTTTCACTTTTTTAGTCACTAGATGTCAGAAATTTAAAGTTCCATAATTTCTGTACTCCACCCTAATCCCCAGTCATTTCTTTTGGAATTGGTGTTAACTGGAGCAGATCCCTGAGCCTTGAAATTACTTTGTTACGGAGATAAATTTTGGTTTACTAGTTCCATTTCAGTAGTCAGGCAAAGGCTGCTGAGTGCTCAGTTGTCTGTAGCTAGTGGCCACATGGTGGTGCCCTATTCTCTGAGGGAACCCAGCAGCGTGACTGTCTCCTGGGAAAAACTCTTGCATTAAAAAATTTTTTTAAAGTTTTTTTAGTTAATAATTTTGCATATTTATGAGCTATATATGGTATTTCAATGCATGTATGTAACGTGTACTGATCAAAACAGATTACTCAACATTTTCCCTTCTCTGATATTGCTTTATGGGAGGCTTGCATCTGGCACCTGACACTGGGTTTCAGTGTTAACTCCATCTGTGTAAGGTGACAGTAGGAGGGTTTGCTGCCTGGGACACCACCCATGTAAGCACTGATTCAGGTCCCAGGTGATCCCTGTCAGATTGCACTCCTTGCTAGTGTGCCTGGGAAAGTAGAAGCCATTGGCCCAACTACTTGGGCCCCTGCTATTCATGTTATGGAGTTCCTGGCTCCTGACTTCGGCCCTGCCTAGTCTCAGCTGTTGTGAACATTTGCAGAATTAACCAGCAGATGGAAGATCAATATCTTTCTCTCTTTCTCTCTGTCCCTCTCTCCCTCCCCCTCTAACTCTGCCTTTCAAATAAATAAATAAATCTTAAAAAAAAAAAAAACAACACATGATAGCCAAGAAACCAGGAGACATTTTTAAAAAAATATTGTACAAATTGAGATGTTCTCAAAAAATATCTGAAGAATACTTGCTGTGTAAATCCCTTTGTTGTGAAAAATAATAATATATAAATTCCTTTAAGAAAAAAAGATAAAATCACCAGCAATCTCATTATCTAGACTTAACCACTGATATTATATTGGCATATTTCCTTGTAATCTTTTTTTCTGAGCATTTTGAAGCATATTTTCCCTATTGATATTGTAATAGGCATTTTCCATGTCACCAAACCTTTTCATAAATATTTATTTAATGAATGAATAATCTTTTTATGTGGCGACACTATAACTGACTTGATCATTTTTTATTGGAAATTTATATTATTTCACATTTTCTAGTAGATGATAATAATAGCTAATACATTTTGAGTGTTGAGTATTATTAATAAAACATGTACTTTATGTTGAAATGAATATTTTCTTTCATAAACGCAGTTTAAATTTTGAATTTTCATTAGACTGGAGTTTCAGGGTTAAAGACCATGGATTCTGGGGCTAACTGTCTGGATTTGAAGCCCAGGTACTCGGGAATAATTATAGCCCTCCACTGCGAAAGACATGAAATACTTAGAACAGGGCCTCGCACATGTTCAGTGCTATATGTATGTCACGTTGTACTTACAGAACACGTGAGCTGGGGCAGGCATTTGGTGTGGCAGTTAAGTTGCCCCTTGGGACATCCACATTCCAGATCAGAGTGCCTACTTTTAGTCTTGGCTCCTCTGCTTCTGATCCAGCTTCCTGCTAATGTGCACCCTGGGCACCAGCAGATGATGGCTCAAGTACTTGAGTCCCCTTACCCATAGAAGAGAACTGGATTGAGTTCTGGGTGCTTGGCTCAGCCCTGGCTGTTGTGGGCATTTGGTGAGTGAACCAGCTGCTATTGAAATCATTCTGTTTTCTTTCTCCCAATCCCCGACTTTGAAATAAAATGAAAATAAATAAATATAAAATTTCAAAACCACATGAACATTATCAACATTTAAAAAGCTTCCCAAAATGTTGTATTGTGGAGTCTCTCATCAGCATTATCTCAGGATGGGAATTTTTACCACACAAAATTAGCTATTAGCGAAACTTCCTCATATGTAGCTGTTCTTACTTGCACATTGACATTTAGTCTTTGTGTCTTGTTCTTTGCTCTAGTTTCCCTGATTTAGGTTAGGTAATTTACTCTTAAATAAAAGTCTAGAAAAAAAAGAAATATTCTTTTCTTATAGATAGTTTTGTTTTTTGTTTTGTTTTGTTTTTTTGTTTGTTTTAGAGTTAGAAGATGATATAGAGCTCACTTTCTTTTTTTTTTAATTTTTTTTATTTTTGACAGGCAGAGTGGACAGTGAGAGAGAGAGAGACAGAGAGAAAGGTTTTCCTTTTGCCATTGGTTCACCCTCCAATGGCCGCCGCGCTGCGGCCGGCGCACCGCGCTGATCTGAAGGCAGGAGCCAGGTGCTTCTCCTGGTCTCCCATGGGGTGCAGGGCCCAAGGACTTGGGCCATCCTCCACTGCACTCCCTGGCCACAGCAGAGAGCTGGCCTGGAAGAGGGGCACCCGGGACAGAATCTGGCGCCCCAACCGGGACTAGAACCCGGTGTGCCAGCGCCGCAAGGCGGAGGATTAGCCTATTGAGCCGCAGTGCCGGCTAAGCTCACTTTCTTATGAAGATAGATAGGAGTGGTCAGGGAATTTGAAAGTCTGAGGCCACTAGACAATTAAGATGCATAGAGTATTTTTTTAAGTGCGTGGTAAGATATCTGAGAAGAGTATCTCACTTCTTCAAAATTTGCCCTTGGTTTCCAAGAAAAACAAGCAGACAAGGTGGAGAGAATCAACCTAGGATGATACCCTCTAGTGGGTGAACTTCGTGGGGAGCTCTTTTCTCCTCTGACTTCAGTCAGAGCTGTTGTATTTCCATCTGTTTGTTATAGGATGTTTTGGGTAAGTTTTCTCTGGGAGAATGAGTCCCAACTGAAATAGGCTAGAAGGAGGGATTAAGTCTCAGGGAGAGGTCTCCTGGCATCACAGATTCTTGACTCATCTGTGTGCTTTTCCTCTTGCTCATCCGTGCTCCTGGGTGTGACTACAGGGAGAGGGGTGCGCTGGTGGTGGTGGTGGTGGCAGAGACCTTCTGGGTTGGGATTGTGTCACCTGGAGTGTGGCTTCTGAGGCCTCCTGGGGCATGCACCGTGACCCCGTCACTCAAGCCGCTATGCACACAAACTGTCCAGTATATTTCAATCAGGTGGGAGGCCATCTCATTATGGAACAAGCTGAGACAGAATTTCTTCCAGTGGTTCAGAGCAGTTGTCTGGGGTGTTCCCCACCCTTTTATGCCTACCGCTGACTCACTCTGTGACTGGCTTTGCTGTATTACAGGAGTGAAGATTGTTATGCATGTGAGTCATATCTGTAATTTACATTGATTTGAGAAATGTGGACTCAGAACTTGAGAAAAATACTCTTAAGCTGTTGGTCAAAGTGAAAAACACAATTGTGTGAAAGGAATCCTAAGAATTATAGGTTACTCTCTTTCATGAAAAGTGAAATTTGTTAGATGAATATTAGAACACACGGTAAGGTGTATTTGGTTTTATTCCTTAGGCCATAGTGACAAATTCATGGTACCAATCTTGAAGACAAACTCTGATTATATTCATGGAAACAATGAGAACATTCCATCGTGCAGTAACCCATGGAGTCTGGTACCTGAGAGAAAAAAGAATTCCCAAGTTCTTAATCGGTCCTTGTATTGATTTATATTCCCATCTTGGGCAGAATAAAAATTTCTCCATCTATCGCTTTTTCTAATTTACAATATGGAGGAATTTTTACAGTTTATTTAGTGAAGGGATTGATTCCTCAATCGCTTAGGACATTGTATTTCATTTTTTCTTTTTCTGGAATTGGTATACATAGTAAGAAATTAAAACATCTGTTTCTCTCATGTCCTTTCCATGATGTTAGAAACTATATGGGTCTGAATCACCCTATTTCCTTTTCCTGCATAGTGGAAAGGTGATGGAAAATCTGGGTCAAGTCTCAACTCTGCTGCTTCCTCCCTTAGAGAAACTTTAGGCTAGATTAAATTCTTTATTTTTCTTATTCTTTTTTTAATCAGTAGGGTGAAGTCAATGATGAATGCAGCGGTAGTATTGTTATGAGCTGATGGGAGTGCATAGCACAGTGACTTTGATATTTGTTGTAGGTACTTGGTACGTATTTGCTGATTGATTAAAGTGGCCAGAAAGCCAATGCTGTTTGTAGTGGGCCTATGTGATCATCTTATTTAACGTACAGCATTGTATTTAATACTTGTCATAATACTGTGTGACAAATTTTCTAGTAAGGTACATAAAGAAGGTGAATGTTTTACAGACAGAACTTATTACATCATTTTTCCAAACTGAAGTTGTTAGCTAGCATTGATAACCAAAGTTTGAACCCACACTGATGTAGATTCCTTGCCTCTTTCAGACTCCTGTAATGCTGTTTATCCCCAGCTTAGCTGCTCCCTGGGCCCACCGGGTGCAGTCACATAGGTGGTGAAACCAAATGAAAGACTCTTGGTATATTTTGAAGTCTTCAAGGCACCTAGTTATTTAATGAACTTATGCAGACATATATTGTCTAAAAAGGGTATTGTTTTGGGCAGGAAATGCCATAAAAATCAGGGGAAACAGGATTTTTTTCAGAAAGTAACAAGTCATAAAATGTTAAAGAAACCTGAGAAACTAGATGCATTCACTATAATTTGTTGCTATTTTTTTTATCTGAGCTACTTAGGCCCTATTTGGATACTTTTTGAGGATATCTTACATTACTTTGAATTTAAAATAAACTGTTTTCTCCACAAGTAGTAGTTCTAAGTGCAAAATTTTTTAAAAACCAAAGACTTTAAGGCCAAATATTATCTAAGGCATTTATACATGTAAGAGGTTTATTTTATATATCAATGATGTAGAAATGATATTTGTTTAATTTTGCTTCACCTATTTAAATAATATCTGCATGGTTTGGGATTTTTTTTTTTTTTTGACAGGCAGAGTGGACAGTGAGAGAGAGAGACAGAGAAAGGTCTTCCTTTGCCATTGGTTCACCCTCCAATGGCCGCCGCGGACAGCGCGCTGCGGCTGGCGCACCGCGCTGATCCGATGGCAGGAGCCAGGTGCTTCTCCTGGTCTCCCATGGGGTGCAGGGCCCAAGTATTTGGGCCATCCTCCACTGCACTCCCTGGCCACAGCAGAGAGCTGGCCTGGAAGAGGGGCAACTAGGACAGAATCTGGCACCCCGACTGGGACTAGAACCTGGTGTGCCAGTGCCGCAAGGCGGAGGATTAGCCTATTGAGCCGCGGCGTCCGCCGAGATATTTTCTTAATCAGATCTCTGAATATTGAAAGAAAGGTTGACACTGAGCACAAGAAAATGTCCAAGTGCTTACAGTCAATGTAGTATAAAGAGTTGCAGAAGCTTTTTGTCCTGAACACAGTTCAAATGGGCAGAAGTTAGATCATATACAGTATTTAAATGTTGTAGCAAGGTAAATACAATTAAAAGTCTCTTTTGGTGCTCAGGTAGGAGAAAGTAGAGTTAAAAGCAGATTGGAGGAGTTTTGTATTCAAGTCTTGGCCAATGCATTCCTTTTCAGAGCAGAACCCAGTGCTTCATTTTTCAGCCACAGTTGGTTCTCTAAGCAGCTTCTGCCCTGACAAAAGGCAGAGATCTGATAATAGATTGCCGGGGGAGGGGTGGTAACAGTGGAGGAGATACACAAAAGCATTTGTGGGGAGAGATTTGTGGCATCTATTGTTCTGAATCTCAGCTTACCTAGCACATTCTAAGCTTTTCTTGTTTCTGGGTTTGTGACAGATACAGACAAAACCAGGCTGCATTTTGTTTTATGGCAGTTAAACCCTGGGATCCTCCAAGCAGGGTGAATTCCTGAATATATTCTCAGCTGCTGGTTCTCTTTTCTGAGGCTTTCTCAGCCTCCCCATTTTGTATCCCAGCCTGGGCAACTGTCCTCTGAAGAAGTGTGTCATCGAATGTGCCTCCACCTCTGTCTCCACCTGTCACTCCTCTCTCGTCTCATCCCTTTTCCTTTCCCTCAACCAGCAGCTGAGGAGCAAGGGAAGCCGCACCTAGAGTGCTTAGCTCAGTCTTCAAACCTGAAAGAAGGTACTCCAACTGGTGACCTAGTCTTTTTCCCTATTTTCTACTGAGTATTTGAAAGTGAGTAAAAGAACTTGAAGCAGTTTTTTTAAACCACAATTGTTATTAATAGTAATATGCAGATGCATCTTCCTTATGAGATAATCAAACACTCAATCTAGAAATAGGTAGAATGATATCTATTATACAACTCTCCTTGCTCTTTCCTGATGAAACTGTTCTTCCTTCTGATGTATGGTACACACACACATACACACATATACAATTATTTTGTATTATTTTTCACTGAACTCCATATCTTGGAAATCTTTTTCATGTCATTTTGTGCATGCATATTTTCCTTTATTTAAATTCTATAGAATGGGTGAACTATAATTTATGTATCTCCTCTTCTGTTGTCTGACGTTCATGTTGTTGGTAATATTTTGCTGCAGTAAACATCCTTGTATGCTAATCACATATATATATGGAAGTGTTTATTTAGTATTTCCTACAAGTGGAATTATTAGTTCAGAAAGTGTAGAATGCGCATTTCAGTTTAGAATGAGTACTGCCAATTGCCCATGGAGAAGTCTGCCACTGCTATTTTATGCATCCATATTACAGTAGTTTTGGTCTACCCATTTCTCTACAATAGCTGTTATCATTGTTATAAATTCACGCCAGTGTGAAGTCGTGTTCTTCAATTGTGTTTTCTGATTTAATGAGTGGTTGAGTATTTCTCTCCATCTTTATTGATCATTTGCATTCCATCTATGAATTATATGCTCACTCTGTAATTTAGGGGGAACTGTTCTTTTTTTGTACTGATTAATAGGAGTCATTCATCTTTTTTGGGTATTCTTGGTATGTATTATATATGTAGCAACTATTTTCTCCCAGGCAAGTTTTTTTTCTTCTTTAAAAAAAAAAAAAACAAACCTGCTTATGGTGTGTGTTGTTATACCAGTGGCTTGTCAAATTTCTTGGGTTTTATATTTCCAGTTTTCTTTCTATTTATTTAACTTGTTTGGAAGAGAGAGAGAGAGATGGGGTGGGGGTAGGGTAGGGGAGGGGAGGGGAGATACAAGCAGAGATCTCATCCACGGGCTCACTCTCGGAATGCCTGCAACAGCTGGGGCAGGGCCAGGCTGAATCCAGTAGCTGGGAACTCAAGCTGGAACTCAGCCACTTTAGCCATCACCTTCTGCCTCCTCTGCCTGCCTCTCAAATACATTAAACAGGTAAATAAAAGTGAAGCCAGCGCCAGGAATTGATCCAAGCAGTCTGGATTCACTTCAGCTTCCTTTTCACAGTAGCAGAGGGGAAGTGATGGTGAGTGGGACGTGGGTTTTACCTTGGGCTCAGCCGTGTGAAGTCGCTTCCTCTAAGTCTGTAGTCCCACAAAGATGAGTCACATGGAGCAATGGAGAAAGGTTAGATTAACTGGAATCTGAACATCAATTGTAGCTCTATACCAAGAGAAATAAGCCATAACAGTGTTTCTGGAGCATTTGGTAGGACTTTTCAACTGAAATGGAGGTAAGAACTTCCTTCTTCCCTAGTTCATCTCTCTGGCAGCTACAACCTATCACAAGTTATGTTGCCTGAGGCTTTGGTGGTTGAAGGGCCTAATCAGGTGGACAAGGGAGGGCTGTGGTACCAGCTGTGTGGTAATGGTGAAGGCTGCTAACCCACAGATGGCTTGCTTTGGGGTGTGCAGACTCTGTGGTCTGTTTCCACTCACTTCTGTGTATACAAACAATGCATGTCTGCCAGTTTCAGGAATGGTTCTTTTCACCGATCTCAACTACTAAAGCCCCCCCCCCCCCCCCCCGCCACAAACCAGAAAGCCTTAGAACAGTTCACTTATTGTATTTTTGCTATGTTGTACTAAGGAGCTCTTTCTAGTGGTAGAAAACTTAGGTTTCGTTCTTCTCTCCATATTTTCCCCATGCAACTCCAGCACTTCAAAGTTCCTGCCTTTTTTTTTTTTTTTTTTTTTTGAGAGAGCCCTTTGCAGAGTGTTCCTTGATCTTTTAAAACTCTGCTTGATCCTTATTGATAAACACAGAAATCTCTCCCCACCCCTAAATGCCAATGTAACCCCTTAGGAAAGCAGGGTGGTGGCTTCCCTCCCTCCATTCTTTAGAATCCCTAACCTACACAAGGTAAATTCCAACTTTTTTGTGTTCCCTACCACTGAGAACTCAGCTTACTTTTCCTTTTTATTAACCCATTTTTGAAAAGTTAAAATTTTGTTTTCCAAGTGAAATTTTAATATCAAGTATGCATTCGCAAACCACGTCTCTTGTGCTTAGTAGTTTTGTGATCCTGGGCAAGTTGTTTGACTTCTAAGTGACTTAGTTTCTTTATCTGTAAGTGGAAATAATTTCGGAGGGTCACTATGAGTATAATGTGCTATAAACATGTGTCATAAGAAGAAGAACACCTGGTAAATGTGAAATGCTTTATAATTGTTTAGTATTTTTTTTATTTTTATTTTTTTTTAAATTTTTTTGACAGGCAGAGTGGACAGTGAGAGAGAGAGAGAGACAGAGAGAAAGGTCTTCCTTTTGCCGTTGATTCACCCTCCAATGGCCGCCGCGGCTGGCGCGCTGCGGCCGGCGCACCGCGCTGATCCGATGGCAGGAGCCAGGAGCAAGGTGCTTTTCCTGGTCTCCCATGGGGTGCAGGGCCCAAGCACCTGGGCCATCCTCCACTGCACTCCCTGGCCACAGCAGAGGGCTGGCCTGGAAGAGGGGCAACCGGGACAGAATCCGGTGCCCCAACCGGGACTAGAACCCGGTGTGCCGGCGCCGCTAGGCGGAGGATTAGCCTAGTGAGCCGCGGCGCCGGCCAATTGTTTAGTATTTTTATTATACTCCTGTTTCCAGCCAAATAGGCAGGTTCAGGCACTTTTGTAGTGGAGGCAGGGGTTCTAAAACAAATAAAAGGAATTGCTAAAGGAGAGAAAGGAAGTGAAGGGATGTTTACTAAGCAGATACTTAGAATAGTTAGAAACTGTATAAGGATATTTTGAAGCATCTTCACAATAATTAATCTAGCATCATTGTGCTAGATTTCTCTTGGCTTGATTGACTCTCTTGCTAAAAATAACTAATAATTTTGTGATGTTTTGGAGTTATTGTTTGTACAGTTCCTATTCAGGAAGGCCTTTGATGTTTCAGAGAAATATGGACATGCTGACGATGGCTGGTCTATTGCTCGTTTAGAATAAGAATTTTCAATTCTTGACATTTCTTCATTTATTTGTGCATAGAAGTGAAAGTCTCACAAATTGGAGGCTCCTTGGGTTTTCTACAGTGTTAGATTAAGGATTCTACTGGTTGATGACATAGAAAAGGAACGGGTTTTGGAATCAGACTTGAGATCCCACTTAGGAGGCAGGCACTCAGCCTATCGATTACGATGCCAGTCAAGGTTCCTGTTTCCTACCCACACTGGAGAGCCTGGTTTTGTTTGCTGAGCTCTGGCTACTGACTTCAGCATCCTGCTAATGCAGACCATGGGAGGTAGTGATGATGGCTCGAATAATTGGGTTCTTGCTGTCCACGTGAGAGACCTGGACTGAGTTCCTGGCTTCTGGCTTTCAGCTCTACCCAGCCTCAGCCACTGTAAGCATTTGGAGAAATAAGCCAATGAGTGGGAGTTCTCTTGTGTTTCTCTCTCTCTCTCTCTTTCACACACACACACATACACACACACACACACACACACAAATAACCAAATTAAAAAACTACAAATTGCCAATGAACATAGATTTCAGCCTCATTAAAAATTAAAGAATGCAAATGAAAACAGCATTTATTTACAAAGAAGTCCCGCTCGGGCTGTGGAATTTTAGGCTACTTTCTTCATCTCTTCAAGCCTTTTCACAGCTTTAAAATGACAGTACCACCCAACTCAGGGAACTGATGTGTGATCCAAATGATAATGTTACCGATCATGGAGGGAAGGGCGGTAGTCTCATGGGCTCTTTTCCTCAGCTTAGTATAGAGATAAAAAACTACAGAACAATTTGCAAAGAGGCAGAAACTTTTATTGGATTGAGAAGCGACAGAGAAAGCGTCTGGTCTGAGAGGAGACCAGGTGGAGTGCCCGTGCCGGACACTGGCTGTGAGTGGCATTACTGTCTATTCAGTGGGTTATCCTATTGGGGATGCTCATTGGACAGGGGGTTTCACATACGTATGTTGATTGGTTTGGGGCTCATGGAGATAGCCGGGGTCTCCTGGGGACTGTCTTCTTAGGGGCTCAGCCCTCTCCTCTGCTAGCTCTGGGTGCAAGATTGCAACTAACTTGAAGGCATGATTTAAAACCACAAGGTCACAGAGATAACCAGGGTCTCCTGGAGCCGGTGGACTCTCCCCAGGTGTGCGGCCCTCCCTTGCCAGCTTTTAGTGAAAGCTTGCACCCACCTGAAGGTGTGAGTTAAAGCTGCAAGGTCACCCATGCAGCACAAGGAGCTAATAGTGGGGGAGATGCCAGTTGGCCTGGAGACAGGCTTTCCAGCCACGGCTGGCAGCCTGCTTGTGGAGGACATTCTACCTATGTCTGAGGGGCCCACAGACCCCCAGCCCCACTGGCCGTTCTCAGAAAATTCATCCATGCCGTACAAATAAAGAAAAACTTGATATGGTATTCTCCCCGAAGGAACGGTCTAGCCTGCACAGGTGAGCTTTCCCAACACATTCACAGCACATGTATCAGGGATGAGTTAAACAAGCTGGGCTGGATGTTGTTTTTTATTGCAGGGGAATTTTGCCTGGGGCGGTAGAGGAGAGAGACTGATGAGTTAGTTCAGCCATGAGATTTAACATTCTATTGGTTTGCCTCATTGCAAAAAAAAAAAAAAAAAAAAAAAAAAAGGAAGCAAAGCTCCCTTTTTAAAGAGACTTCTTACTAACAACTTTAATACTAAAAGGAGGAAGCAGACAGTTTACTTTCTTTTTAGTAATAGTTGAATGCAGACTGTACAAAATAGCAGAGGACCTGGCTTTGCCAATGTTTGTTTAAAAGGGGGTGTTGACTGATTTTCAGCTTCCAAGTAGGAGTGTCTAGTCAGTGTTTTCCTTTCTACATAGAAAGTTAACAGGACTCTGACACATCTGGGTTTGTACTGAGAGACTCTGGGGAGCTGTTGCACAGATTTCCAGAAGAATGATGGGGCAGCTCCTGAAAAAGGATCACGCCTGGAACGCAAAGCTGGTGGGACTGATGTGCTGTATGGGTTAGTAGTGTCACCTGTGGTAGCACTTGCCTGTTTCAGAGTCCGGGAGGAGGAAGGTTGCACTACCTGCTTTGGTTTGCACGATAGGAGTTTAGCTTCTGCCACGCACCTTTCTGAGATGAACAGAATCATGACCACTTCCGAAGCTGCCTGGAGAGAACTTTCCCCTGTAGTGTTTTGCTTAGCATATGTGTTTTTATGGTCTTAGTATTTGCTGTGTGTGTGATACTTAGTGCATTTAGCTTTGATTGGATCTTTCTGAAAACCAGTCAGTTGTAGGTTGTGATATTCAGAGCTCTTTTTTCGCATTTATTTTCCTCCAAATCCTATTACTGTTTGCCTTCACGTTTGCTCATATTTTTTATCACATTGTACTTTATAAGCTGAACGTAAATGTATATTTTCATTTAAAGCTTATTCTGTAAATGAATTAATATTCAAATAGAGGAATACCTTAAAACTATTCAGAATAATAACTGGGTAGTTTGTAAAACCAATAGATTGGTTAAAATCACAGAATGAGTTCCTGTTTTTGTTGTCATGGCAACATTGCCCTAAATATAAACCTTAATGTTAGACGTCTGTAACTGAATGAAAGATCATTATGAGACTTGTAATTGGAAAATTGAATAGTGTAATCTGGAATACTCCCTTTTGAAATAATGTGCATGGAAAGTGGTAAAATTACAGTCTTTTCTGATTTAAATATGCCGTTGTTGTAAGTTGCTCTCTTGCAGATGATTGAGGCCATTAAAAGTTCACATTCACTTTTCTCATTAATGTAGCATTGTAGGAACATTCTAGGGTTCAAGAATTTCTCTTGACACTTGAATGAGACTCATATGGGTTTAACATGTTTTAAAAGAAAAAGGTTTAGGTTGTTGCTATGAGAAAATGGTATCAGAATTTATGTGTGTTTGTATGTTGTATTTGTTGATTCTCTTTCCCAGATATTACTGCGGTATTGCCTGCCAAATGGTTAGCATCATGTCACATTTTCAGTTGTGCTGTTGAGCCTTTAACAACCAGCACACAGAACCTCCGTGACAAAAAGAGAATTTTTATGCGCAGTTACTTCAAAAAGTTTGTGGAAAATGGAATTGAAAAATAAGTATTGTGGTGCAGAAAGTTGTTGAACTCCATGTTTATGAGGAGTATGCCTATTGTGAAAAATATGCATGCATTTGAACATTTTTTTGTACCAAAACAAACTTCTAATTCATTTGCCACAGACTTTTGGAAGTCCTTTCATAGTTATAGTATTTAAGTGAATCTCTTCATTTTAATTGGCAATAAAATATTTGATCACATTAGCTTTCTTGATAAAAGAGTTGGATCAGAAATTAGTAAATCTATCTTTAATTCACTTGTTCTACTTCATATACCTTAAAATATAGGACCAATTTTTATTAACAGAAAATAATAAATGTATCTTGTTAACCCTCATGTAATCAAGAGGAGGAGAGTTTATATAATAAACATAATAAATTTCCTAAAAGTAGATTTGTAAGAGATCATATTGTTATGTGATGATTAAATAAATGACTGAAAATTTGGAGGATGGTTATAGAAATACTTTATATTTTATAACTGTGTGGAATGTGTATTTTTGAATTATAAAGATTTTTACTAACATTTTAATTTTTTATTGACAGTTTAACTTTAGGATCCTAGATTGTTAATTGGATAGGAATAATAGGAATATATTTTTTTCTTTTTTTTTTTTACCTAGGGAGTAATTTTTGTTTTGTTTTGTTTTCTTTTTGCTAGAGGCGTAGAAAAGCATTGCTTAAAATGTGATATACGTGCTAGGCTTGAGCACAGAGCTTCTCCTGTTTGTAATCCCTTGTCCAAAGTTCACACCACATAGCAGGGCCCGGTTCTTCAGCTTCCTGCTTATGACTGAGGTGTGTTCAGCACTTCTGTTTGAAGGATGAGAACAGCTTCAAGTAGTGGAAACAACCCTGCAGGGGAATCGCAATACTTGGATTCTAATCATGGCTATTTCAATGATAAATTATTACATCCTGGTTTCTTGGAGGAGAAATTTGCACCTGGCTGACTTTTCTCTTCCTACCCTACTTGTCTCCTTCCAGCCCCAGTGACCTACCCTGGGCATGGTTGGAACTCCTTCCTTTTGTGCTTACCACACTGCCTACCCATCAGGTGTATATCCTAGGGGTTGAGCTCCAAAGGCCAAAGCCAGTGCAGTTTATCTTCGACTTCGTGGTGCCAGTACCACCATGGCACTGGGCTCAACAAAGCACTTGATAGAGGTTAGAATGAATAAGTAAATGAGAGAAGTATAGCATTTGTGTTTTATCAGTAAGGAAGACTAATAGATTGTATTTCCTCGTTCTTGCCTCATGTACTAATTAGTAATTTAGTTTCATTCTGAACTTTTTAGGAATTGCAAGGCTGAAAGACATTGTTGGTTTAAGAGATATAGTCATATGTACTTCCATGTATACATGTGAAAGCAGTTCTTCATTGTTTGCCTGAGTTGAATTGTCCTTTCTGAAACATAATCAATTCATATGGATATATATATATATCCACCTGTTGAGTGCGTAAAAGCAGTGTAGCATCTAGTGTGTGGTAGACAAAGATGAATGAGTTCTGTAAATGGTACTCTGAGGTGCCAACAGAAGAATTAATAAGTGTTTTGTGAATGATAATATTGGATAACAATTAATAGCATTGTTATTGGCATAGTAAATATAAGCAAAATTCCTAGGGAATTTTACCTTTGGAATAATGCAAATATAACAATTTTAGTATAAATTCTGAGCATTTAAATTCAGAATTTGCAAGCTTCTACCTCCCTGTCTGCTTTGTGCAACCCCTTCTCCAGTTTTTAAATACCCGGCATTAAGTCAGGAAAGAGACTAGAAGTTTGGAGCTCTGAAAAGGTGTTTGCTATAGGTAGAATCAAATGATAGGCTGTGATAAGGTACCCTTTTGTTCTTCCCAGACAATGATAGGACATGGAAGAGGTTTTAAGGAAGTGCTTTCCTGAAGAGATGCTTATGAAATACAAACTAGGTTACATGGCCCTTTATGTAGGTACTAAAGTATAAGGAGCTCTAAGTAGTGTGCCATTATTAAGTTGTTCTACAAATAATTGTATTTGAATAAGCCCTTAAATTGCTTTACTAAAAATTAAAACAAATTATTTATTTGAAAGGCAGAGTTACAGAGCGAGGAGGAAAGATAGATCTTCCATCTGCTGGTTCACTCCCCAAATAGCCACAATGACCCAGGGCTAGGCCAGGCCTAAGCCAGGAGCTAGGAACTTCTGGGTCTCCTGCATGAGTGCAGAGGCTGCCTTCCCGGGCACATTAGCATCTTCTGCTCCATTCCCAGGCACATTAGCAGGGAACTGGATTGGAAGTGGAACAGCTGGTACTTGAACTGGCACCCATATGGGATGCTTGTGCTGCAGGCTGTGGCTTAATCTGGCCCTTAAAATTTCTTGAACCATTTCCTTGTCATTGATTATTTATTTTTTCAAGCTTTTATTTTGCTGTTTAAAACACTCTGATTTGTATTCTCAAAGATGCCTTTTGTATGTCCATGATTATAACTTTCAAATAAATTCTAGAAGTAGACTTGTTGGGGAAGAGTCTATATATTTTAAGGCTTTTGATATGTATTGGCAAATCATTCCAGGGCACTTTCTTTGTAGGGCTGCACTGCCTATAGGAATTTCTGTGATCATGGATTGTTCTTTATCTGTGATTTCTATTAGCTACATCTTACCATGGAGCACTTGAATTTTGACTAGTGCAAGCAAGGAACTGCTTATTAATTTTACTTTTTGTTCTAATTAATTTAAACTTAAATAGTCATATGTTCTAGTAGCTACAGTATTGAACAGTGCAAGTCTAGAAGATTTAAATCAAAGTATATTTCCACTAGCATTATATGAATGTGTGATATCTGTCCTTTTCAAAAATTTTTTCCTAAAACTTGGCAATTTGATAGGCTCAAAAGTTTTCCCTATGGTTTTTTAGAATACTATTGTTGGCCGGCGCTGCAGCTCACTAGGCTAATCCTCCGCCTTGTGGTGCCGGCACACCGGGTTCTAGTCCCAGTCGGGGCACTGGATTCTGTCCCGGTTGCCCCTCTTGCAGGCCAGCTCTCTGCTGTGGCCAGGGAGTGCAGTGGAAGATGGCCCAGGTCCTTGGGCCCTGCACCTGCATGGGAGACCAGGAGAAGCACCTGGCTCCTGGCTTCGGATCAGCGCGGTGCACCGGCCGCGGCGGCCATTGGAGGGTGAACCAACGGAAAAGGAAGACCTCTCTCTCTGTCTGTCTCTCTCACTGTCCACTCTGCCTGTCAAAAAAAAAAAAAAAAAAAAAAAAGAATACTATTGTTAGTGAAGTTGAGTACCTATGGGAATTAACCTTTTTTTAATGGAATAACTGATTTTGCCCACTTTATATGTTAAGATGATCATCTTTTTCTTTCAAATGTCTAGGAGTTTTTTTGATATTATTGTCAGTAATGTCTGATGTTGCAGCTATTTTTCCTGTTTGGTTTGGTTTTATATTTAATTGATATTGAAATGATTATGGAAGGTGCAGGTCTTTGAATAAATAGGATAAAGCATGTTCAGAGATACTTTAGTTCCATTACGATAGTTCCAGGGGTTCAGGGATGAAGAATGGAAAGAACAAGAGATGAAAACAAGAGACCAAGATTGTCTTAGTCCCAGGGAAAGGATGGAGAGCATCTGACTTGTGGAAGAGGGAGGGCAGGCCACCCTGGATAGAGAAAAATCTGTCCCCTCCATCTCACAGAAAGGTGGAGTGGAGGAAACAGTAGAGAGGGAATTGCTGCCTAGAAGAAGGCGGTGAAATATCAGTTGTTAGCTCTAGACGTTGTAAGATTATGATTATCCTTTGAAACAATAACTTCATGAACCAGAATATTCCAATTGCCTTTTGAAGCCTTCTCCCTTGGTGCCATAGTAATTACCACAGGATCACTCTCTAGTGAGGATCTGGTTGGGATGCCTGTTGGTTTGCCCCCCCCCCCCCTTTTTTTTTTTGACAGGCAGAGTGGACAGTGAGAGAGAGAGACAGAGAGAAAGGTCTTCCTTTTGCCAATGGTTCACCCTCCAATGGCCGCCGCAGCTGGCGCGCTGTGGCTGGCCGTGCTGATCCAAAGCCAGGAGCCAGGTGCTTCTCCTGGTCTCCCATGTGGGTGCAGGGCCCAAGGAGCTGGGCCATCCTCCACTGCACTCCGGGGCCACAGCAGAGAGCTGGCCTGGAAGAGGGGCAACCGGGACAGAATCCTGTGCCCTGGCCGGGACTAGAACCTGGTGTGCCGGCGCCACAGGCGGAGGATTAGCCTAATGAGCTGTGGCACCAGCCCTGTTGGTTTGCTTTTAAAGATTGATTTATTTATTTGAAAGGCAGAGTTAGAGGGAGGGAGAGAAATAGAGAGAGATCTTCCTTCTGTTGGTTCACTCCCCAAAAGGCCACAATTGCCAGGGCTGGGCCAGACTGAAGCCAGGTGCCAGGAGCTTCTTCCAGGTTTCTACATAGGTGGGAGGGGCTCAAGCACTTGGGCTGTCTTCTGCTGCCTTCTCAGGTACCGTAGCAGAGAGTTGAATTGGAAGTGGAGCAGCTGGGACTTGAATTGGCGCCCATATGAGTTGGCACCCATATGTTGCAGGCTGCAGCTTTGCCTGCTATGCCACAATGCCAGTCCTTGGGCTGTGCCTTATTATCAGACAATAGGAGGAATTTAGGAGAGAAGTGGCATGGTGAATAATTAATCCACAATCCCCTCCAAGCCAGAGACACTGAATTTAGGTCTTGCTTTTTGTCAGGACTTGAAACTGTTTGCTAGAGAAGAGTTTTAACCTTTGTAAATCTTGGTCTCTTTTACTGTGAAGCAGGAATGCCACCATATACCCTTTCTCTTCTGGTTCTTAAGAACAGGTGGGATGAAGTGGATGTTCCTGGGCAGTTCAGTGCAGGAGCTTCCTAGTGCTAGTTAAGGGTGGGTTAGACAACCTCAGGTGGTGGTGGTGGTGGTGGGTTATGCAACAAATGGACAGAGGCATTTGTTTAATGGAGTCCTGGTGGCAAAAACAACACTGCAGTGAGAAAGAACCCTTTCATGTGTTCTTACTAAGAACTGAAAGCAGCTGAAATTTAATAAGAATATTTGAATGCACTGAACAGAACCTTTAAAATGCCTTGCTTTTGTTTATGTGCAAGATCACAGCAAAAGTCTTGTTATTCATAGATTTTGCCAACCTTGTTTTGTATCTTCTTTTTTTCCCCCCAGATGAACGGGACAAAGTTCAAAAGAAAACATTTACCAAATGGATAAATCAGCATCTCATGAAGGTCGGTTATTATTTCCTTCTCGGAATTGTTTTTGCATGCTTTAGATCTTTTGTAGTCATTGATTATATGGGTGTTGAAGCACAGCTTCTGAATATCAGGTTGGAAGCTTAAATTCTAGAGTGTTTCACATACATTTTATGCATGTAGAGTTATTTGATGTGTGCTTTGTGGGTAATGAAGGAGGTGACAAGTACCCAGTGATTACAGTGCATTCTGTGACATTATTAAAACTTATTATTATTGGACTCTGAAAAGTCTTAGCAGCTTAATAAAAATCTATAAATATTTGTAGGTTAGGGAATAGAAAAGCTATGTTTCTCAGTAAGAATTTTCTTGTCACCTTTTCAAGATTCAAACCAAGCTCTGACATCATTTATGTGGGTGACAACTTGTTAAATGAGAATAGAGATGAACTGTAGAGACAAATGTCTATACTAATTTTTCTTCTTGTATTTCGTATAGCATAAGGATTGGTGTTCATGTTTGCATTGCTTTGTTCATGAAGTGGTTTAATAGTGCTGGCTCTTAATTCTTATTCAATGTGTTGTGGATCACTTTAAGAATCTGATGTAAGCTCTCCAGAAAAATATACACATTTAAACAATATTTGCTTGCAGTCGTGGTGTTATTGGACTCCACTGAAGCCCTTCCATAAATCTCAAGTAAATAAGGCTTAAGATTTCACACTGAACTATAGTCATTTTTTCCCCTTTCTATGGAGAACTCTGAAGTAGAAAACAGGTAATATTTCTATGTGGAAAGAATTTTCTTTCAAAGAAAAATTATTTTGAATGTGGTCGCATTCTGAGATTAGCCTGAAAATCTTACTTGGATTACCTTGGACCATAGGAGTTATAATAATAATGTAATAGCATCTGATAACCTTCTATAAAAGTGATTTTTATTTTCTAAGCATGTCAGAATTGCCTGAGGGTGTGTCATTCCTCCCACCCCTTGCCACTAGGCACTCATACCCCTTTTCTCAAATTCTGATACTGTTTCTAGAGAGGGCATGTCACCCACTCTCCAGATGTGAGTCTCTTCTGTAGGCACTCTGTTAACTGCTATGGCAGGTTGGGAATCAAGTCACAGCTGCTGGGCACCAGAGAGGAGTGGAAACACGAATGACGATGGCTGTCATGAAAATTGTAACACTGGCATCAGACAGATATTTATTGGGAGCCTACTGTCTACCTGCCATGTTAGACTGGACTGAACATTTATCTTATGAGTGGTTCATAAATTGGATGGTTGACTATCAATTGAAATGAATGTCAATATGCCAATTTAACCTTTGCAAAAAATGTCCAAATATGGATTAAGCTCTGTGAGGACAGAGGCTGTAATACTCTTTCCTAGAGCCCACTGTACTGCTTGATGGGAATGTTCTCCCTATGTATAATGCACACTGTGGGCATGAAATTGTTTGCTGTGTCCAACAACCCTCCCAGGGGATTTAATTTCATGGGTACACACATATAACCTTTAGAGTCAGTCAGCAAGTATTAAAATCCTCATTTACTTGAAGTACTTGATTTTTTTTTCTGATAAAATGACAAATCCCAAAGATTTAAGGCTTAACTATGCTGCAACACAGGAAGAATTGTGAAAATAAGTATTCTTAGGTGTCGCAGCCCATAGTTGTGATCAGATTAGTTTATTTGCTTCTTGAACTCTGTTAGAGGTCAGAATTTGAAATTAGCTCTCATTAAGTGAGAAGCCACTTTGAGGGAGAAAGCCAGGCAATATAGTTTTAATATTTACATTCTTACTGTGTTTTGTTTTAGCATCAGCTCAAGGTAGACTTTTATAATGCTAAAAATTATACAATGAAAGTTTTGAGACAAAATTCAAACATGTCAGAACATAGCTTTTTTTTCTTTCTTTTTTATATCTACAAGTTACAGTGTTAACCTCAAGTGGAAAAAAAAAAGTCCCCAGACATTCTGGAGCTCCAGATAATTAAGGTTTATGTTGTTACTCACCAGAGAAAAATCAGCTTTCATGAGATTTTTAAAAATTTAATTAATTGTAATATATTTGAAAGGCAGAAAGAGAGAGAGATCTCAATTTTCCATCCGCTGGTTCACTTCCAGCTGCCAGCAACAGCCAGGCTGGGGCCAGGCCAAAACCAGGAACACAGGACTCAGTCTGGGTCTCCCACATGGGTACCTGAGCCGTTACCTGCTATTACCTGGGTTCTGCATAACCTGGAGTTGGAAGCAGAGCTAGGATTCTAACTTAGACATTCTAATAGGGAAGGTAGGTGCTGAGCCCAGTGCCTGCCCCTTTCATGATGGAAGAAATGTTGCATGAGGTTATCAGCCTCATTTTGTCCACTAAAACAAATGCTGGACACTTGTGGTTTGGGCCTTAATCTAATTAGTGGGAATAAAAAGTTTGTGTATGAATATTGGATTGAAAAATCTTGAATTTTTTTTTTTTTTTTTTTTTTTTTTTTTTAGGCAGAGTGGACAGTGAGAGAGAGAGAGAGAGACAGAGAGAAAGGTCTTCCTTTGCCGTTGGTTCACCCTCCAATGGCCGCCGCGGCCGTCGCACCGCGCTGATCCGAAGCCAGGAGCCAGGTGCTTCTCCTGGTCTCCGATGCAGGTGCAGGGCCCAAGCACTTGGGCCATCCTCCACTGCCTTCCTGGGCCACAGCAGAGAGCTGGCCTGGAAGGGGGGCAACCGGGACAGAATCTGGCACCCTGACCCGGACTAGAACCCGGTGTGCCGGCGCTGCAAGGCTGAGGATTAGCCTAGTGAGCCACGGCGCCGGCCAATCTTGAAATTTTTTAAAATGATTTATTTATTTGCTTTGAAAGAGTTATAGAGAGAGAAGGGAAGACAGAGAGAGAGAGAACATAGAAAGTATTTCTTTATTGGTTTTCTTATATTCACCATTTGGAATGTTGAATACTTTCAGGGGGTGAGAGTTAAATAGGTCTCATATCTTTCTGTACCATATTCAGCTAATGAAAAATATATTATTTGAGGAGCTTTTCATCAAATGGGATTGTGTTATATAAATGTCAAAAGAAAGCTATGAGAAATGTCCATCAGAAGTGAGAAGTGAGTCAATAAAATAAAAGAGTAATTATTGAATAAGAAGAGAAGAACATGGGATAAAATTATTTCGTAAAAGTTTGAATATTTCTGTGTGTCTTCTCTGCTTTGTCAATTTTAGTCGCAAGTAATCCTTTACCAAGGGGAAGGAAAAGAGGAAAAGGAACTTAGGGGAATAAAGGGAGTAGAAAGAGCAAGGGAGGAGGTGGAAGGAGGTGAAGGGGATGAGGGAATGGTTCTTTTGTCCACCCCGGGTTCTCCTCACAGCTCTGGAGTTGTACCTAAGGCAGGGGCCAGGGGTCTGTAGACCCTATGCCATTGCCCTTGGCTTCCTGTACTATAATGTGCTCACTCAGGCTAGGGATGCGTTCCTCATCTTTTACGTAATTCTTCAAAAGTTTACCTATTCTAATTTTTTATTTTACTTTGAGAATTTCAACTTAATATTACTTAGTTATTTTGCCCCAGTCTTTTCTCCCCACCCTCATTATGACTCCAGTGAGGACCTTCCTTGGGTAGTTCTGCTCAGTGGGGTTTTTGAGAAGTCAGTCCCCAAACAGAGCTTTCTTCACTGGATTTTTTTTCTTTGAATTCATAAATAGTATACTGTGCTAACATAGAGTAAATTACCTTTGAAAGGAAATTGTCTCCTGCAGGGTTTATCAGTCTGTGACATGTAAACTCCGCATGGGCGGGCGGCAGGAAGAGCTGATAGAGGCCTCACCTTTGAGGTTAGGCAAACAGGGGTGTACAGCCAAGCTTTGCAGTGTATTGTTATTGTGTGAAATTTGACCTCCTTATTCCCTTGTCTATAACATGATGGGTCTGCTTGGTTAGTTCTAGGATTTAAATATGCTAATTCATCTAAGCATAAAGTGTGGTGCTTGGCACTTTGTTAACATTCAGTGAATGAAAGTTTATGGTGTGGAAGAGTAGGTTGCTTGGATGGCTTTAGACAAAATTGTAAGTTTAAGTGGATGTTGACGTCCTTCCCTCTCCCTTGAACCTTTTTATAGCTCAAGTTCTTTCCCTTGTAGCTCATTCCTTTTAGAAGAAGCCAGAGTTTTGGGTCCAAAATCTCTTGAGGAGGTAGAGTAGTCTCACCTTCTTGCCTTAGAGCTCTGCTGGGGCCTTGAAGAACCACTTACTTGTGATAATCTTGTAAATTGGGCCTTCCCCTCTCCTTGCCTACTCTTTTGAAGATTTTTTTACAAGATATATTTTATTTATTTGAAAGGCACAGTTAGAATGGAGGGGAGACAGAGGCAGAGAGATCTACTGTCTGCTGCTTCACTCCCTAAATGGCCACAATGGCTAGGGCTGGGCTAGGCCAAAGCCAGGAGCCAGGAGCTTCATCCAGGTCTCCCATATGGGTACAGGGGCCCAAGCACTTGGGCCATCCTCTGCTGCTTTCCCAGGTGCATTTGCAGGGAGCTGGTTAGGAAGTTGAGCAGCTGGGACTGGAACTGGCGCCCATATGGGATGTCGCATCACTGTGGCTTTACCCGCTGCACCACAATACAGGCCCCTACTTCAGATTTTGAAGTGTTGAATTGGGGATCAAAATACCTTTGTTACTCCCCCTACTGTCTTCTCTGTCACACTTTCCTCAAGGAGAGAGAGTCAAGAATACATTTTTTTTTTCCTGGAAAGTCTGGCAGCACTTGATCCTCAGTGGTAATTTTACATAGAGTCACACTCGCAGGGCGTCTTCCAGATCATCAGGTTCTGTTCCCTCACTGAACAGAACGGGAAGCCTGCCACAGCTACGTACTGGGAGAGCTGCTGTAGAAGTCATGAAAAGAGAATGTAAATTCAGATGAGGTCTGTGTCTCAGTGTCTGATTTCTCTGAGCACTGTGGTTTGTTACAGATCCTCCAGCAGGTTCCCTTGCCTGTGAGATGCTGTTTACTTTCCCTAGCTTATAGTTTCAGCTGTTTGATTTTTTGCATCTGTCAAATAGCATGTACCCAATGCCCAGGGATGATTCTGGCGTGGTCAATTTTAAAAGTATCAATGTCTGAGAAAAGTAAATATCATAGAGATTTTAAATCATTATTTAAGTTACTATGAGGGTACTTCAAAAAGTTTATGGAAAATGGAATTAAAAGATACGTTTATTTTGGTGCAAATTATTTTGAAATATATGCATACTTTTTTATAATGCACATTTTCCATAAACATTTTGAGGATCCCTGGTATAATGTGTATGTATAAGCATTTTTTCCTTAAAATATTTGGTAAGCACTTAAGAATATAATCTTTGCTCCAGTGCAAAATTTAATATAGCCTTATTTTGTATTTTTTTAAAGATTTTATTCATTATTTATTTGAGAGGTAGAGTTACAAGAGAGAGACAGAGAAAGGTCTTCCATCTGCTGTTTTGCTCCCCAAATGGCTGCAACAGCTGGAGCTGGACCTATCTGAAGCCAGTTGCTTCCTCCTGGTCTCCAATACAGGTGTAGGGGCCCAAGCACTTGGGACATCTTCTGTTTTCCCAGGCCATAGCAGAGAGTTGGATTGGAAGAAGAGCAGCTGGGACTAGAACTGGTGCCCATATGGGATGCTGGTGCCACAGGCAGAGGATTAACCTACCGCACCATCTTATTTTGTATTTATCAGAGCTAAAATTACACTTGTTTCAAATCACAAGACTAGTTAATTAAAACTTAAATTTGTGGACAAGTAGATGATTTTGGCTTTTTTCCAAATGTATTTAAATTTTAGTGTCTGGTGTTCCAGTTGCATGAGTAAGCCTGTGCTTAAACTGATTGTTTTGTCAAGAATGCTTTCTTTGAGCCATTATCCTTTAGAATATTTTATAAGAATAAAGTCCACCTAACACATTCATGTCTGCTGTCTCAAGGTCTTTTCATACGTTGAATAGAGTGCATTACTTATCTTGCAAATAAGTTTCTAGGGAAACTATTGGTGCCAGGAATGTTAATGTATTATTCTTGAGCATAATTTGAACTGTAGCACTAGAATATAAATGAGCTGATTGTTATTGAAAATACCTGTGACTTCAGCTAACTACATTTTATTTGGAGAATTGCCCTAAAATATAAAATTAGTGACATCCTGTTACCTTTTGCAGCATTTGTTTTGCCCATTCTAACCAATGGCACTAGGGATTACCTCTTGCAATTCTGTCTTGCTGTCAAGAAATTGAAAGGGAAATAATACAAAAAATGTCACCTAAGATTTAAGTACTCATGATTTAGCTTTTGCCTTTCTCTTGGGGGAAGGCAAGAAGGAAGCACGTTAATAGTTATCAAAGATTAGAATATTTTTAAAATTTGTAATTTTTAAAAAATTTATTTATTTGAAAGGCAGAGTTAAAGAGGCAGAGAGAGAGGTCTTCTGTCTACTGTTTCATTACCTAAATGGCTGCAGTGACTAGAGCTGGGCCAATCCAAAGCCAGGAGCGGGGAACTTCTTCTGGATCTCCCACGTGGGTGCAGGGGCCCAAGCTCTTGGGCCATCTTCTTCTGGATTAGAAGTGGAGCAGCCAGGACTTGAACCAACATCCATACAGGATGCTAGCACTGCATGTAGCAGCTTTACCTGCTACGCCACAGTGCCAGTCCCTTAAAAAATTGTTTACATGAACAGAGAATTAGATCTTGAGCCATGACTGAAAGGGTATATTCAATGAGTAATTTATGGATATAAAGAATTTTTTAAAACATATTTGAGAGGTAGAGTTACAGAGAGAGGGAAGCACAGAGAGAGAGAGATCTTCCATCTGCCGATTGACTCCCCAAATGGCAGCACGTCTGGAACTGAGCTGATCCTAAACCAGCAGCCAGGAGCTGCTTCTGTGTCTCCCGCATGGGTGCAGGAGCAAAAGCATTTGGGCCATCTTCCTCTGCTTTCTCAGGAAGGAAGCTGGATCAAAGTGTACCAACCAGGAACTGGCGTGCATATGGGATGCTGGCACCACAGGCAAAGGCTTAACTTATGCCACAGTACTGGGTCTGGGATTAAGAAATTTTAGGAGACACCTGGAGTTTAGGAAGTCCATATATTGTTCTTTCCTTGCATAGGATCCATTTATTGCACAGTTTGAGTGGAAATTATATTTTTCAGCACTGACCAGCTATATTGTAAATTTATTCTTTAACATTGTACAAAAAGACTTTTGGTCTAAATTTTTCTTAAACGTTTTTTAATTTATTGATACATAAATGCATTCAGAGAGTAAGAGGCCCCAGATTCCAGTACTGGGACACACCCCATTTGTTAGTAATTTGCTTAGTCACTGCAGGGGATCCACCTAGCTGACTATCACATTCTAATCTCTGTCCCATCTTTGGAAAACTTAATTTACTCACTGTGTAGATATCCTTTGCACATGTAATAAAGTCAGTTACTTCATGGTTCCCCTGAATCAGTCATATTATTCTTCATTTTCTGATTTGGTGGAAATATGCATCCCTAAACTGAGAAAACAGTGATATCTTTTGGAGTATATACAAAAAACTCTGTTTGCTCTGTATTCTTAACCACTGCATAGTTATTGAGCAGTTTTGCATCCATGGCCACAGATGAGATAGGGGCATTTAAAAAATATTGACTTTATAAAGGACTAATGAAAAATATTCTTACAAAAATAGAATGTAGTGTTTCTGGTTCTTAAATCTGAATATAAGGTTTGTTTTTTATCCCAAAACCTTATAATAGTATTATCTAAACTCAAGCAGATCAGACTTACTTGGAAGGTCTGTTAAAATATATTGCTGGGCTCCAATATAAGAGCTTCTATTTTTAAAAAATATTTATTTGAAAGGTATAGCAACGGGGCGGGGGGTGTGGTGAGCACAAGAGCACACATGCTTCCAACCACAGGTTCACTTCCCAACCAGCTGCAATAACCAAGGCTGAACCAGGCTGAAGTCAGGAGCCAGAAACTCCATTCCAGCAACCCACATGGGCGTCAGGGGCTCAAGCATTTGGGCCATCATCCGCTGCCTTCCCAGATACATTAGCAGGATGCTGGATTAGAAGCAGGGCCACTGGGACTTAAACTGGCACTCCTGTCTGGGACACCGACATTATAAGCAATTGCTTAACCATTGTGCCACCGTGCTGGCCTTTACCACCAAGAGCTTCAGATTTCCTAGTTCTAGGGTAGGGCTGAAGATCAGCTGTTCTAACTTGTTGCAGAAATTTGCATATCTAATAAAGTACTGAAACTGCTGAGTTGGGACGACACTTTGAGAACTCTTTTCATAAATAAATGGATAACTATGCAAATAATCATCAATATCATTTGTCTTAACCAGTAAGTGTGTAATATATTTTAGTTCTAGTGTTCCATAGGACAGTGGGGTGACTATAGGTAACAATAGTGTATTATCTACTGTACAAAGAACTGGAATAGAGGAGCTGGAGGACTCCAAACACAAAGAAAAAGAAATTGGAAAGCTGGTTGTCTGGATTGATTGGTCTACACTCTGTATATATGTATTGGTTTACACTCCCTATATATATTCTGAGAGGAGGAGCATGGTGGGGGCAAGAGGGGCGGAGTCACCACACAGACCCCGGGAGTCGGGTGAAAGTGGGCCAGAGGCAAGCAGCCCACAGACTCGTTTATTTCAGTTGGTACAGCAGCTCATATAGCTGAGGCAGCCAATCTGGTCAAGGGGCAGTTTATGCCCTAACCAATCATAGCCTGTTGCCAGGCAGGCTCCATTGCCAGGTGGGTTTCGAATCCATTCCTGAGTAACTGATGCTCGCTTGCCAGTGGCCATCTTGGCATGGCCTTCTCATTCCACTACATTTCCCCTTTTCGTTTATTTTTGAGCAACGGGAGGCTTGATCCTTGGTCATACCATTGTTGACCCCGTTTCCATGTGGTCTCCTCATGCAGCTGTGCCTGTCTTAGGTTGTCCCCCAGGGGATCTTACCTGTTGTTGACTAATGCCATCTTCTTCTGCTTTCCCAGACACATTAGCAGGGAGCTGGATCAGAAGTGGAGCAAGCAGGACTTGAACTGGCACCCATATGGAATACCTGTACTTGGCAGGGGTGCCTTGACCCACTACGCCATAGTAATCAAAAACTTTAAAAAATAAAAATAACCTAAGAAAAATAAGCTAAAGGAAAAAGCAATAGTAGCTGTCTTTTATTGTACCCTGACTGTATACCAGATTCTTTACAGTACTATTATCAGTATTAAATAATAATAGCTGCTAGTGTTGGCTGAGAGCTAACCATGTATCAGAACCTGTCACTTTCATATCTTATTTATTTAATTCTTACAATCCTTATGGATAGGTTCAGACTGTTGTAGATGAAGAAACTAATGCACAAAAAGATTCCATTATTTCTCAAGGTTACATAGCTGATAATTCTTGGAACTTATATGGAAAATAGGGATAAGAAAGATTATGTAACTTCTTGTGGGCTGGGCAGAAGTCTAAGGAGAAAGAATTTACATCCAAGTCTGCTGGACTCCAGGTCCTTTGCTCTCTACTGTGCTAAATTCGTGTTGATAAATTTAGAGTTGAATGATTAAAACTAAAGAAATGGCAGCTGAATTTGAAATTTGGACATTGTAGATAGGACTTGACAGTTATTTCTGTTGTGTCATAGGAGATAGCAGAAGGGTTCAATGCTTTTTGGAGAAATGACTGGTTAAAGGCCCAACTATAGAATTTACAAGCAAATCTTGCAAATCAAGTTTTACAAATGGGAAAAAATAGTTGATATTTCCAAGAGTGGAAGAGATACATGGAAGAGTGTGAAATAGTTGTGTATAGGTAAATTATCTTTTTAAGTTAAGAAAGCCAAATTTTACCCAGTATTTTCATCAGATAAATGTAGTTCCATCCATACTTTTTCTTCCTTATTCATTATTGTCATAGTTAGCACTACCACTGTCACTACCGTTTATTGAATCCTTGCTGTACACCAGGTAGATCAGATACATCACATACGCTGTCTGACTAAATCTCCATTTTAACAATGAGGAAACTGAGACTCAGGGAGGATAAGTTACCCACCATGAAATAACTGGAATGGAGCAGAACTAAGACTGAATCCCTGATCCTTCTGGCTCTGCCGAAGAGCTACATCAGACCACCACATCACCCCATGATAGACAGATACAGAGCCTTGAATGATCAAGAACTAATTAAAGGCTTCTTAAAAAAAGAACTGAAATAAGTTTGAGGTACAATGACTTTGAACAGTCCTTGTCCACACTATTAAAAAAGTTCCATTCTTTTTTTCTTTTATCATACACATTGTTGAACTCTTTACTTACTGTAGACTTAACCTTCTGAACAGAAAGTTAATTGAAAATAGATTTAATACAAAATGAGACTGGGAATTGGAGAGGGAGGAAGAAGAAGGGTAGGAGTAGGGGTGTGAGAACGGGCATGGTGGGAAGAATCACTGTATTCCTAAAATTGTACTTAAGAAATGCATGAAGTTTGAATTAATTCATTAAAAGGTTTTTTTTAAAAAAAGAACTAATTAAGATAGAGAAGTGAGTAACAAAAGCACCGTCCAGTAGGTATGGCACATCGCCTTGTGACAGCTCTGATTTCTCTCAGCATTTCCTTACATGCTTTTGCACCTTGCCAGTGTGCCTTGACCCCTTCATGTGGCCATAAATTTCTATTTGCATTCTTCTCTAATCAGTGTACTTTTCAAGAGTTTAGAGATACTTTATAGGTAAAACATACGGAGAAGTTAGGCAACATTCCTGAAGGTCATTGTTTTAAGTGGAGAACAATAATGTTGGAGGCATTTTCAAAGAAGGAAAAATCATGCTTTGATGAATGGTGCTAACATATCCAGCATCGTGTTGTACAACCTTTACATCAGAAGTGTGTGCATTTTGTAGTAGCTGAAGTAAAGTGGAAGATTTGACTTGCTATTTAATACTGGGCTCTAAACTGCATGAAGATACGATATATGTCTGTCTTATTAAATGGTGGCATCCCCAGTACCTAGCATAATTTACTCATATTCATAGATGAGAGTGATTTATTTAAGTGATTTATTTGTTCTAATTGACTTTGTTGTACTTCTCCACTGTTATTTCCATCAGTTCAGAAGTTAGAATAATATTGGCTAGAGGAAGGTTTTTCTCAGTTGGAAATTCTCTCATAACAACTTGATAAATATGGCGTATTCTCTGCTGTCTTATTGCAGATGTAATCAGGTTGCTTTGAAAAGCCTAAGGTAGTACTTTCTGTAGAATGGAATGAAAACCCTGTTTTTCTAGGCTATAGTCAGGGTTTTCATACTAAGAACATGAGGGGACATTTAGAAGCCAGGTTTCAAAGGAGTTGACAGAGGCAGACTAGTAACGAGAGGAAGAAGCTCATCACCAGGGAGATGGGAGAAGACCATACCCTTCAGGGTATGATGAAGATGGTCAGGGTGTCAAAGACAGCAGTGGGTCAAATTGGGCTTGCCTAGAAGTTTGGAAGCCTGGAGTCAGTCTGTCTCTTAATGGAATAAAGGAGGAACTTTGGTGTTGTGAGATAGGAAAGGAGAATTGACTTCAAAGGGAATTTGCTGTTGAAACTGGGAAAACTACTGACACTTCTAAAAACACTGAAATGTATGCCTGGTGGTACTGTGCTGTCCAAGTGCAGTGCTGACATACTCCTTTTTTTAAAAATAATTTATTTATTTACTTAACACAGAAAAATCCTTCATCTGCTGCTTCCCTTCCTAAATGGCTATAATACTCAGGGCTGGACAGGCTGAAACCAGAAACCAGGAACTCCTTTGTGGTCTCATGTGGGTGCAAGGGAACAACTTGAGCCGTCATCTGCTGTATCCCAGGGTGTGCACCAGCAGGAAGCAGAGGGGAGACTCGATCCTCCAGGCACTGTGATATAGGATGTGTAGCTCCTCCCTTCCTAGTCCTTTGGAACCCAGTGAAGGTGATGTAGTGTGGATGGTTGAGCCGAGGCTCTGGATGGAGCTACTTGGACTCACATTGTCCCTAGATTATTTGATAGCAGTGTGACCTCAGTCCTTTCTAAACCTTAATTTTCTCATCTGTGAAAGAGATTAAAATAGTGTCCTGTTACCAGGGTAAAATAATATATAAGGCTTTGAGCATGGTGCCTGTTGCAGTAGTGAGAGTATTTGGATGGATGTAAAACAGCCTATGTAACTACAGACTTTTAAGATACTCTAAAAGGTTCAGATTTGTCCTCCTGTCTTCCATAGCATTGGCAGTTGTGGTCCTGATGTTGGCATGTCCATAGGTTTGAGTCATAATATTGTGATACATTGGACCGAGGAGACTATCCATAAGGTATAGCTGTAGTGGTTTTATAATATTACAGTAAATGAATGCCAGTTAAATAGTTAAATCTAAATAAAGAACATGTTTTTCATGGTCTGGCCAGTACCTGCACAGACACCTCTGCCCCTTTCACCTGGATATGACAGTTTGACATGAGATGCTGTGAGCCCATGGCAGCTGATTATTTGGATGACTGGCAAGCCACACTATCACTCGGTGAGGTTAGCCCAGATTGGTTAATTCTAAGAGCAGTAGCCCAGCAGAGCTACATCCATGCAGCATTTCAACTTCCTGCCCACACAGAGAACCTGGCACGTAGGTTTCAGTGCTGCCTACTGAATTCTTGAAGGATAGTGTAGAAGTTCCTCTTCTTATATTTAATTTAAGCACAGTTATTTCAAAAGGATAGAGCTCAGGTGTTTCTACATATTCTAAAATTAGAAATGGTTCTTACAGGATCTGTTGAGTTACTGAATTTCAATATTTTCTTTTATCATAATTGTTATTGATTCCAGTTGCTTCAAAATCTCTTATTTCAAATAAATGTAGAAAATTTAAGAAATCATATTTGTAGATACTGATTTTGATATCGGAGATGACCCCCTAAAATTTATATAAAAATATGGCCCCTTAAAGTTCACCAGAAGTGCCATCTGAGATGCCACATATGTTACTGGAATGTGGGGTGCCATATGACATCACCATATGCTTATTAATAAACCCCCAATATTAATAAGCCCGAGAGGGTTCTTGCCTAATATTTAGAGAAGAATTCTAAATACCAGCACAGATAAATGAGGCAGCATGGAATATTTAAAGCTTTATTTAGTGCAAAAGATGCATAGGAGAGTGAGAGCTTTATTTGAGAGAGAGGTAAATGTGGGTTCATACCAAGCACCAGGAACCAGCCACGTGGAGGAGCATCTAGGCCAGGAATCCTAGGGCAGGTGGCCTGAAGGCCACAGGCCCAGGAGGCGCAGGGCTGCTGCAAGCCCGCTCCTGGCTAGAGGCCAGGGAAGAAGAAAAGGGCCAAGATACACCCTGTTCCAGGCTTTTAACCCACTTCCAAAGGGGAGTGGTTAATTAACCTGATTGGCTGGTGGGCACCCAGGTGTGGCCAGGTAGGGGCATGAGGTCACACAGGGGTGGGGTGTGAGGTCATACAGGGGCGTGGCAAAGGTGTGGTCTTCCAGCTCACAAACCTAATCAATTTTAACCTATATGCCTGCATTCTTCAATATTATTGAGCATTGTTTATAATAAAATAATTTTGATAAAAAGTTTTAGGTCCTTAAATAAAATTTTAAACTTCTGTGTTGTAAATTTATTTAATGTCTGTTTAATAGTTTTTTGATGAATTTAAAAAAATTCAGTTCTCAGAGTTGATAAGATAAAATAAAAGCTATTTTTACCCCCAAAGGAAGAGCTTTTTCCAGATGAGTTTATCAGGAACATCAGAGCTGCGGGATGCCAGGGGGCAGTTGGGAGTGGGAGTGGAGTGATTTATGTCACATATTAGCATATTAAAGTCTGAAACAGCCTCTGCTGTTAGAACTCTCTTTAATGTACTGTTTTCCAAATTCTCTTGATGTTGAATTCCTTTAATCAAAGAGTATTTATTAATCCCACATTGGGAAGTCCTGCAGGAAAGCTTAAAAGTGACTGCTTTTCAGTAAATTTAATTAATGACGTGTTAATTTGAGTTACAGATTTGGTGTGCAGTTAATTTGGTGGCCATTGCAGGAACGTTTTCTCATAGCCCTTCCTGTGGGTTTTGTAGTATCTGGACAACTCGTACTTTTGGTCCACTTGAATTCTAGCTGAGCCTTTTCTTTTGTTGTTTAGATGTTACCTTCTGTAACTTCTATCCACTTATCTCGCGTCAGCTCCCAGTAAGGCATGTATGACAACTTATATATATCTGAGACTATTTTGTACCCTCTATTCCCCTCCTTTTTTTTTTTTTTCACTGTTTTTTGTCAAACGAATACTTCTATTTTCTGTATTTGCTTTTCATGTGATAAGATTTTCATTATACCTTTCTCTTTCTAGCATGTTCTCTTTCAGTTTATACATTTGGAATAATGAAGGCTATTAAGATGAAAACAAATGGGTTGGGAGAGCATCTACTATGAATCAGAGCTTTACAGAGTATGAGTAAAAGTTAGCTATACTGTAGCCGGCGCCGTGGCTCACTAGGCTAATCCTCCGCCTAGCGGCGCCGGCACACCGGGTTCTAGTCCCGGTCGGGGCGCCGCATTCTGTCCCGGTTGCCCCTCTTCCAGGCCAGCTCTCTGCTGTGGCCAGGGAGTGCAGTGGAGGATGGCCCAGGTGCTTGGGCCCTGCACCCCATGGGAGACCAGGAAAAGCACCTGGCTCCTGGCTCCTGCCATCGGATCAGCGCGGTGCGCCGGCCGCAGCACGCCGGCCGCGGCGGCCATTGGAGGGTGAACCAACGGCAAAAGGAAGACCTTTCTCTCTGTCTTTCTCTCTCACTGTCCACTCTGCCTGTCAAAAACAAACAAACAAACAAAAAAAAAAGTTAGCTATACTGTAACCTCAACTGTACTTATTTGTGTAGATTTAAAATTTTTTTTACACAAAGTGAGTCTTTTATTCCACTTTCCACGAATTTTTGAAGTACTCTCATATTTATATTATCTACTTATCCTTCACTAATTCACCTTCATATATATTGAGCACTTATTTCTTTTTTTTTTTTTTAATAATTATTTGGGCTGGCGCCGTGGCTCAATAGACTAATCCTCCGCCTTGCGGCACCGGCACACTGTGTTCTAGTCCAGGTCGGGGCGCCGGATTCTGTCCCCGTTGCCCCTCTTCTAGGCCAGCTCTTTGCTGTGGCCTGGGAGTGCAGTGGAGGATGGCCCAAGTGCTTGAGCCCTGCACCCACATGGGAGACCAGGAGGAAGCACCTGGCTCCTGGCTTCGGATCAGAGCGATGCACCAGCCGCGGCGCGCCGGCTGCGGCGGCCATTGGAGGGTGAACCAATGGCAAAAGGAAGACCTTTCTCTCTGTCTCTCTCTCTCTCACTGTCCACTCTGCCTGTCAAAAATAAAAAGAAAAATAATTATTTGACAGGTAGAGTTATAGTCAGTGAGAGAGAGACAGAGAGAAAGGTCTTCCTTCCGTTGGTTCACTCTCTAATTGGCCGCTACAGCTGGTGCTGCGCCGATCCGAAGCCAGGAGCCAGGTGTTTCTTCCTGGTCTCCCATGTGGGTGCAGGGCCCAAGAACCTGGGCCATCCTCCACTGCCCTCCCGGGCCACAGCACAGAGCTGGACTGGAAGAGGAGCAACTAGGACTAGAACCCAGTGCCCATATGGGATGCCGGCGCCGCAGGCAGAGGATTAACCAAGTGAGCCACGGAGCTGGCCCCCTAGCACTTACCTCTTTATGTTGTTCCCTGCCTACCTTATAGGAAAATTCCTCTAGTCTTAATGACTTTTCAGTTTTTCTAGACAGAATTTGTACTAAGATCCCTCAGAAATTTCATGGAAAATGGAATGAAAAAAATAAGTTTATTTATTTTTGTAAAATACTTTGAAATCCATACAAAGTTTTTTTCATAGTACACATTTTCCATAATTTTTTGAGGACTCTGTATTGTTATCAAAAATGAGTACTTAGGTAATGTTGTTTTGTAGAATAGAGTCTTTTTCCACTCTTAATTTGTCATAGCATGGGAAGGCAATTGTATAATGCATCACATTTGAAGGAATAAAGGGTAGAAAGGATTTTGCATTTTAACCAGGGACTCATTGAACAGAGGGCTCCAAACTGTGGCCTGTGGGCTAAATCCAGGCACAGCCTGTGTTTTGGTACAGTTCTTGCACTAGGAAATCTCAATTTTAAATTGGAAGCATATCAGGGAGGAGTAATATTTTGTGATGTTTGAATGTTCAGTGGCCACAGATAAAATTATATTGAACTCAGCCATCCTCATTTATTTTTTTGTATTATTACTATGCTGTATGACCATCTTTTTTTTTTTTTTTTTTTTTTTTTTTTTTTTTTTTTTTTTGATAGGCAGAGTGGACAGTGAGAGAGAGAGACAGCGAGAGAAAGGTCTTCCTTTGCCGTTGGTTCACCCTCCAATGGCCGCCGCTGCAGCCAGCGCACGGCGCTGATCCGATGGCAGGAGCCAGGATCCAGGTGCTTTTCCTGGTCTCCCATGGGGTGCAGGGCCCAAGCACCTGGGCCATCCTCCACTGCACTCCCTGGCCATAGCAGAGAGCTGGCCTGGAAGAGGGGCAACCGGGACAGAATCCGGCGCCCCGACCGGGACTAGAACCCGGTGTGCCGGCACCGCAAGGCGGAGGATTAGCCTATTGAGCCACGGCGCCGGCTTGCTATGCTGTATGACCATCAATACCCACCCATAGTGGGTAAAGCCACCGTCTGCAGTGCCAGAATCCATATGGGCGCTGGTTTGAGTCCCAGTTGCTCCACTTCCGATCCAGCTCTCTGCTATGGCCTGGGAAAGCAGTAGAAGATGGCACAGGTGCTTGGGCCCCTGCATCCACGTAGCAGAAGAGGCTCCTGGCTTAGGATCGGTGCAGCTCCAGCTGTTGCAACCATTTGGGAATCATTCAGCAGCTAGACCTCTCTGTTTCTCTCTCTCTCTCTCTCTCTCTCTGCCTCTGCCTCTCTGTAACTCTGCCTTTCAAATAAATAAATTTAATAAACCAAAAATTTTTACTATTTCATCTTTAATAAAAAAAACCTAACTGACCTCTGCCTTAGGATAAGGTTATTTATTTATTTATTTGAAACAGAGAATGAGACAGATCTTCCATCCACTGGTTCACTTCCCAAATGTGCACAATGTCTGGGGCTGTGCCAGGCTGAAGCTGGGAGCCAGGAGCTTCTTCTGAGTCTCCCATATGGGTGAAGGGGCCCAAGGATTTGGGCCATCTTCTACTGCTTTCCTAGGTTCATTTGCTGGGAACTGGATTGTGGGATGCCAGCACTGCAGGCAGTAGCTTAACCTACAATTAACCTGCAGCTTAATCTTAACAGTGCTGGCCCCACAATAAGATTTTACATATATTTAGGGTAAAGTTTATATATGTATACTTTATTGATGAGGAAGGGAGGGACTTGTGTTTCTCCTGAGTTTGTGAAAGTGGCTTTTCTGTCTAAGATCAGCTGTGGTTCTATGAATGGAATTTTCTGCCTGGTCTGCTTTTCTGAATGTTTTACTCCGATTTATTTAACAAAGTGGTAATTGAAAAGCCAGGTCAGTATATTGCTTTACTACTTAGGTGAAGACTTAGCTTTGTAATCATCTTCTTTGACTCAAGGTGTGGTTATGAGTGAGGTACGCATATTATTTCAAACCAGAGTTCAGTAAATCAGTGTCAGAGTCGGAGCTTGTGGTGATGTGAAGCTGAGGAAGTGTTTCATCTATTACTCAGATTAGATATAATTACATCACTTGATAGTATTTTGCACATGTCTTTCACTTACTTTTCACTGTCTTAATAGTATACTTCTTTTTTGGTCTACATTAAAGATTTTTATTATAGTTGACGCTAACAGCTTTTTCATTGTTAGTATTAAGATCAGGTCTTTAGCTTAATTATTAATTGATAACCATTGGAATATCATGTATCCTTTTAAATGTATTTCAGTTGTGTGTCTTGAACCATACTAGAATATAACATCCTGTCCTATAACCTATGTATTATTATGAATTTTTTGAATTATGATGGATATAAATTTTTCCCATGTACAAATATCACTGCCACTCCTGTCGCTCCCCGTCTTCGTGGAGGAACGACACAGGACCCTGCGCTGTTCTTTCGTCTGCTCGGCCCTCCCTGGGTTTGCTGCTGGTTCTTCCTGGGTTGGCTGCCGACCCTTCCACCTCCGTGGAAGGGTGGTTCCCCCTGGCCACTTTCCCCACTTCCGCGGGGGAGCGGCACACCGCTGGCCGGCTCTCTCGGGGGCTGCTCAGATGTTCCTCAGGTGTTCCCCTTAGATGTTCCTGGTGCATGTTGTCTCTCTCCTCCTTTATAGTCCTCTTCCACCAATCCCAACTCTGCTACCCACACGCCGAGTACGCTGCCCTACTCCAATCAGGAGCAAGATCAGCTCCTGTAGCTCAGTCAATCAAATTGGCGAGAGGCAGCTGCGTAGAAGTTGTTACTCCCTTCTCAGCGCCATATTGTGGGACAGCAGATGCATAGAATAAGTCTTAATTCCAGTAACCCAGTCTAGTCCGGGTTGCTCCCCACAACTCCTATTCTCAAAGAGTGTGATTAAGTTACCTTAAAAATAGCTTTGTTGAGATATAATTAAATTCCATAAAATTCTCTTGTTTTAATTATATAATTGAACAACTTTTTGGCGAATTGTGAAGCTGTTAACGATAGTCTAATTTTAGGACATTTCCATTATCTCAGAAAGATACTTTGTACCCATTTGTCATATCCTGTCCCCATACCACCCAGCCCTATATAACCACTAATGAACTTTCTATCAGTAAATTTGCCTTTCCTGGCTATTTCACCTAAAAAACCCATATATTTTCTTTTGTGTCTGGCTTTCAATTACCATAATGTTTTTGAGGTTCATCCATGTTGTGACATTCTCCACTCCTTTTTATTGTCAGATCAATAGATAGATCACTCTTTCATCCACTGGTTCATTTACCAAATGCCTGGAACAGCTGGGTTCAGGCCTGGCCAAAGTCAGGAGCCAGGAACTCAATGTAAGTGTCCCACATGAATGGCAGGGATATAACTGTCTTACGAATCACCTGCTACCTCCCAAAGTGTGCATCAACAGAACTTGGAAATGGAACCAGGATTCAAACCTCAGAACTCTGATAGGGGATGTGGACATTCCAAGTGGTATTTTAACTGTAGGGCCAAATGCCTGCCCCATAGATTTTTTTTTTTTTTTCCTTAGTTAAAGCTGTTTTGCTTAAGGTTAAGTCTTGAAATCAGATTGATCTGGGCTGGCGCCGTGGCTCACTAGGCTAATCCTCCGCCTGTGGCGCCAGCACCCCAGGTTCTAGTCCTGGTTGGGGCGCCGGTTCTGTCCCAGTTGCTCCTCTTGCAGTCCAGCTCTCTGCTGTGGCCCAGGAGTGTAGTAGAGGATGGCTCAAGTGCTTGGGCCCTGCACCCGCATGGGAGACCAGGAGGAAGCACCTGGCTCCTGGCTTCGGATTGGTGGGAGACCAGGAGGAAGCACCTGGCTCCTGGCTTCAGATCGGCGGGTGAACCAACAGAAAAAGGAAGACCTTTGTCTCTGTCTGTCTCTCTCTCTCACTAACTCTGCCTGTCAAAAAAAAAAAAAAAAAAAATTAGATTGATCAGAACGCTTTCCTACCAATCATTTACCAAACCAATTTAGATGAGGAAGGGCAAATACTTAGGTTTGGAATGCGGAAGCAGACATGCCTTCTTTGTGTGGCAGTCTTTCAGCAGCATTTATCTGGCACCAGTTGTGTGGCAGGACCTGATACTAGCACTAATTCTCATAGATGCTCAAGCCCTGGGCTCTGGGGGAAAAGGAAAGTGCCCTTGTAGGACGGAGCTTAATGCTTCAGTGAATCCATTTCCCAAGTTTCTCTTTGTTCCCTGGGCAGGCACTCAAGGGCCAACAGCTGAAAGCGTGGCTAAGGTCACATGCAAAGGGCAAAGTGACTAATCTTTTATTTATTCAACAATCATTCTTTGAATATTTGCTATATGAAAGTACTGTGCAAGGCATGAGACACTTACAATGAGGTCCTAAGGCAGGGCCTTGCTGTTTTAAGGGGCTTATGTTTATGGATATTATACACATAAAATTATTCTATAAGGAAAATGATGACTGGTATCCTGGGATAAACCAAGGAATCTGGTAGTGCAGAATAGGGACACCTTCACTCTTAATATCTGGGTGATGATAGAACTTGACCTTGGAGGAAAAGTAAGATTTCCATAGCCAAAAGAAGAGTGGGAGCAGAACAGCCTTTCAGATAAAGGGAATACCATGAATGCACACAGAGATATATGATGGTGGAAGTTTTAAGAATGTGACCTCAGCCATCCAGCAGACACTCCTTTCAGATTCTCTCAGTCTTTGGAATTGTTAGTGAAGCTGCTGGTAGGATCCTGTGGCCTAAGAATCTTAAAGTGAACCCATAGCTATGTTCTGAGGTTCACTTTCAGAACTGTGGCCCCAGATTTGCTTGATGTTATTTGACTCAAGTCTGTGTTTGCTGAACTTTATCAGTTTAAAGGGGATTTTCAGAACAAGGGTTGGAGATAAAATATCGACTATGGGTATAAGCTTTACTATGAGACCCAAATACAGCATTTTTTCTGGGACTCTGGTTTTGTACAATTGGAAGAACTTAATTTTGGGTATCTGTGGTCCACAGATCTCTTTTGAGTAAACTGCAGTCTGAAAATTTGGTAAAATTTCCAACAATACCATTTACGAAGTGATAATTTTCAAGAAACTGATGACATCTTTGAAAGTTTTAATTCTCCTACAAAAAGTAGATTTCTATGGCAGAGACTAATTATCATAAGCGTATGTAACTTAGGTCAATCTTAAATAACTCAGATTAAACCCATATTTATAATTCCATTTGAGGCATATTAGTCCCACAGAGATGATTTGCAGTGGATCTGGTTTGAAAAATACAAATTGTGGGGCCAGTGACCTGGACTTAAGCAATTGTTCCTTGACAAGGAAGATGTGAGCATTTGAATGAGTTGACAGAGGCAGTGGAATCTCATCATCTGGGGGTATCTTTAAAAATAGCTTCAGTGTTCATCTCTTGCACAGTTGTCTTGGTTATAATCCTGGTTATTTCAAAAGTCTAGTGAAGAGGATGAAACCAGTTGTTTTCAGTTGTTTACTTGTAAGGGCTTGAGGAAGTGCATTTGTATTTAAAGAGAAGTGAATTAGTTTGCATGTAAACTATGGAGAAGTATCAGAGAATGAAAGACCCTAAACCTATAGAATATGCTACTGAGAAATCTTTAGCTTTTCCAGTTCTTGAGACTTAAAAAACGGGATGCAGCAGTCCCTTGTATCATGCCATGCATGGGTCTCTTAACCCTGGCAAACAATGCTGTGAAAGGGACACCAGCGAATGCGCACAGTGGCGTGACCAGCACATAGCTGCTTGCTGGCTTCACCTTACTTGGAACCAGGGGTACCCGTGGATTCTATTACTTCTTAGCATTTGTCCAGTCTCCAAGGACCTCACTTCCTCCTGAGCCTAGAGCCCAACTTGTTATAACCACTACAGCAAATGGCTGACTGGTTGACAGCTGTCAGCCTTGTTAGACATCATGCAAGGGAGAGATAACATTCATTTTTGATGGTCTAGGTGGTTCTTTTTTTTTTTTTTTTTAATGTTTGTGTGCACTGAGTTTGAACCTGTTTTTTCCTGTAAACAACTGTGTTGCAAAGATAAATATTTTAAATGGTGCCAGAATGAGAGAAAATGGTTCTTATTTGGGGCAAGCATCCATTTAGTTGTTGAATCACTGTGTAGCCAGTCAGGCATGGACAACTTACGGCTCCTTTGACAAAAGTCCCCAAAAAGATGATTCAGCTCAGAAGTATTTAGGGCCCTTGCCACAGCCAGTGCTTCAATCAGAATTGCAAAGGAATTGAACATTTTATTTGCCAATTCCCTTTATTCCTTTCCTGGACTCTTCTCTCCCTGTTTGCCAGGTGCCTGGGATCCTCATGCTGGCTTTTCCTCTAGCACCCTATCATGTCCTCTCCCACACAGGTTATTCCATCTTACCACCACCAGCCATGGTTAAGGTTTCTTTGAAACCAGTGATAGGTAGGTAGGTGTAAAGAGGAAAGTCTGATAAGATGACCTTGCTTTAAAAGGCAAGAAACTGAGAGGGTTCTGCATCTCAGGAGCTTTCTTTTCAAAGAGGAGCTGAATGTTTACCTAATTTATAATAATTAGTTTGAGCCTGATTTGTGCATTTAATGTAATATTATTAGACACTCATTGAGTGGGGCTTATTGAATACACGTTTTTTAACTATTTGTGAATTTGGTCATAAGTATAATTTAAATGAAATAATTTAAACTTCTTCTACCTGACTTTTATTGAAACATATTCATGATGTTTTTAAACATTTGCAGTAAAGGCTGGAATTTGAAGGAACAAGTAGTTTGGTATAGTGGTTAAGATGCTTGTATCCATATCTATGAGTTTGCTACCTGCCTTTGACTCCTGACTCCTGCTAATGCAGACTTGGGGAGCAGCTATAGGTCCAGTAATTCAGATCCTGCCACTCAGTTGGGAGACCTAGATTGAGTTCTAGCTCCCAGCTTCGCCTTGGCATTTGGATGGTGTATTAGGGGATAAGAGTGAGTGCATGTTCTCTTTCCCTTTCTCCCTCCTTCTTGCACTCCACTCCCTTCTCCCCCATCCTCTATTTTTCTGCCACTCACATATTTAAAAAAGAGCTGGATGTTGAAAATACCACGGAATCTGTTTAACATATTGCTGATAAAGGACAGGATTTTGATGCTGCAGTTAAGATTCCTAGCAAGCAGACTTCAAGACCCGTAGTTGTATTTTTAAGAAATGGCATGTATGTGCCATGTAGTTGTTAAGCTGTTTTTCTTACTATATTACTATAATCACAAATTTCTATAAAATTCTCATTTGATTGCATAGCATTAGAAGTGTTAAGTGAGTGGTAGTGTTGTGGTAGAGGGGGTTAAGCCTCTGGCTGCAACACTGGCATCCCACATGGGTGCCACTCTGAGTCCTGGCCGTTCCACTTCTCATCAGCTCCCTGTGCTTGGGAAAGCAGCAAAGGAAAGTACTTGGGCCCCTGCCACTCATGTAGGAGAACCCAGATGGAGTTTCAGGCTCCTGGGTTTGACCTGGCCAGCCTAGCTCACCTGTTGCAGTCATTTGGGAGTACATGGAAGATATCTTTTTCTGTTTCTCCCCCACCATCTTTCAAATAAATAAATAAATAAATAAATCTTAAAAAAAAAAAAGAATTGTTATTATGACCCCTGCTTCCCAGCTTTTTCTTTCTCTCTCTTTTCTTTTCTTTTCTTTTCTTTTCTTTTCTTTTCTTTTCTTTTCTTTTCTTTTCTTTTCTTTTCTTTTCTTTTTTGACAGGCAGAGTTACATAGTGAGAGAGACAGAGAGACAGGTCTTCCTTTTTCCATTGGTTCACCATCCAAGTGGCCACTACAGTTGGCACACTGCGCCGATCCAAAGCCAGGAGCCAGGTGCTTCCCCCTGGTCTCCCATGCGAGTGCAGGACCCAAGCACTTGGGCCATCCTCCACTGCACTCCCGGGCCACAGCAGAGAGCTGGCCTGGAAGAAGAGCAACCGGGACAGAACCAGTGCCCCAACCGGGACTAGAACCCCTTGTGCCAGAGCTGCAGGCGGAGGATTAGCCAAGAGAGCTGTGGTGCCGGCCCCAGCTTTTTCTTTCTGTTTCAAATTGGGAGGAATGGGAATGAGATGAACATAAAAATGCTAGTGATGGTTCTTCTTTTCCTTAAACTGTTATTAAAAATTGCTCTTGATTTAGTAGCACTTACTATGACTTTTCTTTTACATCATAAAATAAAGATTTACATAAAAGTGAACTAGGAGGATATTTGAAATACTTTTAAAAGGTGAGATTCAAATCCTCCTGTCAGCTGTGGCTGGGTTTTACTACTCTCAGTAACAAGTGACAGGATATTGGACAGAATCAAACTCTAATCTTCCTTATGTAAGATACCTCTCATCTCTTTTTAAAATATCATGGGACAATACTTATTATTAGCATTCTTTTCTTTCACATACACAGAATGAATAATGCTGATGTCTTTATAAGCCAGTGTTCATTTGTTTGGCATTGTAATGTGAATGTTGTCTAGACTACAACTTTAATAAAAAATAACTCAGAAATAAAGCCAGTGGGAAGATGCCAAAAATATATCAGTGTGCAGAATATATTAGTTCTGAATTACTTTTCCCTTTCAGTTACATTATAATTACTCAAACCAAGGTCAGTACAGCTGTGTACAAGGTGGAAGATCTGCAGGCCAAGGAGAAATGCATGCAAATAGAGATGCTTGTCTGTTTTTTGATTGATAATAGGCAAGAGCGAAATGGAAAGACAGAGGACCCAAAGCCAAACTGAACCAAACCAGAATCAACCCAAACCCAAGGCAGACTGCTAAAGAAAACGGTTATGGGGCTGGTACTGTGGCACAGCAGGTTAAAGCCCCGGCCTGCAGCACTGGCAGCCCATACAGGCTCTGATCCAGCTCCCTGTGCCTGGGAATGCAGCAGAGGGTGGTCCAAGTCTCACCCATGTGGGAGACCTGGAGAAAGCTACTGGCTTCCAATTGGCTTACCTCCGGCTGTTGCAGCCATTGGGGAGTGATCCAACAGATGGAAGACCTCTCTCTATGTCTCTGTCTCTCTCTGTAACTCTTTCAAATAAATAAAATAAATCTTAAAAACCAGTTACATACTTAAAATTTTAAAATTGGAATAGCCTTTTGGAAAGATTGCTAATACTGTGAATATATATATTCTCTTTCATATACATACATACATATCTATGTATATGTATGTATATGTAAGTATATATACACATATATATGTATATATATGTATGCAGATGTATATATAAATAAATCTAGGTGAAATGAAGACGGTAATGTCCTCAAATCTTCAAGTGTTTTTCAGGAATATTTGTATTAAGCTTATATTTTAGTTACCACTTGTAAGAGACCAGAAAAGACCTTATTATTTTTGTGTTTTAAAAATTGATTACAGATTATCAACCTGAAAGCAGAAAAGGGAAAACTTTTTTGTCAAGGAGCTTATCAGGCAGGCCCACTACCAAGTAGCTGATTTATTTGTACTGTCCTGGGACAACATGGAATTATTTAAAGCTCTCCACTATTTTATCCATTAATCTCCTAAGGTATATGCAAATACCTTTATTTTGTATTTGAAAAAATAAAGGAGGTGAATCAAATACTGGTATTTCCTCATTTTACTTACCTGCATCAATTTAGAATTTGTACTAATTTAGGAAAAACTGAGTTCTTATTTTATTGTTTCTGACCTCTTAAAGCAGTAGTACCAAAATAAATTTACAACAAGCTGTCTTCTCTGAACAAAAAATACATTGTTCTTAAGCATTTCTGTGTATTTTTAAAGCATCGATTTACTTATCAATAATGGATATAATAGACTAATACTTTTTTATTTCCTTAAATTTGGTCTTCTAAGGAGCTGTCCCAGGAGAATTTGCTAGCTATTTTTTATCATTGTATTGGCTTGAACTAAGAAACATCACGTGGGAAAGCATTTTAACGTGGCAATTTTCACTAAAGCAGGCTGTCCCCTTTCTCCTCAGGCAATTAGTGCAAGGCAGTGAGGTGCTCTCCTTTGGGACAAGACTTCTTTTATTATTTATGTTCCTTTCTAAAGATAGCAGATTGTTTTCCAGAATCGTATCCTTTAGATACAAGACTTCTTTAAGAGAGGACTGTGGGTCTTTTATGTGGCTGCTATTTTGTTTACTGCTCTTGCACTAGTATATATGTGTTTTATCCATGGTTGATTGATTGAATGACCTTTCTGGTTTGCTTTTTCCTAAAGGATCTTTTCTCTATTAGTAGGAATAAATTATCTCAGCTACTACACCTATAAATTAGGTCTTTGACTTTACCTGTGATTTGGGTTTGCTCAAGATAGTAATTTACCAGAAAGCTTATATATTGATCAGAAATAGTATCAGGAAAGCACAAGCCCCACAGTTTTCTAATTGTAATGGATCCCTGTAACAAAAGACAGATTAACAGGAAAAAAAATAGTTAATGAATATGTATATTTTACGTGTAATGGGAGACACCAAGAGAAGTGAGCAGTTCTCAAAGAGGTGGCTCTGCTTCCAGCTTGTCTAGCATCTTCAAGAGCAGTGCATTTTTAGAGAAGTGACAAGAAAAAGAGAAAGGGCTTTGAGTCTCCAGGGTTGACAATATGGGAAAGGCAAATCTGTGGCAGATAAGGCTAATTAGGAACCTTATTAAGGTGGAGACTTCTAGTTCTAGCCTCTGGCCAATAAGGGTTCAAAACGGTCTTCAGTAGTTAACGTTTGTGCCGCCTGGCCGGAAAGGGGCAGAATCTTTAAGTCTTTGTAAATCTGTGTCCTGCTTTTCGGAGACCAGAGGTCAGAACTCTCCTACATATGCTGCTTCCTCATTGCCTTCAGCTTAACGATCTTTCATATTTTGGGGTGGCACATTCTGGTCTCCTCCAACAGTGTCTTCTGCTTAAAAGTGTTCCATGGTTATTTTGCCTAGGAAGACGCCCAGCTTCTTAACTTGGTGTGTAACTTAACTTGGGGTCTCCTGACCCACCTTTGCTGAGTCACCTTCCACCTCACACATCCTTCACTTCCTGGCTACTTCTTTTTCTTGGAACTCACCAAGCAGTTTTGTTTGTCCCTGACTTTTTCCTCTGTTGTTTTTCGCCCCGCCCCTCCCCTCTGCCCCTTCTAGACTATTCCCACCTTCTTTGCTCAGAGACTTTCTTAGAGCCCAGACTGGTTTTTTTGTTTGTTTGTTTGTTTTTTGTTTTGACAGGCAGAGTGGACAGTGAGAGAGAGAGAGACAGAGAGAAAGGTCTTCCTTTTGCCATTGGTTCACCCTCCAATGGCCGCCGCGGCCGGCGCATTGTGCTGATCTGAAGCCAGGAGCCAGGTGCTTCTCCTGGTCTCCCATGGGGTTCAGGGCCCAAGGACCTGGGCCATCCTCCACTGCACTGCTGGGCCACAGCAGAGAGCTGGCCTGGAAGAGGGGCAACCGGGGCAGAACCAGTGCCCCGACTGGGACTAGAACCCGGTGTGCCGGCGCCGCAAGGCGGAGGATTAGCCTATTGAGCCACGGTGCCAGCCCCAGACTGGTTTTAAAGCTCTTTAGAACTCAGTGTGCTTGGACTGTATTCACTTTATACAGATACATTCTCTGTAATTTCTGTCATCTCAGTCTGTAGGCTTTGAGAGGTAGCACTCACTTTTAGTTTATCACTGTATTCTTAGAAGTTAAAGGATATCCTGGCATGAGATAGATGCTTAATAAGTAGTGATTTGAATTGAATTGCAGCTATTTAGTAGCAATAGATTCAAATATGAAAAATAACGTTTTGTGGGATTTGTCTAGATTAACGTTGGCCACTACAGAGTTATGTTTTTGAAAAAAGGAGTCTTAAACATTAAATAAACAGCTATAGAATGATCCTTTTTTCTTCAAAGTTAAATTTGATTTAGCTCATCTAAAACCAAGGATTACAAGTTAATAAAAACAATTTCTGGAGTAAAATCTTGAAGTAGTTGATCCATTTGTTTGACACAGACCTAGCATAACCTACCTTGATGACTCTTCAAAATAAATTTGAAAGAGTACCCATGGTCAACAGCACCTTGTTTAAAATACTTTGTATTCTATACATTGTCCTTCCCCAGGCTGTTCTCTTAGGCAGAAGATTAGTGCCCCCTAGGGGTAATCTGTAGGTGCAGTGCAGTATAACCATTTTGGAGGCCTTGCAAACTTCTGGGAGAATTGTGTGAAATACAGCAAATGCTGCTGCGCCCTTGTTATGTAATCTGCATTACATAATTTGATCCCAGAGTATCTCATGGTGCTTTTACTTTGCTCATCTCTTCCTCTAGCACTATTTATCCAGACAGTTTTTTCGTCCCACAGGGAGAAATATCCAAAAAGAAAAGAAAGAATGTTTTATTAAAAATGGGAAACACAAGACTCTGGGCAGTTAGTGTAGTCGTCTGTGAAGGGAAGCTGCCAGGCCAAGTGTGTGTGACTCAGACTTTGGACAGAATAATTAAGGCTTTTCTATGTAATTCCGCTTCCTTTCTGTCTCTTCATTGCTCATTTGATCAGACACTTCCCCAGAACTTTTTCTCCCCTCAGTTCATACACTACCACCCCATCTTCATAATGTTGATTTTTAATACCTACTAAAATTTTATTTATTTGTGATAAGAATGAGAGCTGATTTTTATGAAGCACTTTAGCACAGGGTCAGGCACCTAGTGATAATTCGTCCTGTGTGCAGTTTTGTTTAGTGTTGTTATGATGGTGACATTTGCTTTTCATGGAATGATAATTTGTAGAGTACTTTTCATGTATAGTATTTCTGGGAATGTTCAGAATAATCACCCGAGACAAGAGAAGGCAGTGTTCCATGAAAGCCAGCGTCTCAGGGTATTTTAAAGCAGTATAAAAGTTGTGTATTTCCTCTAAAGTTCTTAAGGAATTAAGCCACAGGCTTAAGAGTAGCTCTGCATTGTACACATTTTCTTTTAAGCTGACAAATCATTGATTTTTTTTTAAAAAAATGATAATTTTACTTTCAAACCATAGAATTTTTGTTCTCTAGTTTGAACTAGATGCTTTCTTTTTTCATACTTTGATTTTGCAGATGAGAAAACAGGCCTGGCAAGTGAAGGCAGCTGATGCAGGTTCATGAGGCCAGGGGTAGAAGCAAGAGTAGAATGAAGGTCTCCTAACTCGTTTTCTTTTATAACAAGTTTTTTCTTTTACTACTTCATCTTTGCCTGACATTATTATTACATATTAATATTATTATTTTCCTTCTCTAAGCATACTTATTTTTTTATTGTAGCATAAACATGATGGTGAAAACTGACACCTAGTTTTGGAAAGCTTCCCCTGATAGAGAGGGTTTAGTTCAATCTGGCAAGGCAAGTTGTGAAATTGCCTTCCTATGAAATAAGTGTTCGGAATCACACCCCATCTTTAAATGTCCTGGAGTGAGAAGACATAGGAAGTGGGACGTGGAGTGAAATGTGAGACTGGCAGGGCTCTCACGGCATTCTCCCTACTGTCTGTTATTGCTGTCTTGGGAGGCCCCTCCCGATCATGTGCTTGTAGTCCTCTGTCCTTTTGTGCACTCAGAGTGTCAGACCTGCACAATGAAGTCATTTATTTTTGAGAGATTAAACAACTGGCCATGGATCAAGAGCTGCATAATGTTGTTTATATAAATATGATCTCAGGGTTCCTGTTCAGGCTCTTTTAGAGTTAGGCTGATTCTGGTTACATACACGACACATTCAGAAATACATAGATTCAGATATTAATATGTATAATATTCACAAGTGTGGCTTTTCTGACTTGTTTTTAAGTAAGTCTTGGTCAGATAAATTTGAGCTCCTGCCTTGGAATAGTGCTTAGTTATTACAGAGCTCTGATATGCAAGTACAAATACAGTGTTGGAGTTACTTTGCTAAGTTTCTGTGCATGTATAGGTGCTGTGCATGCAGACTCATAGGAGATTTTTTTTTTTTTTTTTTGACAGGCAGAGTGGACAGGGAGAGAGAGAGAGACAGAGAGAAAGGTCTTCCTTTTGCCGTTGGTTCACCCTCCAATGTTCGCTGTGGCTGGCGCGCTGCGGCCGGTGCACCGCGCTGATCCGATGGCAGGAGCCAGGTACTTCTCCTGGTCTCCCATGGGGTGCAGGGCCCAAGGACTTGGGCCATTCTCCACTGCAGTCCCTGGCCACAGCAGAGAGCTGGCCTGGAAGAGGGGCAACCAGGACAGAATCCGGCGCCCCGACCGGGACTAGAACCCGGTGTGCCGGCGCCTCAAGGTGGAGGATTAGCCTAGTGAGCCACAGCGCTGGCGTAGATATGTTCTTGCAAAGGTCATTGAAAACTGATTCATCTCTGAAATGTAATTCAGAACTCCAGAGCATTATTACTTACAAGTATTCCCAAGATAAATATTTTAATGGAAGGGACAATCCCTTAGTACCTTATTTGGATATTAACATATTTTATAAATAAAGATTGCCTAAAATATATGATGATATTTGTTTTAGAGGAAGAAAATACTTTTAAACTTTTGTTTGTGTAGTCTTGTGGCACCAGTCATGTGATACTACTACTTGGACATTAGGAAATCAAAACAAAATGTCAGTTTGTAAAGAGGGAGATGTGATTAAAAGTCATGTGACTCATCTTGGTTTTTTTTTTTTTGCAGTTACTTAGTAGTAAGAACCTAAGCCTAAGTTTAATGGTTAAATTGTTTGTGGTTAATGCTACTAAATTGTTAATTGAATATTAAGATTCTGTGATTCTGGGCTGATACTGTGGTATAGTGGGCTAAGCCTCCACCTGAGGTGCCGGAATCCTTCATGGATGCTGTTCCAAGTCCTGGCTGCTCCTCTTCCTACCCAGCTCTCTGCTATGGCCTGGAAAAGTGTAGAGGATGATCCAAGTGGTTGGGTCCCCGCACCCGTGTGGGAGACCCGGAGGAGGCTCCTGGCTCCTTACTGTGGATCGGCTCAGCTCCGGCTGTTGCAGCCACCTGGGGAGTGAACCAGCAGATGGAAGACCTCTTTCTGTGTTTCTCCCTCTCTCTGTCTGTTAACTCTACCTCTCAAATAAATGAATAAAATTTAAAAAAAATTTTCTGTGAGTTAGGTAAAATGTCTCAAAGCACTATAAATTTGATATGAAACTCTTAAGGGAATTGTTTACTCATAATTCAAACGTATTTTCTGACACTAATAAAAAATACTGCAAAATGTGTAGTTAATTAAGATAATATAGTTTAATGGCATTTAAACTACAGTTCTGGAGTGAAAGGCTTACCATTAAAGGTACAGTGTACATTAGGCCCTTTCTTGCTTGTTGCTCATAGTCAGCTAGTTTTAATCATAGTTTTAGGGTTTTTTTTTTTTATTACTTTTTGCTATATATTCACTTGACATTTAGGAAGTATAAAGAAGTTTGATTCATATAGATTAAACCTTCAGAATTTAGTCCAGAGACTAGATGGCCACGTAGGTCTTGTGTCACAGGTGAAACAGACAGAATTCTGGTTACTCCCTCTTTGTAAACCACTTCTTTGGTTCTTTTCATGACAGCAGCATAATGTAATGAGGCCCAGAATCATTGAAAGGTGAGAAATGGAAATATGCCAGCCACTGTGGAGCAGCCATCTGAGTAGCCTACTTTGACATTCGTCTGTCTAGCACAAATCTTGTAATCAGCTAAGTACTTAGGAGAGCTGTCCCCAGTAGGCAGATTGGGCAAAGCTTTTAGGACATTGGCGGTTTGAGCTCCAAATTCATAGGCTTTAATCAGCCTGTGGAATGGATATAGCTCTTACAGATTGGATGTCAGTTGTTTGCTAGTGTTATTTAGTTTTGACGTATGTTATACAGAGGAAGGTTTGGACAGAGCCCTCCCCCACCCCCCTTTTTAAAGATTTATTTATTTACTTGAAGGATAGAGTTATAGAGAGGCAGAGGCAGAGGCAGAGTAGGGGGGGAGGGTGTCTTCCATCCACTGGTTCATTCCCCAGATGGCCACAACAGCTGGAGCTCTGCTGATTCGAATACAGGAGCCAGGAGCTTTTTCTGGGTTTCCCATGTAGATGCAGGAGCCCAAGGTCATCTTCTACTGCTTTCCCAGGCCATAGCAGAGAGTTGGATTGGAAATGGAGCATCCGGGACTCCAACCGGTGCTCATATGGGTTGCCAGCACTGCAGGTGGTACCTTTACCCACTTGCCACAGTACCGGCCCAGAGCCCTTCTAATGTGACATATATGGTTGTGAAAAGCCTTTTATTTTGAAGCAATTTTAGGCTCACAGGAAATTGCAATAATAGTACACAGTCTCTGTCTCCTTTACCTAGCCTACATTCACGGATGTTTAAAATGTGGAGTGTGTGCCTCTGCATCCTTAATACTGTTGTGGGTTAGAATATAGGAAGACCAATTGGAGGGTAAAAACTTAGTGCTCTAGGACCAGCGCTATGGCACAGTGGGTTAATGCCCTGGCCTAAAGTGCCGGCATCCTATGGCATCCCATATGGGCGCCAGTTGGAGACCCAGATGCTCCACTTCTGATCCAGCTCTCCACTATGGCCTAGGGAAGCAGTAAGAAGATGGCCCAACTCCTTGGGCCCCTGTACCTGCATGGGATACCCGGAAGAAGCTCCTGGCTCCTGGCTTCAGATCGGTGCAGTTTGGGCCGTTGTGGCCATCTGGGGAGTGAACCATCAGATGGAAGATCTCTCTCTCTCTCTCTCTCTCTCTCTCTCTGCTTATCCTCTTTCTGTGGAATTCTGACTTTCAAATAAATAAATAAATAAATCTTTTATTAAAAAAAAAAAACTTAGTGCTCCTGTTAAGGTGGCTTTGGTTGTATATCAGGAATTGTCAATAAAGTTAGGGCATTGCCAGTGATCAAGAAATGGTAACTCCCTTGTAGTAGTCTGTGCTCATATTTATTGTAGCATGTTAAAAATATAAAATTCCTAACTGCCTTTATGAGGAACTATTCTGGAATTCAGTTTATTTCATTTCAGTTTTAGATTTAAATTTAGTTTTTAGGTAATGAGTGGTTAAAGATAAAAAGAAAGTAGCTGCATGATGGAATACTGTGTGAAGAATATTTTCTACTTTCTTGTTTAAGAATGTTAAGGATGATTCTGAGTTCTAGGACCAAAAGTTTCCCTTTTTCCTTTGTAGGTCCGAAAACATGTGAATGACCTCTATGAAGATTTAAGGGATGGACACAATTTGATTTCTCTTTTAGAGGTCCTTTCAGGGGATACCTTGGTAAGTTTTACATTTCTGAATTTATTTTGAAGAACATGTAATCCTCTCCATATATGATCACTGTGTTTTCCACACAGATGATTCATTTTTTTGCAACATTTATCCTTTGATCTTTGAATTCTGCCTGAAAGAAAACGTTCTAGTTAGATTTTGAAGCATTTTCAGACTTCCAATGATATGATTTGAGAGATTGAAGCACTTTGATTACTTCACTTATAAAAGCAGTTCTGCCATTAAAATACTATTTTTGTTCTGGCTTCTTTTTCACCTTTGAAATTTTTTGCTTGGCGGAAGCTGGATGCATAATGTAACCGCGTATTAAAAGACTCACACAAAGCAAAGAAATAAACACTGCTTTCTGAAAAATGGTCTAACCCATTCCATAGGTGTCATTTTCCTTTTGTTGTGGACATTCCTTCCCCTTCTTGGTTACATGTTCTCCCTCATTATGTTCTGTTCATGCTCTTCTTTTCATTTGTGGTCTGTCTTGTGTCTTTGCTGTCCTATCTCCTGTCTGTTATATTCATTAGCCAAGGGAGCGAGATTTTTTGAAGACCTTACGATTGGTGAGTGCAACAGAAGCATGCGAATATGAACAGCATGAGGATGTGGAGGATGAGGATAAGGGGGTAGGTGTCGGCCCCCATAACTCGACTAACCTAGCCGGTCCAGTGCGGTGAGCGCTAACCTGATAGAGAAGTAACTCACGGGTTTGGGGCTCCTTCTGAGAACAGTAGTGAAGGGACGAAAGCCCACAGTGAGGTGGAGGTGTTTGTACCAAAACATTGGAAATAATGAAGTATTTTCTCTTTAAATTTGTCTACAGAAAGCTAAAATGATTATGTATACATTACTATGCACTGCATGGTAATTCTTCATATTTACTTAAATTATATGATGGCATTTTAGCCAAAGAGTTCTATATATCCATTGTATACAAATACAGAAACCTTATAACCAGCCTAATCTTTATGCACATTTATTCTACTTCTGAAATTGATGTTTCAAACATGGGACCTGTTTATTACGCCAGTGCCTGTTTTAAATCATACCTGTTGTCAGTAGGTATTTGATTATTTACCTATCTACTATTTCTCCTGTTAATATTTGGAAGGGAGGAAGAGTTCACATTCTGTATTGGGTAGAACTCAAAAGGGCTGTTCATTCTCCATCATACTTAGCTGACTTCAGCCCACCTTTGCAAGACAGATGGTTTCTTTTGTCATCTTCATCTTGAGTCCCCAGATTTCATTGGGAATAGTGCTTTTGTTGGATCCAGCGGGTGAATTTATGAGTATCATTTCTACTCATTATCCAAAAGAACTTACTTTCCCTCCTGTGGTTTGCTGTCTATTTTATTATGACACCCTTGGCTTCAATAACCAATTCATATTTAAGAAGCTAAGTTGTCAGTTTTCTTTTTTTTTTTGGAAGATTTTATCTGATAAATTTCAGCTCCATTCATTGTATTTTGTTTAGCATTTCTCAGCTCTGTTTCCTTATGTTTTCCTTCTGCCAACTTGCAGAGTTTCTTAAGGGAAACGGCATTAAGGAAAATAATCATAGTTTTCCACTTTTTCTGAGACTGAGAAATTAATCATGTTCATTCTCAAGCAGTGTAAAACTAGTATACAATCCCTTGTGGTTATTACAGAGTCCAATTTTGTAAAAAAATTAAAATAAAGTGAGGAAGAAATATTCGAATTTAATTGCTTTTCTTTCTTCCTCAATTATGGTTAAGTAAACCTCTATCTTTCTCCTTGGTGATTTTTATAATTTTTATACTAACTGCATGCTACTCTACCTCACTTCCATTAACATGCCATATATTTATATATATAAATATAAACCCTCTTGCTAGTAGTTAATGTTTATTAAAAGGTAAAATGGAGAATGATATTTAATTATTCTGTGCATCCATGGCTGAATAACTGTTGTCTAGAATTGTTCTCTTAGCAAATATTGAAAATCTGTGTGTCTTATGTCATTTTCTCTTTTCCTTTTGTTTAAATAAAACATTTAGAATAAAGCATATATTTGAATAAAGCACATTTGGAAAAAAATCCTAGTAGTTTGAAGTTCAATACTAAGTAGTTACAAATAAGTTAAAAACATCTTAAAAATTATGAGCCTATCCTAAAAAGTGAGTGAATAAGCAGAAAATATATTTAAATTGCATGGTCGGTGGTATCAGAAACTAGAGTGTTTTTTTTTTTATACTTGCGTTTTTCTGTTCTTAGCCCAGAGAGAAAGGTCGGATGCGTTTTCACAGACTGCAGAATGTACAGATTGCACTTGACTACTTGAAAAGACGCCAGGTAGGATGCTTTCCAAAGGGGGTAATCATCTATGTGATTAAGTAAATCTATATGGAAACATGTCAGGGAATGAAAAGATTAAACCTGACTGTGAGTTGTAACCGTTGAGCCTGTGCTTTGGTAAGCAAATATTTTTAAATGTTTTTTAAAATATTTGCTCCTAAGAAAAGGAACCTAATGGCAGATGTAAGCCCAGAGGAATTTTAAGTGACTACATTTTCATCTGAGTAAGAACAACTGATTTTCCCTCTGTTTGAAGTGGAAAGCATTTGTCTAAGGAAGTAAAAGACATTTTGACAGCAACAGAATGCCAGGAATGCCTGTGAACAGTTCTTAGTAGCAGCAAAGCAATCCTTTATTATTATTTTACATAAATATTCATACTTCTTGTAACTTAGTGTAAGCATTTTGAGTGTTTAGTGGTGATGAGGCAATATTTTATTTTTTCTAAGTAGATAATTTTCTTAGCCTGTTCTGTGCTGCTGTTTCTGAAACTGGATAATTTACAGAGAAAAGAAATTTATTTCCTCCAGTACTGTAAGGTAGAAGTCCAAGACCAAGACACTGGCGTTTGGTGTCTGATGAGGGCTGCATTCTCTGGAGAGGAGGTACAACACATCCTCACATGGCAGACAGGACAGAGGGCAGAATTCCCTGCATCGAGCTGTCTTAGAACGGCTGGCTCCTAATTCCATTCATGAGGGGAGAGGCCCTCGTGACCTAATTATGTCTAAATGGCTCCACCTCTCAACACAATCTCATTGATAACACTTGAATTTTGAAGAGGACCCCTTGAAACCATAGCAGTAATGTTGAGTAACTTATGAGTGGTTAAAAGTAAAACATTGCCCTTTCTTTTTTTCCAAAGACTTTTTATTTATTTGAAAGGCAAATTTACAGAATGAGACAGGGAGAGATATCTTCATCCATTGGCTCACTCTCCAAATGGCTACAAAGGCAAGAACTAGGCCAGGTCAAAGCCAGGAGTTTCATCCAGGTTTCCCATGTGGGTGGCAAAGGCCATCTCTTGCTGCTTTTCCCAGGCCGTTAGCAAGGAACTGGATTGGAAGTAGAGCAGCTGGGATGTGAACCAGTGTCCAAATTCTACCACAGGCAGTGGCTTTACCCTCTGTGCCACAACACTGGCTCTCTAAAACAACATTTCTGACAGCAGTCTCCAACTAGCTTGAGTTTTCAGGTGCTATCATGGAAAAGAATGAACACCATATTGGTTGTGATCTTGAATCGGCGGCCTTGTATGTTATAGTAGCATAAGCCAACACATTAGTAACTATAAAAAGAAATGCAAGGAAGTTGAAAATTAATGAAAACAAGAAACCAAAGGTGGCAGCAATTGGAATTTTCAGAGGAGTAGGCAAAAGGGTAAAGAGGCGAGAGAAATGCTGGATTTTATTATTCCTTCATTTAGTTTATTATATACATTAAAATGCTTTTATTAAGTTCAATGCTTTTATTAAATTCTAACAAATGTTCAGTGCTTAAATATTTTAAATGTTATTGGTGTTTGCCTCATTATTCATTCCAGTAGAAGTTTTCAGACAGATTAATGATTAATTAGACTCCCTTGTCTGAAATGTTTTGACAGTATTTTGTCTAGGTAGTAAAATATTGGATACTATGGTATGTAATTTTTGACATTTAATTCATGATATAATTCTTTTTCCTAAGACACAATTTAGAGATTATAGTACATTATCTGAACATACTCTTTGATACTTGATAAGTGTTAAGTCTGAGATTTGCATTATTTTTAAATATTTGACCAGCTTTCCAAATGGCCAGTTGTTTATATATATTTGTATTTTGTAGGTTGATAGAAAAATAATTAGTTTTTTTTAAAAACCTTTGGGATGGAAATAGGAAAATATCTTTACAATTATTTTATGGTTGGGGCAGACATTGTGGCATAGCAGGTAAAGCTGCTGCTTAGAATGCTGGTAGCTTGCAGGTTCCCTGCCAATGTCCTGTGAAAATCAGTAGAGGATAGCCCCAGTGCTTGGTCGCTGCCACCCACATGAGAGACTCTGGATGAAGTTCCTGGCTCTCAGCTTTGGACTGGCTCAGCCCTGGCCTATGTGACCACTGTAACTCTTGACTTTTACATAAATAAATAAATCTTTTGAAAAAAAACTTAAAATTTTTATGGTTCAGAACAGTTTCCTACTTAATTGTGAGAATCAAATATAAGATATTTTCAAAAGCCCAAAATATTTCTAATTTGAGATGTAAAGTATTTTGGACTTCCTACTTGATTTGTATTTTTGTTTTTACATGTGCTTTTTATGTTTGTTCTAGATGACAACATCCATTTTTTTCTTTGTGGTTGTCCTGTAATTTGTAACATAAAATGATTTATCATAAGGGTAAAAGTGTGTTTGGGGGGTATTACTGGTATTTAAATCATTTCATTTTTTTCTTTGCAAAATCAAAATTGCTTTTATGTAGGTAAAGGTAACTAGTGCCAATTTGATAAAGTTTGTTTGATTTCTTCTCATATACAACAGGTGAAATTAGTGAACATTAGAAATGATGACATAACAGATGGAAATCCCAAATTGACTTTGGGATTAATATGGACAATAATTTTGCACTTTCAGGTAAGCCCAGCTGTTCTTTATTGTAGTTTCTGGTAGCCTCTCATTGCTAGTTACTAAATGACTGGTAAGGAGGGTGAATCATGCCTTCAGGCCACAAGGAAGAAAAGTCAATTCCAGTCTTCTTTTCTTAAGCAATGTATTCAAATTGTTCTTTTAATTTACATGCTGTTGTGAACCTGGGACTTCATTTTCTTCTGTTCTTGAGAGCCTTAAATGCAATTTTAAGGACAATACTTGTAATTCCAGAGTTGGAAAACAGATAACTTATTCTTACTATTTAATGCAGACACATTTCTTTTGTTCTTTGGAAAGTATTACATGTTTTAGATACATAAAGATTTTATGACTCAGTCTTTATTTAGAATGATTTTTATTGGCATTTCTCCTATGGTAGACACTAGATGGCAGTACACTTACCATAAAAAGAAATGTGTTTGAAGTAAAATAGGATACCCATGCTTTATGTACAGTGTGTAGAGTTACCCTTTCTCATTCTAGATTTGAGGTGAGAAGTGCAAATTTACTTACTATAAAAATAATACCTAATAAACTTATGCCAACTGGAGACTAATTTTTGATTTTTTAAAAAGCTTTTAAAAATCACCTTCATTTGATTAAAGGTGACCTCTAACTTTGGAACTTGTTTTAGTTTATCAACCGCCTGTTCACTCACAAAATGTGCTGTGCGCAGCAAGAAGGCTGACAGTGTCTCTCACTGGTTGATTACTGTGCAGGTGGACTTCAAGAGGAAGAGAGAGCTTGCCAGCTTCAGAAAAGAGCAGGGCCTTTGAACCAAGCCTGGAGAGGAGTAAAATTAGACTGAAACACAGAGTTTGTTAGGGAATGGTGGAAAATAATGGTCCTAGGGTTCCTTTGGGCATAGGCTAGGCCTGGCAGATATGGAGAGCTATGTGAAGTTAAGTCCAGGAATAGTTCAGGAGCTGAACAGGAAGCAGAGCAGTTTGAGCAGGAGGAAATTGAGTCAGGGTAAGCAGAAGAAAGGTTTTAGCCAGCCTGACTGTAGGGCAACTTGTACAGGTGTATGTCCACTCAGCCAGATGTCAGGGAGAACCAGGAACAAGAGTAGGGATCCAGGACTTTGGAGAACCAAGAATCCCCGTTACTTGAGCCCCCTGTCCTTCAGGGATGGGGTGTGCTGAACACCAGACTAAGGCAAGGATTTGCACACAGGGTGCAGAGCCACAGCTTGTTAACCTAGTTGGGAAGAGTATAGTTAGAATTGACCCAAAAGCTGATTTCATGGGGATTTTCTCAGTGGCTTTCTTGAGGATCCTTTCATTAGTTCTAATGGATCAAGTCCCTCAGATTGTAGCAGGATTGAAACCTGCACCGTGGCTCACCAGGTTAATCCTCCGCCTGTGGCACCTGCATCCCATATGGGCGACGGGTTCTAGTCCTGGTTGCTCCTCTTCCAGTCCAGCTCTATGCTATGGCCCGGGAAGGCAGTGGAGGATGGCCCAAGTGCTTGGGCCCCTGTACCTGCGTGGGAGACCAGGAAGAAGCGCCTGGCTCCTGGCTGTGGATCGGCATAGCTCCGTCCGTTACGGCCATCTGGGGAGTGAACCAATGGAAGGAAGACCTTTCTCTTTCTCTCTGTCTCTCTCTCTGTCTATAACTCTATGTGTCAAAAAAAAGAAACCATATGAATGGCAGGTGGGAAAGTCAGAGGCCAATCAGAGCAGGGAGTGGGTCACTGCATCACCATAAAGGTGGTGAGGCTGGCTATGTCTGGATTTTGAATATCAGAGTAAGGATCCTTGTGGGGCAGGGAATGCACCCAGGCTTTGGAGGCAGGCAGAAGTAAATTTCTCTCTGGCTCTTTTACTTACAGCTGTGATTAGGTAAATCACTTAGCCAGTCAGAGCTTGACAGATTGTTTCAGGAATCAGACTGTACCAGTTCTAAGTAACATAGATATGAGCAAAATCCAGTGTCAGGGAGATAAGCTAAACAGCTGAAGAGTGATCTCAGTGGAGTGGCAGGTCTGGATTCAGGTGAGGGTGGAAAGTTGAATCCAGGAGAAGACATTTTGAAGAAAGAAAGGAAGGCACTCAGCCACAGGGCATAGAGGGTGACTAAAAACTTTAACCTGGGAGCTCGAACAGAGATGTGGGGAACACTGGTGACTTTTTGGTGGACTTGCTGGGTAGAGGGATAGCTTATTATGCACCGGTTTGGTGAGCATTGAGAAATGTGAACAGAGCAGAGCTGAGAAGTCAGGCACAGGTGGTGCACCCAGGAGCAGAGAGAAGTGATCTTCAGAGAATCCAAGAGAAGAGAGTAAGTGGAGAAGAATTGAGAGCTAAGGATAGCAATGTGTAGAAAACTCATGATTCCAGGTGCAAGGAAGGCTCATGGTAGAGAAACAGAAAAGGGGCAATTGTAGAGGTGGATGAAGCAACTGGAAAATGTTCTGAAAAAACCAAGGGGAGAGAATTTCAAGTACAAGAGAATGATGAGCTGTATAAAGTGCCTTTAGAGACTGTGAGAAAATGAAAATGGAGAACAGCTGAATAGTTTTTGTCTAGAAGGAAGACACTTGGAGAAAATACAGTCTATACAGTCTACTGGGAACAGAAACTAGAAATTGACAGACTGAAATGTGAATAAATGGTTGGGAATTAGAAGCAGTGTATTGAGATTCTAGGTTAAAGAAATGTGAAGGAAAAGTATGACTAAGAAAGCCCTTTGGGGTTCAAGTGTCTGTGGCAGAAAGGGGAGGACTATTCACAGAATTTCCGAAAGTTTTACTTCAATATAATTTTGTGGCATGATATTATGGAATACATTGTGTTTTAGGACTCGAATCATATAATGTTATGACTATGAGATTATCACCAATAATTATAGATTCGACCTAGATTATTTAAAATGGAACACACCTGCATTTTGAGAAAATATAGTGTTCTTTATTTAAACAAAATAACTTTTTCTTAGTATTATGACAATTTTAAGATTAGAAGTATTTTCAGGGGCCGGCGCCATGGCTCACTTGGTTAATCCTCCACCTGCGGCACCGGCATCCCATGTGGGCGCCAGTTCTAGTCCTGGTTGCTCCTCTTCCAGTCCAGCTCTCTGCTGTGGCCCGGGAGGGCAGAGGAGGATGGCCCAAGTGCTTGAGTCCCTGCACCCACGTGGGAGACCGGGAAGAAGCACCTGGCTCCTGGCTTCGAATCGGTGCAGTGCCGGCCATAGTGGCCATTTGGGGGGTGAATCAACGGAAGGAAGACCTTTCTCTCTGTCTCTCTCTCTCACTTTCTAATTCTACCTGTCAAATAAATAAAAAAAGAAGTATTTTCAGGTTATGCCAAGATATAAAGCTATTTATAACAGTCATCACCATGCACTCAGATGACTAAGCTTTTTTGCCTTCTATACTTCACCTAAGAAAGGGAGGTTTCAGAAGAGTAGCATGTTTATTTGCTTCAAAATTACTTGTTATGAGCATTACATATTGAATCTGTTTTTCAATCAGGCTTTCTAAAGATAGGTGTTATCATCATAGTAATTCTGTATCATTGGCCACCACATGCTAGATCCAGAGATTACCAAGACAACGAAACATGTACTTCTGTCTCCTGGGGGATGTAAATCCAGTGAACTATTATTTACGGTAATGAATCAGTTGTCTATAAAAATAAAAATACGCAGAAATGTATGGGGAGGGAGTATTGTGTTAGGATCAGGAAGGTATGAGAGAATAAGGAAAATTTTTACAAATATTAAAGAAAGGCTTGGCAGTTAGTTGGCAGGTACTAAAGTCGGGCCATTTTAAGAAAGATCAATTTATTAGTCTGGAATATAGGGAGTTGCTTAGTTTGCCAAGGCTACAAGGAAGGGTGAAGGGAGTGCAAATCATTCATTGCCCCTCTGTCATGTCAGAACAGATACCACCCATATGCCTTTAGACTCTCTTGAGTCATGTCAGACCAATTGTCTTTGAGGAGACTGAAAATCAATTTAAAACAAACCAACCTAAGACCTTATTTTTGCCAGCTTGCTTTCTGGGATATTCAGTTTGGCTACTGGAGAATGTTTAATGTCCCCTTTAAATGACTCTGGAAAACCTTACAGTGCAGGCTGTGGAAAACCTCCACAATCCTCATTGTTAAACTGTTTAATTGAGTATTCTAACTCAGTCAAATATGATGAGTTCTATACTTCGATCAGGCAAGAGAAGACTTAGAGAAAGGTAATCATCAATTTTTTTATTAGTCAAGTGACTTTTGCGTACGTGTAAGTCCATTTCATGCAGTGCTCATTTCCTTACCCTATCTATGACTCAGTGTTAGAAATATGCACACCTTAGATGATAAGGTTCTATACTGACTTATTGTTTTTTCTAACAAGGTCCCAGTAGAACTGCATAATATTTAACTAGGGCACAATTATAAAAGTTATATATGAAGTTTAACTGCCTTAATTAATGTTTAAGAATGCATAAATGTTTCTTTTGCTTAAGTGTTCCATGTTTTAAATCATATAATCTATCTGTTTGCTCACATGAAAATCCTAATGATCAACTAATGGCAAAAAGACTTGTAAATTTATGTTATTTGAAAAATACTGCAAGTTATTTTAGAGGATTGATGTTAGAAGCAAATTTATTAGAGTATTTTAGCATTTATTGTCTCCTTCAGCTACCTGTTGAACCATCCTGTTGTTTTTTTATGGCTGTTGTATTAAATGAGAGTCTTAGTGTAATTTGCAGAACTTTTTGAGCTTTTTGTTTGTGTATAACTACCAAAATTAGGTGGTGTTTCTTAAGAAAATAAATTGTATACCAGAAGGTATAGGCTTTCTGGGACTAAATTTGAAAGGCACTTTGCTAAAGCTCCCCTGAGTGGCATTTGCTTTCTGTTTGCTCGCAGCCTGGTTGAACCACCAGTAGTTTCAAAGGTTAATGCAAACTTCTTAATGTGTCTGCATTTTAGAAAACTGAAAGTTAAAGCAAGGGTCATAATCTTCTTCTGTCAGTAAAGCTAAGGGTTTGCCTTGAAAGCTCCGCAGTGCTACAGTTTGACAGTGAGCAGTGATGTTTGTCTAAGAGGATTGGTGGCCAGAAATAAGCCACGGTGTCTAATGAGACACAGGGACCCAGCCGGGCAGGATGCCACAGCGTTTCTTGCGTGTGCCTTTCTCATAAGCAAGATGGCCTCAGACTGAAGAGGATGGTCACAGAGCTTCTGTGAGGAATCGGAGGTCAGTGTGGAGTTTTCAGACTTAATGGGGATCTCAGAAAGTCCTGGATTTTGAAATGAGTGAGTTTGTACAGCTCTGAGCTCCTGAAATCAAATGGGGAATGTCTGTGGCTGTGTAAGAGCTGAGAAAGAAGAACAGTATTTAGATCCTGCCAAAACTCCTTTGAGCCCTGAAAAATATTCTCCCGGAAGAAAATATTTCAGACGAAACCCGATCAAGAAAACTGTATGTGACACAGCATCAGGGGAGCCAGACAGGGAAAATGAAGGCAAGAAGAGCCACATTCAAGTTTCGAAAGAAGAGTCTGCTCTTTTATCCAGGGGCCCGGTACAGGAGCCCTGTGTTCCCCCAGACCCTTCACAGCAAGGCGGGGTTCGGCAAGAGAAGACAGCTGTAGCTGCTGGTGTTAAACAGAAACTTCTGTCAAGCGCTGCAAGCAGTTGGTCTTATGGTGCGAACGGTTCTCCTGCCAAAGACACTGAAACCGAAGTAAAAGTCAGCGAACTGGATGAAAGGATCTCAGAAAAAGACGGCACTCCATGTTGCGCAAAGCAGGAGAAACATTTAGATGATGTCAACACAAGAGAAATAACATTCCAGAGCAAAACTGATGTGTTTCCTGTCCGAAAGGCAGCCAGCTTAAGTTCCATTCACTGTGGTGCAGAGAGATCACTTGGAAACAGTGGGTTTGCTAAAGACCCATGGAAAAGTGATAGCAGTGTCTTGGAAAAGCAAAGCACTGAGAGGTTTTGCCCCCATGCAATACGTAGCTCTCAGTTAGAAAAAAAGAGATGCCATTCCCTCTGTCCTAATGTGTCCTCTGTTTCCAAGGACACAAATGGCAGTGAGGTAAGTGAAATGCGGATTCTGAGTTTAAGCTGTAAGTGAATATTCCGTGTGCACATATCAAACAGGTTTTGTAATTTGTCTTTAACTTATTTTTATATTAGCTTGTGTGAAAGATGTAGAGTTTCTTGTATTTTACTCATAGTTTTACATCTGATAGTGATTTTTTTATGTTGTGCTATCCACATTCTTTATTCACCCTTTGAAGTCAAAACCCTATATGTTTTATTATCACTGGAAGATTTAGAAAAGCACTGCTTCAAGAGAGTACTTATCTTTTGAGTTTCTCCTATTCACATTTCTTATGAAGTAGCCTGTGGAAATGTAACTGTATTATCAGTAAAAGTTAAGTTAGGAAGCAATGAAAAGAATAGCTTAGATATTACCCAGTCAGCAGGATGTTGCGGTATATGGTACAATGGAGAGTCAATATTGACTTGCTGCTCCATAAGTCTGAAAAGTCAAATACCAAATCTCTGTCAGCTTTCAAGCACAGAAACATTCACATCATGGTTTTCAATTCTGTGTGTGTGTGTGTGTGTGTTAGGAGTAGTTATAGAGATAAAGTCATCCTGATCCATCCTGTCCCTTTGTTACATGAGTTAGTCTAAAATCAGAAATCCTTAGGGCAACATGTCATAGGAATTTGAATATGAATATGACACAGACTAACAAAGTTGAGGTCTTTATTCTTCACAATGATATTTAGCTTTAGCTAAGTTAGCTATCTGAGATTTTTACTCATTTTTGAAATGTATTTGGAGCTGTATTTTTTACTTGCCCTAAAAGTACAATACCCAAACAACATCTGCATGTTGCTAGTTGGAAGATATAGATTTTTGTTTTAAGTTATTCATAACTTTATTGTTTGACAAAGAAATCTGGGTGTGAGTGGTATTCCTGGTAAGATCATTGTGTCATTGAGCAAAGATCATTTGTATAGTGATAGAATGAGGTTTTATTAGGGTTAGTGTGCAGAATTATCTTTGACCTTGGCAGCTTTCTTTTGAAGGTGTCCCTTTTTGTATACACCACACACCTTGCCAACATTATGTCATCAGTTCTGTTTACATTTTACAATGGTTGCATTTTAAAAGGAAGTCTCCAATCTGTGTCATCATCTGTGTAGGCCTGGCATGAAAGCCAGTGCAAAATAAAACTACTTGGTGCTGCATGTTTATGAATGCAAGCCCATGGTTTTCTTTCACATATGTTTTCCAACTGCATGATTTCACTTCACGAAGTTGTGCATTTGTCATTAATGGAGATTCCTAAAATCTGTTTCTCAAATGTGATAAAGCCCCCCCCCCCACCCACCTTTTTGTGTTATCCACCTGCTGAGAAGTTTACCCTTCTACTTAACTGTGTAGCCAATGATTTTGAAAATTATCAAATTTGTTAAATAATTGTGATGAGTTACGCAGCAAAGCCTGGTGTCTTAGAAGTCAGAGTTGAATGTGATGGTCATTATTTTATCTGTGGAGTTTGACATCTCACTTCCCGGTAGTCCATATAGAGACTGTGTATTCTGTGGCACATGAGAATCAGAAGCAAAGGCTTAGCTATTCTTTTTAGAACATCCTTCCTGCTACCTTAAAGTTAAGGTAGCCTTAACTTAATTATCTCTGGTTAGAACTCTCCTTAGATCTCCTTAGATCTCGTCTTGCATTAGATTATACATTCCCACTGGAGAATTAGGTACAATGAGAGTTCCCAGCTTGTTCATTGGTATTTAATTATAGAAGTAGCTTGTTTCTTTTATTTTGTCATTCAATTTCTCTTTCATATCTTCTCTGTTTGTTCTCTTGCTTAGTTGTGTGCAGAGTTCGTCTGGATGGCTTTTGAATTATTTTCCAAGTAGTAAGCATATAAATTCTTTGATCTTACCTTAATCTAACTTGAACTTCCCTGGTCCTGTGACATTTGTCATTCTCAGTACAGATGGTCACCTCTCCTGATTAAATCTTTGCAATAATATGTTGACAGTGTGGTCTTCCAGGCTCAGGGGCTTAGTGGAAGCTACTCAACCAGCCCCTATTTCCTTGCCTGCTGAATACAACTTACATAAGCATGCTACACCTTTATCAGGATAAGGAGATGAGTTTTTTTTTCCTTTTTCTGTTTTGTTTTTAAAGATTTATTTATTTATTTGAAACTGGAGATACAGAGAGAGAGAAGGAGAAAGAGAGAAAGGAGATCCTCCATCCGCTAGTTCACTCCCCAATGGCTGCAATGGCTGCAATGGCCAGGGCTGGGCCAGGCCAAAGCCAGGTGCCAGGAGCTTCTTCCAGGTCTTCCACATGGGTGGCAAGGGCCCCAAGGAGTTGGACCATCCTCTACTGCTTTCCTAGGCACATTAACAGAGAGCTGGATTCAAAGTGGAGCAGCCAGGAGACAAACCAGCACCTTTATGGGATGCTGGCACTGCAGGCAGCCGTGTAACTTTCCAAGCCACAGCACTGGCCCAGGTAGATGAATTTTGAACAAGGAATGTCTTAAATCATATATTGCTTTGGAATTGGAAAAAGGCTTTCAGATACATTGTTTCTGTTGATTATCCCCAATCCATATGAAATAGGCAAAATAGATCTTATACAGAATGACTTGGAAAGTCAGAGAAGTTTAGCAAGTCCTCCAGGAACCAGAGTAAATGTGATTAGCTGAGTTGAACTATGGCACAAGATCCTACTCGACTTAATTGTCAAAAGTTCCAACAGAGATTGCCGAGGATTCAGAGCAAGCGGTGTGTCTGTTAAAGATGAATGTATAAACAGAGGAGGCAAATGGCAGATCGTGTTTAGGGGCAGACAGAAGTGGACTCAGCGTCTGCTGCTTTTTCAGGGATCGCCTGCTTGTCTAAGACTCACATGCTTCCTGCATGTTTAAGGTTCACTAGTACAGGGTCGCCTACCTTTGCCCTTGAGCTCTTATAAAGGATTCTTCTTTAATTTCACCAACTCACCACTTTCCAGTGTCAATAGGTTGATGTCTGCAGAGATGGTGATGTTGTCTGTCTGTAAACCGTGGATTCTCCAACCTGACACGTGGAAGGGTCAATCTGGGGAGACTGCAGAAAATACAGATGGCCTGGATGTCACCTTCAGTGATTCTAATATATAGGTCAAGGTGGGGCTCTGGAGGTGACTGTAATGGTCAGACTATTTTTGGGGAGCTGTTTACTTTTCCTCTTCTACAGCAGAGCTTCTCAATGTATGGTCCAAGGTCCATGCACGAGAATAATCTGGAATGCTTTTTGAAAGCACAGTATCCCAGATTTCATTTGATCGAAATATCTTCTTGTGGGGCATGAGAGAATGTTACCTTTGTTTTACACACCTTTCCATGTGTTTTTAAAAACACTCTGAATTTCAAGAACCAGTATCACCATAGCTTAACATTTGTCACCTCATTCTCTTCTCAGGGTAAGTTTTCTGATAAGCAGTGTTGATCATGCGCCTTGGAGGCAGAAGGTCTGAGTTTTAGTCAGGGTTTTTTTTTTTTTTTTTTTTGACAGGCAGAGTGGACAGTGAGAGAGAGAGAGACAGAGAGAAAGGTCTTCCTTTGCCGTTGGTTCACCCTCCAATGGCCGCCGCAGCCAGTGCACCGCGCTGATCCGATGGCAGGAGCCAGGAGCCAGGTGCTTTTCCTGGTCTCCCATGGGGTGCAGGGCCCAAGCACCTGGGCCATCCTCCACTGCACTCCCTGGCCACAGCAGAGAGCTGGCCTGGAAGAGGGGCAACCGGGACAGAATCCGGCGCCCTGAACTGGACTAGAACCCGGTGTGCCGGCGCCGCTAGGCGGAGGATTAGCCTAGTGAGCCGCGGCGCCGGCCCTTTAGTCAGGTTTTGAAAACAGAAGTGTGACTTGAAAGTCTTCTTGATTTCTGTATGCTTGGTTTAATTTTCTTTTAAAGGCAGATGTTTCATTAGATGAGATTTCACTTGAGTCCTGCTGTGTGTTAGTCACTTCGTCTGTGAAGCTGTTCTGTTCTTAGCTCCATCTGGATAGATGAGGAAACTGAGGCTCAGACAGTTAAGTAATTTGCTCAGTTCACTTAGCCAGTGGTAGAGCGTGGATTTGCCCTCAAATTGTCTACCAGGCTTGACCGTTTAACAGATGCAATTTATTCTTCTTTTTCTGCATGCATCTCTTCCAGTTTTAAATTTCTGTGAATCGCATACATAAGTGTGTCCTCTTGCGTTTGTGCAGTACTTTCATTTTCCCCTCTTTTTATTCTTCTCTCAAACATTTATTATGTATTAGACCGAAAGGAGGCACTTTAAAGCATAGCCCTCTTCTGCATGCATTATATCCTATTTGTTTCTAACAGCTGACAGGGACCGCAACTGTAAACTTAGTCACCTGAAAATCAGTATTCTGGGGTGATAATGACTAATTTTTACAGGCCCATGTGGCTGTGTTAACTAATGAAAATTGAATTGCTTTTGTTTCTTTCCATTTTCTGGTGAATTGCCAATTAATAGTGCAGTGATCTAAAGGAAAGGAACGACAGAGAGGAGGATGAGAAATAAGAAGTATGAATATTATACAGATTATATTACCAGCCAATATTTTTATTAATTAACTTTCACATTAAAAAATTAAAAAAATTGAGCCGTGTCAGAATGTGAGAGAATTATATTAATGTTCATTATTTTGCTCCAGCCATCTTTTATGAAGGTTAACAAGGGTAAGGATAAAATTAAATATAATTTTAATTATTTTTTATGTATTTGAGAGACAGAAAGGAGGAGAGGAGCAGAGACAGAGAACAAGAGAATTCCCATCTACTGGTTCACTCCCCAGATGCTCACAATAGTAAGAGCCTGAGCCAGAAGCTGGGAATCTGTCTTTCACATGCCTGGTGGGATCTCAGTTACTTTGAACCATCACCACTGCTTTCTGCAGTCTGCATTTGTGGGAAGCTGGAGTTGGAAGTTGAGTCCAGGTGCTCCTTTGTGTTTTATGGGCACCTTAATTGCTAGGCTCACTCCATAGGATAAGATTTAAATATGTTTTCTTTCATATGATAGCTTTGCTCTACAAATCTTGAAGATCATTTATGCTACAGCTATTGGTTTCTGAATAATTTTATCTCATTTTTAAAAAATTGGTTTTTCCGGCACCATGGCTCAATAGGCTAATCCTCCCGGTCGGGGCGCTGGACTCTGTCCCGGTTGCCCCTCTTCTAGGCCAGCTCTCTGCTGTGGCCAGGGAGTGCAGTGGAGGATGGCCCAGGTGCTTGGGCCCTGCGCCCGCATGGGAGACCAGGAGGAAGCACCTGGCTCCTGGCTTTGGATCAGCGCGGTGCGCCGGCTGCAGCGCGCCGGCTGTGGCGGCCATTGGAGGGTGAACCAACGGCAAAGGAAGACCTTTCTCTCTGTCTCTCTCTCTCACTGTCCACTCTGCCTGTCAATAAATAAATAAATAAATAAATTGTTTTTTTATTATTTATTCATTTGTGAGGTAGAGTTACAGACAGAAATAGAGAGAAAGAAAGGTCTTCCATCTGCTGGTTCACTCCCCAAATGGCCACAATGGCAGCTGGGCCAATCTGAAGCCAGGAGCCAGGAGCTTTTTCTGGATTTCCCACGTGAGTGCTGGGACGCAAGCACTTGAGCTATCTTCCATTCTTTCCCAGACCACAAGCAGAGAGAGAGCTGGATTGGAAGAGGAGCAGCTGGGACTCCAACCTGTGCCCACATGGGATGCTGGTGCCGCAGGCAGAGGCTCAACCTAGTACTCCACAGCGTTGGCACCTTATCTCACTTTAAAAAAATTCATTTATTGATTTTTAACTATTTGGGGCCATTTAGATTGCATAAGTAGTTTGTGAAAATTTAGTTTTAAAATAATTGCATAGAATCTGGGTTCTTAACAGGATTATAATGCCTCTGGTTTTTATGTTAAATGAAGGACCTGGAAAAGTTTAAAATCCTTTTCTCTACATTTTTCTTTCTGTTGCTATAAGAAATAAGAGTAGATGAGAATTTGTTCAAGGTAGTCAGCAGTTTAGAAAATTAACATTTGAACTTTAATATCTTCATAATTGGTTTGTTCTCCAGTTAACTCTTTTATGCTCACAAAATGTAACCAGTTAGAATTTTCAAAATGTGTTTGCCGTTTTTGCAGATAAAAATAATTTGTGGAGCATATTCACACATTTTTTTAAACTTGGAAGGAGACGCTAAAAATGTGTTGATTACATTTGTTTCTGCCAAAATAGTTAAAACATTGTTGAGGAAATGGTCTCTAGAGGCAAACATCCTGGCTTGGAAATAATTGTGTGTGTTGACAAATTCAATATGGAATTCATTTTGCCTGACTGCAGAGTCAACGATGTGAATAAAAGAGTTTCAGCAACAAGACTCACCCTCTTACTAGCTCCTTGCATTCACTGCAGGGCAAGCACTATTCTGATCCTGTGTACCGGGTCTTAGTCTCTCAACATCTCTAGGAAGAGGTACTGCTATTATCCTCATTTTGCATAACAGGAAACTGAGACCCAGAGAAGGCACAGGGCTAGAAGCAGTGGGATCAGGAATTGAATGCCAATCACCACCCTCCTCAGACCTGCACCAATCTTCCTCCTAGGGTTAAACTTGCACTTGAATTGCTTGTGTGTGTAGGAAAGTCTTTAGTTCCACCTTTTCCAACCTGCTGCTCTTACTAAGACCTACACTCTTTCAAACAGATATAATCTCTATTATTTTTAAAAATCTCCCTCTTCCGTTTGCTGGCTCTCTCCTCAAATGCCCACAACTGGAGGTGGGGCAGGGCTGAAACTGTGAATCTGAACTCAATCCAGGTCCCCTATATGGGTGACAGAAACCAGATTACTTGAAACACCACTGCTGCCTCCCAGAGTTTGCATAGCAGGAAGCTTGAATCAGGAGCTAGAGCTGGGTATAGAACTCCAATGTTAGGTGCAGACATTCCAGCTGCTAGGCTGCATGCCTGTTGTCATGACCTTCATTTTTTTTTTATTTTTATTTTTTACAGGCAGAGTGGACAGTGAGAGAGAGAGACAGAGAGAAAGGTCTTCCTTTGCCGTTGGTTCACCCTCCAATGGCCGCAGCAGCTGGCGCGCTGCGGCCGGCGCACCACGCTGATCTGATGGCAGGAGCCAGGTACTTATCCTGGTCTCCCATGGGGTGCAGGGCTCAAGCACTTGGGCCATCCTCCACTGCACTCCCAAGCCACAGCAGAGAGCTGGTCTGGAAGAGGGGCAACCGGGACAGAATCCGGTGCCCCGACCGGGACTAGAACCTGGTGTGCCGGCGCCGCAAGGCGGAGGACTAGCCTAGTGAGCTGCGGCGCCGCCATGACCTTTATTTTTAATTTTAATAAAAATGTGAAGGTGGGGCTGGCACCGTGGCATAGTAGTTAAAGCCGCCACCTGCAGTGCTGGCATCTCATATGGGCGCTGGTTTGAGTCCTGGCTGCTCCACTTCTGATCCAGCTCTCTGCTATGGCCTGGGAAAGTAATGAAAGATGACCCAAGTCCTGGGCCCCTGCACTCATGTGGGAGACCTGGAAGAAGTGCCTGGCTCCTGGCTTCAGATCGGCGCAGCTCCAGCTGTTGCAGCCAATTGGGGAGTGAACCAGCGGATGGAAGACCTCTCTCTCGCTCTTTCTCTCTCTCTCTCTCTCTCTCTCTGCCTCACCTTCTCTCTCTGTGTAACTCTGATTTTCAAGTAAATAAATAAATCTTTAAAAAAATGAAAGGATTGAATTTTCATTTCATGACCTTTTTATACATGGCTCTTCCAATCTGTTGGAATTTTGTGTTCTTCACAGCAGAACATTTGAATAGTTATCATTTTTGTATCCAGAACCTGTATTAGAAGTCAGTTTTTGCTTCTGTAGGAGATGCCTTACTGATACAGGAAGCACTTGCTGGAATGTTGTAAGGAGTCAGTGTAGGTTTGCTGTACTAGGAGGAATGAGAACTTACAAGATTTCAAGTCAATACACTTAAATGTAACCCATGTCTTAACATTCACATCTGTAAAATTGGGGGTGACTACTTGTTTTGAAGATTCAGTGAGGTCCTATTTGTACTTAGAAGACCGCAAGGTGCTTTATAACTTCTGTGTCATTCTTCTGTAGAAAATAGGAAACATCTTGTAACCATCCTCTAAATAGACGAGCTTACAAGTTTTCAGAACTAACAGGACATTTCTTTCTCTCCTTACGACACACAGCAGTCTGCATAACCAGAACCTTCCCCATCCGTCCCCACTGTGATCCTGCCTTCTTCAGTTTCTCACTCACGTCTTCAGCAGATAGTTACTGAATACCTGTCATGTGTTTCCTATGTTCCTGCAGTTCCAGAGTTAGCTTAAAAGTTTGTCAGCTGGGTGGAAAGTTTGTCCCCTGAGAGGAATCAAGTCTTCTTCTTCTTCTTTTTTTTTTTTTTTTTTTTTTTTGACAGGTCTGACTGTTTATTGCGGGCAGGGGCTCAGGAGCTCTTGGTGGGGCGGGTGCGCTTCCTCTTCACCATCACAGGCTTCTGGCTGCGCAGGATGGCGCTAGCTCTGCGGATGACGGCCATGCGCAGGTCGGGGCGGTACTTGTTCTTGCGAATCATGTGCCGGATGCTGCTGAGCGTGGCCTGGGCGTTCTTGTTGATGGTGGTGCGCACGTACGAGGTGGCAGGCTTCCGCTGGCCGGATCTGCGCTTCATGACCACCACGACGCCCTTGCCGTTGGCCGCCGGCTCCACGCCCATGGTCTTGCGGTGGATAAACCCTTGTAGCGGAACGAGTTGCGGGCCTTCAGGTTGTTGGGCTCCGTGTTGTACGTCTGCTTGTTCCTCTTGATCAGGAAGCTGGAGCAGTTGCGCACGACCATCCACTGCAGGTGCGCGGACATGGCGGCGGCTCCTCGCGCGGAGGCTGCCGGAAACGGAAAGAGCCTTTTTTTTTTTTTAATTTATTTATTTGATGGGTAGAATTATAAACAGAGAGAGAGAGAGACAGAGAGAAAGGTCTTCCTTCCGTTGGTTCACTCCCCAATGGCTGCTTCCGCTGACACTGCGCTGATCTAAAGCCAGGAGCCAGGTGTTTCTTCCTGCTCTCCCATGTGGGTGCAGGGACCCAAGCACTCCACTGTGTTCCCAGGCTACAGTAGAGAGCTGGAATGGAAGAGGAGCAACCGGGACTAAAACCTGGCACCCATATGGGATGCCAGCACTGCAGGCAGAGGATTAAGCGAGTGAGCCATGGCTCTGGCCAGGAATCAAGTCTTGAAGTCCATTTTAGTTATTCCTTCCTTAGTGTGGATATGTCTTTTAGGCATTATTTTTTTTTTTTTTTTTTTTTTTGACAGGCAGAGTGGACAGTGAGAGAGAGAGACAGAGAGAAAGGTCTTCCTTTGCCGTTGGTTCACCCTCCAATGGCCGCCGCGGCCGGTGCACCGCGCTGATCCGATGGCAGGAGCCAGGAGCCAGGTGCTTTTCCTGGTCTCCCATGGGGTGCAGGGCCCAAGCACCTGGGTCATCCTCCACTGCACTCCCTGGCCACAGCAGAGAGCTGGCCTGGAAGAGGGGCAACCGGGACAGATTCCGGCGCCCCGACCGGGACTAGAACCCGGTGTGCCGGCGCCGCTAGGCGGAGGATTAGCCTAGTGAGCCGCGGCGCCGGCTTCTTTTAGGCATTATTGAGAGTACTGTGATTTAAGAGAGGAAAGAACCTAGTGAGGAAAATCTTGTATTAAGGGGAAAAGGCCATCAATTAAGCAAGTGCAACTAGAGGATGAGGAGGGTGTTAGTGAATCCCAGGATCCGTTCACATGAGAAATCCAGGTGTGCACCTTCCTTTGATGGTGCCTGGTGCTCTTGTGTGTCAGCTGCTCTGCCAGTAGAGAGGCTGGGACACTCCAGTGGCAAGAATATTGACCTCAGGGGCTGAGGCTAAGCTGGGGGATGCCCCTTCACGGCTTCTCTCTGTGCAGCCATTTTCACAGCGGCGAGTACACTGCTGAGCCAGAGGAAAAGTTAGTCTGAGTTACGAGGATAGAGTCCCTTCCTAAGTGTTAAGGAGAGATTTCACTTTTTTTGTAAATTCTGTACCAGAATTTAGGAGTCTTAGGCTTGCATGTTAGGCATCCTGCTAGTATGCTGTGAGGCCCTGGCTCGTCACGTCTCCTCTTTTCCTCCAAGCTTGTTCCCCAGTGAAGTGAGGGAGTCTGCCAAACGGCTCTGCTTTCTTTCAGTTTGAATTCCCACAATTATTTTGTTTTTTAAAAATATTATTTGCAAGGCAGAGAGAGTGAGTGAGTGAATGAGTATAAGCAGCAGAACTTATTTCCGCTATTTCGCTCCCACAATGCGACAACTACCAAGGATGGGCCAATCCTATGCCAGGATTTGGGTGAATTCCAGTGGTTTCTTAATCTTCACTGTATTTACAGCCTTCTCCAAGTGAAATACTTAGTTCTGTGAACTTCAAAGATGTTGCCTTTTCCATTGTTTCAAATAAATTATTTAAATAGTAAATTTGATTTTAAATCCTTTAAACAAATTGTTAAACCAATGTAAAAGATCAAAGTTGCATTATTTGCCTTATATAGAAGAATACCATGCATATACTAAAAAAAAGTGAGTAAGGTTGCAGGGAGTATCTGAGTCAGCGTTGGAGTTGGCTGTTCTTGTGTACTTACTGCATGCCACAACCATGATAGCATCTGTAAAAATAGTGTGTTCCTGTTGCCCAGTTGTCTGGTGCCATTGACTTTGCTCAGAGGATGTCACGTTCACAGATTCAGCTGACTAACACCATAAGGTTGTTGCAGTTCATTTAGAAGTAGGTGGGTCATTTAGCAATGACTGTGAATGAAATCAGTGTGCTGTGGGATAGGATACGTTGGCTTGCTTCTTTCATTGATAAGACGTTTTAAGGTTGCATACTATGTGAGGTTTGCGCATTTGCTTTAGAGAAATGATTCAGATGAAGCACAATTTTTCTTCTTCTTCTTCTTTTTTTTTTTTTGACAGGCAGAGCGGGACAGTGAGAAAGAGAGACAGAGAGAAAGGTCTTCCTTTGCCATTGGTTCACCCTCCAATGGCCGCCGCAGCTGGCGCACTGTGCTGATCTGAAGCCAGGAGCCAGGTGCTTCTCCTGGTCTCCCATGGGGTGCAGGGCCCAAGAACTTGGGCCATCCTCCACTGCCTTCCCTGGCCACAGCAGAGAGCTGGCCTGGAAAAGGGGCAACCGGGACAGAATCCGGCGCCCTGACCGGGACTAGAACCCGGTGTGCCGGCGCCGCAAGGAGGAGGATTAGCCTATTGAGCTGCAGCACCGGCTGATTTTTCTTCTTGACATTGGGTTTACGTGTGTTCCTGTTGCCCAGTTATCTGGTGGCATTGACTTTGCTCAGAGGACATTCATGTTCACAGATTCAGTGCATGACCTCTGGGTTGGTTGACTGAGGCTTTAATCATTGGATATTGTCTCAGCTCTGCCGAGAGGTGAGAGGTAAAATATGGAGTAAGGGGGCCGGCGCCGTGGCTCACTAGGCTAATCCTCCGCCTTGCGGCGCTGGCACACCGGGTTCTAGTCCGGTCGGGGCGCCGGATTCTGTCCCGGTTGCCCCTCTTCCAGGCCAGCCCTCTGCTGTGGCCAGGGAGTGCAGTGGAGGATGGCCCAAGTGCTTGGGCCCTGCACCCCATGGGAGACCAGGAGAAGCACCTGGCTCCTGCCATCGGATCAGCGCAGTGCGCCGGCCGCAGCGCGCTGGCCGCGGCGGCCATTGGAGGGTGAACAAACGGCAAAGGAAGACCTTTCTCTCTGTCTCTCTCTCTCTCACTGTCCACTCTGCCTGTCAAAAAAAAAAAAAAATGGAGTAAGGTATTAGTGTTGTATAAGGAACAGGTAATGTCAGAAAAAGAGAAGCCAGTATAAAGATCATGAGTGTATTTTGGTTATTGGCATGAATTATTTTTTAAGGCTCATGTTAGTGTTCAGTGTTTTCCTTTCAGTTTTTGAGATTGCTTACATGGACTGAAAAGGTAAAACACAAGTGGGAGACTTCTGTATTCTCAGCCTTGGATTCTCAACTATGAAAATGACTTTATACATTGATATTTACATTATGGTTTTTTATGCTTTTGAGTGCCCAGAATTATTTAGGTGAAAAAATACCCACCAGCAAAGTTTCTAATCCAAATGATTTTAAGGACTCCCTGTCCAAATGGTTAGATTTTCTGAGCATTTGTTTCATTACCAGGAGGATCAACACTTTTAGGATCCACGTTCAGAGAACTTGCTTTGTAACCTCTCTAGGTAGTAGCTAAAAATGCTTTGTGTTGTGTATTTCTATTATCCAGGACTGTTTTCTGTAAACCACCTTTTGTCAGGGCTCTGGAAAATATTTTCACATGATATAAAAATCTTGCAGACTCTTCTTTGTAATTTAAGGTTGGAAGATATTGAAAAATACATACAAATAGAATGGTGTACAAGGTGGGCTAACCTTTCTTGCTGTCCTTATAGTGGTACCACCACACTCTGAATTTTACTTTATAAGAGGAAATAATATTTCCCTCACTAACTTAAGTGACATAAAGATTTGGCCTATTCATGTTTGTGTAAATGCAAAAAGTATATAATGATTGAGAAGTTTTTGTGTTAAATCTGCTCTGCAGACCAAAAAAAATAAATAAATAATAATAAATTTAAGCAGAATCTGTGATAAACTAGTTACTGAAATTTAAAGTTTAAATCAGATAAGCCAGACAGAAAGTGTATAAGGAATCTTAGTTATTTGAAAAAAGAAAATAAGCCAAAAATTGGTTTTGATTGTAAGTAGAATAGCAAGCTCCTAAGAGACAGGCCACAGCATAATGGATCATACCCTCAGATTTCCATCAACATTGAGACTCAATTCTTGAAGGAGGTAGAAGTTACACTGAGCCCAGTATCACTCCAGGACTGTGTCCTAGATGGGGGTTGACACCGGAGGAAAGATTGCCCAGGATTAGAAAATGGAAGGACCGGGAAAAGGCCTTGAGCTCGTCTCTGCATTGTGTTTCTCTCATTAGACTCTAAGGTCCCTAAGGATGGTTTTATAACCCTTGCCTGTTAATGGTACAAGTAGACGTTTGTGAATGTTCGTTGAATGAATGAGGCTGTGAAAGAGGAGCTGATAGATGATCTCTCGGAGTATCTGTCACTCTTCAGCAGTCTCCTATTCACCACTTTTATTATCTTTAGCAAACAATCTAATTTCTGCTTCTACTAGAAAGATGGATTTGTAAGCAAGAACTCCCTCACTTTCTTGTAAGTCATCTCTGTTCAATTGTAGTGGAGTGATGGGGATGGAAGCCAAATCACAGTAGGTAGAGGACTGAAGATAATAAAGGCTGAAAAAATAAATAAATAAATAAATAAGAGAGGAAAAAAACCCAGAAACCCCCTCCTCCACACTTTTTTAAGTTGCTTAGCTGAGAAGGAGAGGGATGATGGCAAATGAAGAGGGAACTGAGTTTATGAGGGTTATTTATTTTTTACATTTATTTTACGATGAAAGAAACTTGGGTATTTTAAATACAGAGAGGAAAGACCCAGATGAGAAGGGATAATTGATTCTGTGGGATCCCCAGGAAGCAGGAGCACAGGAGGAAGGGAGGTTGCGTAGAGGCAAAGCTGTACAGGGAAGTGAAGGAGTTCTTAGTCATGAGGCTGTTGTCTCTGTGCAGAGGAGATGAGAGTGATTGTTAAACGTAAAAGAAGAAGTGGTTGAGTAGGGAGTTTTTGGCAGCTAGTGAAGAATTGAAAGTGATATTGCTAGAAGTGGAAGAACTGCCATGTGGGGCACCGGAAGGATTTCTGGGTTTCCTTGACTAGCTGAGATGACGGATGTGGAGTTTGTGGTGGCAGCAGCCCACATGGGGGTGTGATTTTCTTTCTTCAGTAGGGCTTCATAGCTGAGGGAAAGAAGACATAGAGCTGGACTGATCAGGATGGAGGTCTGGGTGGTTGCAGGGAAAGCGCAGGGGGTGAGGGAGTTGAGGATGTTAGTGGTTCATGTAGCACAAGACAGATGAGAAAGGCGGAATGATAGGAGAGGTCTCTAAAGGAAAAGAAAAATACTCTTCTGTACAACTGAGAGAAGATTCTTAGCTGGACCAGATACCATTAATGAAGGTCAGATTAACAAGAGAAAAACAAATTAATTAACCTGTGCATTTTGTATGAAAATGGGAGACACTCAGGGAATGCACAGTTCTCCAAGAGGCAGCTTTGAATTACAGTTTACAGGGCATCTTCAGCAAAGAACAAGTTTTAGAAGTGACAAGATGAAGGGAAAGGACTTTGGGCCTCTAGGAGTGACAGCTTGTGGGAGGGCAGACAAAAGTCAGAAAAAGGCTCCATGGTAGAGCTTGTTGATGTGGATTCCTCTAGTGCCATGAACAAGCTTTATAACCTTATATAAAGGTTGAAAATTATCTTCAGTGATTAACTTTTACTCTCCTCGATGGGAAGGGGACAAAAGACTTTTAGTTTTGTAAATTTGTGTCCTGCCAGACAAGTAGAGGGAGGCTAGAGAGCTCTTCTGTATCTGCTGCTTCTAATTTCCTGTATCTCTCTCTTTTTTTCAAACTTTCATTTAATAAATATAAATTTCCAAAGTACAACTTTTGGATTATAGCGGCTTTTTCTCCCCCATAACCTCCCTCTCACCTGCAGCCATCCCATCTCCCACTCCCTCTCCCATCCCATTCTCCATCAAAATTCATTTTAATTATCTTTATATACAGAAGATCTACTTAGTATTTACTAAGTAAAGATTTCAACAGTTTGCACCCACACAGACACACAAAGTGTAGAGTACTGTTTTAGTAGTACTTTTACTGTTAATTCGCATAGTACAACACATTAAGGATAGAGATCCTACAGGGGGAGTAAGTACACAGTGACTCCTGTTGTTGATTTAACAATTGAGAGTGTCATAAATAATTTCCTTTATCTCTACAATCCTTCCTAGTTCAGGTGGCATGTTCTAGTCTGGCATATCCCCTCCTTGCCTCCCAGATAGGAAATAAACATATCAATTCACTTGTTTTTCTCTTGTCAGTCTGTCTTTTGCTATAGGGGTCCTCCCAACAAAAAGCTTCTGTTCTAAGAACTTAATGAGGTTTGAAGAAAAAGAGTTTTTTTGTTTGTTTTGTTTTTGTCCCCCCCACACCCCCCCGCCCCTGCTATAGTTCATGGATTGGAACAGAATTCAGCAGGCTAAGGAATATGAGATGTTGGTGAAGCCAGATAATCGGTTTAGCTAGAGTCAGAGAATGAAAGTGCCGAACAGAAAATTCCTGTCAGAAGTTAAACATCTGAAATAGACTAGTTCTGGGTCAAGGTGATGAAACCTAGCACATAGGTGTCTGAATGTCAGAAATGGGGAGGAGGAGCCGGTGCAGTGGCGCACTAGGTTAATCCTCTGCCTGTGGCGCTGGCATCCCATATGGGCGTCGGTTCTAGTCCCGGCTGCTCCTCTTCCGTTCCAGCTCTCTGCTGTGGTCTGAGAAAGCAGTGGAGGATGGCCCAAGTCCTTGGACCCCTGCACCCACATGGGAGACCGGGAGGGGGCACCTGGCTCCTGGCTTCGGATCGGCGCAGCTCTGGACGTTGCAGCCACTTGGGGAGTGAACCAGCAGAGGGAAGACCTTTCTCTCTGTCTCTTTCTCTGTAACTCTGCCTGTCAAATAAATAAAATCTTTAAAAAAAAGAAATGGGGAGGAGACAAAGGGCTGTGAAGGTGGGGTGCTATGTGGAGACAAGGTTTGGGCTTCAGGGTACACACACAGCCACTGCCCAGACCTTTGGGGACATGTGGAAATCATTTTTGAGGAGAAGAAAAAGATGTTAAAGCAAGAGTTGTCTTATAATGTCCAGATGAGAGCTGCCCAGCCACAGGCAGAGGTTTGAAAAGAGCTGGATTTGCACTATTGAGGCAGGTAGAATATATCTGTGTTGCCTGTTGGCCTGTTGGGGTCTGTGACTTGATTTAAGGTAATAGGGAAGTCCCGGGATCTAGTACAATGGCAGAAACATTGTAAGGTACTGAAGATGTATGAGACTCTGCTTATCATGGAGTAGATATTTCTAGAAAGATTAGGAAAGATGGCAAACTGGTCAGGGGAGACAAAGCAGATGAAAACTGGGCATAAGGCTTAGTAACAGGAAGAACTTGAATTTGGGTGGTAGCCAACAATGACCTGGATATGAGGCATGAGGGCTTCAAGTTTCCAAAAGGAACTCTGGTGTAAAGTGTTTTGTTTGTTTTTGATGCTAGCTGACAAGTTGTTGGTAAGACACTTTAAGCAGTAAATGCTACTAATAAAATCGTGGTGAGAGAATTTTCCATATGTCAAGAGTTGTGCTGAACACTTGATATGATTATTTCATTTAATCTTTAGACTACCCAAAGAGGTAGATGTTGCTATGTCATCATTTATGTTTCATGTGGATTTTAGAGATATTTTGTGATTAGTATGGGTCATTTATTTCTTTAACTGTTAGAATTGAGATTTAAATCCAGGCAGCATGAATTGAAACTCACCCTCTGTAGCATACTGAATTGCCCTTGGGTTTATTTATTTATTTATTTATTTATTTTTATTTTTTGACTGGCAGAGTTAGAGAGAGAGACAGGTCTTCCTTTTTCCATTGGTTCACCCTCCAAGTGGCCGCTATGGCTGGTGTGTTGCCACTGGCGTGCTGCGCCGATCCGAAGCCAGGAGCCAGGTGCTTCCTCCTGGTCTCCCATGCGGGTGCAGGACCCAAGCACTTGGGCCATCCTCCACTGCACTCCGGGCCACAGCAGAGAGCTGGACTGGAAGAGGGGCAACTGGGACAGAACCGGCACCCCAACCGGGACAGAACCGGTGCCCCAACCGGGACAGAACTGGCGCCCCAACTGGCACTGCAGGCGGAGGATTATCCTATTGAGCCATGGCGCTGGCCCTCCCTTGGGTTTTGAAGGGAGGTGATTTGATAACTTCCTACAATCTAGCCTGAATCTGGAGCCCTCATTAACCTGTCCTGGTGGGGGATTCAAGCAGTTTGATCACAGATTTCAGAACATGAGTTATGCATGACAGTTGCATGCTTGCAAGTTTTAGCATTTAATTTACTTTTCTTTTTAGTTTGCACAGTATCATGAAAACTCTGATATATTCAGAGGTTGTGAGTAATGGTAACACTATATTTTTTAAAAGCACCTTCAACTGCCTTGTGAAGATGATGTTCAGTTAATTGAGAATAACAGAAGCTGCAAATGAGTTATTGGGTTGTTTCTGATATCTTAAAGCATGGCTCATAACATAGTTGAAGATGTATTTTAAAATTACAGCTGTTTAGATGATGTGTGCATGTGTAACAGCCTGAAATAGTGTCTGTAACAATTTGAAACTTATCCAATAGAGTTTACTTAATAAGATGCTCTTCTTTCGATTAATATTTAGACCATTTTTAAACCTCTAAACTCATCTTCTAATAAAAGAAATATGTTAGTATTCAAGTCTATTAAATACTACAAGCCTATCACCTTGACACTGAAATTCACTGACTTCCCTCATTAATGGGTAATTACTTTTGTAATTGGACTGGCATGCAATGTTCTTGAATCAGCAGAAAACTGTCTCCCCTCTCTCCAGCGATCTCCCTTTTCTTTATATTGCTATCAGTACCACCCATGTAGCACCTGCATCGGAAGGTCTCCAAGGAGGTCGATTTTATGATTAGTTAAAACACGGAGGAAACTATTAAGAAACTTTGCCTAAAAGCTCAACTTTCCCATTCCCAGTTTCCTAGATTAGTTTCTCTGAAACCTTGTTTTCAAATCTTTTAGATTTTCTCCACAGGAGGAAATTAGAGAAAATAATAAAGATAGGTTTTTGCTCCTCCCTTTGTCAGAAAGAATAACTACAACAAATAGCTCTGGTGGACTGAGCATGTGCTCACTGTGTTCCTGTTGCAGTCTTGCCACACGGTGTGGTAATATCTATCACCATTACTGTGCAAGTGAGGGAATGATCTTAAAGTAGTTAAGTAACTTGAGCATGTAAATGGTGGAGATGTGATTTAAATATTTGAATGCACAGGATGTCCCAGAAAAGCATGCTGGCTTAATTTGAAACCTGAATATCTTTGGAAGGTAGACATAAGAATATTGGTGATTTTCTATTCTATTCTTTCTTTCTTTTTTTTTTTTTTTTTTTGTGCATCAAAAAGAGATCCCTTCCATATGTACTATATGATATGTCCATACACATAGTTCTTTTTCCTGGTACTGAGATTAGCACAGGTTCTTAGGAAGGATGATTAACAGTGAGATACTTTGTTCCATTTTCAAACTCTGGTCATTTGTCAAGGAATGTCTCCCAACTGTGGCTAAGAGTGGAGGTTCATAGGGCATGGCTGCTTCTTCTGAATACTGGAGAAAGGGTGTATGAGGCCCAGCCTCATCTCTGGTAAATGGTACTGTAGGGGTTGCCAGGCCTGCCAAGGGCTTTAGCTGTTGTAGCCTTCCTGCCCCAAGTCCCTGGGTTGGCTGTCCCTCTGTCTCTGGCTCCTGTGGCAGCTGGGAGGAATAAAGGGCTTCCTGTCCCAGGCTGGCACGGTTGCCTGTAACAGGCTTTCTTTAGTCTAGAATTTTTTATGCTCTACTTTTAGTTGCTTGACTACCCATTTTGACCTCTGAGTTCTGTGTTGTGTTTATGGTCTCTTAGTGAGACTTCAGACTAAAAAGGGCTTTAACCATTATGTGCTTCTGCCTCCTACCTCCTCATTTTATAGAGGAGGAAGTTGACTCACGCATATGAAATGAATTATCCAAAGCTATGAGACTTCTGGCCAGCACTAACAGCCTGTCTCATGACTCCAGTCCAGTGATTTTGGTGCTGTTCCAGAATGATATGTTCCTCTCTCTGTCTTGCTTCCAGTATCTCACATGCTCATCCTCTTCCTGGCTTGGCGCCTGTCTTCTCGATCCCTTGGCATTGCAGTGCTGCACCGAGGCAGAGAACAGTTGTTTGCTAGTGTTAATCCCAGCTTTGGAATTACTGTGTAACCTGTGGTAAACTCACCATGTGCCTCAACATAATTATCAACAGGTTAAATAGGACCCGAACCAAAGAGATGGGCTCAGGCAAAGATAAATCACAGAAACTAGCAATCATAGCAACTGTTTGTTATTCAGTGGAGGAATTTTTTAGAACACTTAATGAAAACATACAAAGTATAGGAGAAAAAAATTAGTTGATAAAGCTTCCACGTTGGGCAAGCTGAGCAAGGCTCATGAGAAAGAGATTTTCAGCCATAGTGTTGTATAATACAGAAATGGGAGAGGGCACTATTTCACATTTCTGTGTTCTTTACACACACACAACACCTGTTGGATCAAATTCTGCTCTGCAGGTGGTAGTGTCGAATAACACATAGGTTTTACTTTTGATCCATTTGAACTTGGAAAAACATTTGCTTAAGTTAAGAAATCTTAGATTAGCAAGGAAGAATGTATACTTTCCAATGCTGTGAAGTTTTTGTATAGTTACAAGAGATTAGATGCTTTTATATTGGACACAAATGAATTAAATACAACCTTTTCAATCTGGTAACCTTTTTGGAACTCAGTTTTCCTATGTATAAAATAAGAGTAATATACTGTCTTGAGAGAGTTACAAAGATTAAATGAACTAGCAGTTGTATTCATTGTGTTTGGCACCTAGTAGGTTCTTAATCAGAGTTAGCTTCCTTCCCTCCTAATGGTTTAACACTTTCTGTTCTATGTAGATATCTGATATCCATGTTACTGGAGAGTCAGAGGATATGTCTGCAAAAGAGAGATTGCTGCTGTGGACACAGCAGGCCACAGAGGGTTATGCTGGAATCCGGTGTGAAAATTTCACTACCTGCTGGAGAGATGGGAAACTATTTAATGCCATCATTCATAAATACAGGTATGCAATTCATGATTCTTTTCCATATACAAATATGTGCAAGGAGGCCGGCGCCGCGGCTCACTAGGCTAATCCTCCGCCTAGCGGCGCCGGCACACCGGGTTCTAGTCCCGGTCGGGGCGCCGGATTCTGTCCCGGTTGCCCCTCTTCCAGGCCAGCCCTCTGCTGTGGCCAGGGAGTGCAGTGGAGGATGGCCCAGGTGCTTGGGCCCTGCACCCCATGGGAGACCAGGAAAAGCACCTGGCTCCTGGCTCCTGCCATCGGATCAGCGCGGTGCGCCGGCCGCAGCGCGCCGACTGCGGCGGCCATTGGAGGGTGAACCAACGGCAAAGGAAGACCTTTCTCTCTGTCTCTCTCTCTCACTGTCCACTCTGCCTGTCCAAAAAAAAAAAAAAAAAAAACAAATATGTGCAAGGAAATGTGTCTTTCATGTCTAATTTTGAAATAACTCTTGATTATTATAGAAGTAATACTTGTGCATGGCAGAAAATTAGGAAAAAGAAACAGAAATGAACACATCAAATTCCCATTATTCAGAAATCATCACTCTAAACCTTAGTGTAACAGACACCAGAAAACAATTATAATATGTCTTTGGTCTTTGCCAGTTACTTAGCAGATAAGCTTTGGTAAGTAGAATCTACAGGTAGATGACCAAAACTGTGTTTGTAGGAAACTAATGAGTTGAAAGGTAATGATTATTTTAGACAAGTTTCCAAATCATATTTTTCTAGTCTTGTTACTATAATGTGTAGTTGAGCTTAACAATAAACAATTCTAGGTGGTAAGCAGTTTCCATGTGAGAATTATTAAAAACCAAATCCTTGTTACTTACATAGTACTTAGTAAGTGCAAGGCACTGTTCTAAGCAGTTTAGACATATTAATCCATCTAATCCTCACCCCATCCCCATTGTCATCCCTGATTAACAAACAGAAACTGATACACAGAGTATGTACTTGCTTAAAGTCACGCAGTCATCCAGTGGCAGAACTGGGATTCAAATCAAAGCAGTCGAGCTCTGGAGCCTATGCTTTTATCTCCTTATAAGAATTTAAATCCCCAGAAAGTGTTTATTCACAATTACGTATTTCTTGATCTCAGTTATCTTACTTGGTTTTACGAAGATTGTGTTAAGCTGTTGAAGAACTGACTATATTCCCAAATAGGCTAAGCCCAAGATATAAACTCATTAAACTGACCAAACTTATTTCTCACAATAAAAGTAATAAATTACAATAGTTAAAGGTTTGAAAACTTTATGCACGTAAGGCATTCTGTTTAGTGCTTTACATATGTTGTTTCTTTCAACCCCCTAACAGTTCTATAAAGCAGGAATTGTTATCATCCCAGTTTTATAGATGAGGAACTGAGGTTTATTAAGGCCACACTGTGAAGAACTTACAGAGCTAAGATTCGACTTGAAATCCCCTCCTCTACCTCTCCTTGTTTTCTTCCTTCCTTTCAGTTCTCTTTGCTCTGCTCTTCTTTTTTATTAGGCCATTTTAACATCTATGAAAATTGTAATGAACCCCCCTTTCTATTCACATCTAAGAACTCCCCTTTTAATTTTTTTTGTTTAATGTTTTGTTTAATTTTAATACATTGTTTAATTTCAATAAATTTTTAAGAGATTCAATATGATTTATACATATAAATCTAAGAACATAATGATTTTCCCTTCGTCCTACCCTCCTTCTCTCATTTTTTTAAAAAAATACTTATGGTTTCTTTCACCTGAAGGAAACTTTTATCTGTAGCACTGTATTTTCAAAGTCCTTTGTTCTGTTCTTTACTTATAAAAAAGATTTAGCACTTTTCAGCATGTGTAAGAATTTAAATAGATGGGGTTGGAGTGCTCATATTTCTCATGGTTGAATGCCTTGATTTATGCTAACAAGAGACAAAGTTATATACAATTGAAACTACACTGTGACTTGATGTTTGTGTAAGATAGTGATATTCACATTTAGAGAGTAGAGCTGTGGCATATCTTAGCAGTTATTTTTACTTGATAACTAACAGTTATTTTTACTTGATAACTATCTATAAATTTTGTGTTGTATTTGAATTTGCTGTGGGAACAGCTATTTAATTGGGCTTTATTTTTGTGTGCATTTAGGTGAGTTTTATTATTTTATGAATTTTATTTGACTTCTGTAATAAAAATTTTCCGAGGAGGCCTGTGGCTTTGGTTTCTAATCATATGAACACCTGGTAGAAAAGGCTTTGTGGAGAGAGGGCTTAGCAGGACAGAATCCCATGATTGCTGCAGCTCAATCTACTGTACCACCAAGCTTGCTCCTTTCATAAACATTTTTGTCATTATGCATATAATTATTTTAGGCATGCTGGCTGTCAAGAAATGCGACTGTTGACCAGAACAATTGTGATAATTACTTCTAGGAACTTATATCAGTAATGTGGAGTTTTCGATGGGAAGGGTTCCCATAGTAGAAAACCACATACTGTACTTGTTTCTGCTTGTTTTGTTTGTATAGTTCACATTTTTTAAAAGCATAATAAAATCCTTTCCCTGAAAACCACAACTCCGACAGATCTTAGGTAAATAAACCTCATTGTTGCCCCTAACAATTTTCATTCAAAATAACAAGAAAGACTGGATTTGATAAACTTAGATCAAAAGGATGTCACGAAAGCATTTAATGAGTAAGGAGCTTAAACGCCTGAGAGAATGAAGTAGAATTAACCTTCAGGAGCCAAGAGTCAAGGGACTTGTCCAGGAGTGTCCTAGAGACTCTAGGGCTGGGATGAATGGATGCAGGGAGTAAAATTCCTGCCATCACTGCCTGTTACTCAGAGGCAGGTGTAACAAGAAGAGGATCCAGTTATGCTCTTATTTACGGATGGGCTCAGGCATCCCAGTAAGACTGATCTGTTTCCTTCTGAGGGAGGAAAAGCTCTCACTTCCAGCCTGTAATGCGGCACCTCACTTGTTTGATTTCTACCAGTCTCTCCAGTTGGGTATCTGCCCTAGAACAACATCGAAAGACAAGTTCCAAAACAGCAGCACCCAGCATTGCTCAGTGTGAAAACAAGTCTGTCTGAGCAGGCATGAACATGAATGTGTACTCGCAGGCCAGAAAGAACATTGCAAACGGTGCTGTATGGCCGTGTGAACCTAAGGCGCTGACACGGAAGGACACTCAGGATGTTACGACCAAAATGCTACAGGGTTGGGGTGCTTGGAGAGAGATAATTTCTGCCTACTGGTTTCTTCCTGCCCTATTCTTGTTTTTAATTTAGCCCATTCATTCAATTATGTCTCCTTTCAAGGCCCTTGACATTCCTTTAAATATATTTGCCAAGTTAAGACTGAAAATTTTGGAAATAGGTTGAATACAGGAACACACCATTGAAACATTTTCTAATTAAACAGCCAGGGATTTTTTTGTTTTTACTTGCTTTTTTACTTGTGGTTGGGTAGCAATTATTTGGTTAACTGTTTGAGTTTTGTATTGGAATTTAATGAGACCCTCACGTTTTATTGTTGTGAGTGTTTAAAGATGCCGGAATTGGGAAGGCCAGACTGTGAGGCTGTGGTTAGAGTCATCCTCTTTAATAGTATGACCTGGAGGCTAATGAATCAGTCACATGCTGAGATCAGTCACACCTTAGAGGCTAAACTGGACTGAACTGGTTTAGTACAGGGAGGAGGCCCTTCAGGGTTTGAAATGTTCTTTTGGGAAGTTAGATTAGTGTTGAGTAGGTGGTTCTTTTTCCTTAGTCCTCAGGCTGTAGAGTCCAGAGATATGAGGCTGTATGTGTGTGTGTGCACAGGTATGGGCTCTGGTTTGTGTGACACTGAAAGTTAGTAATTTTTTCAAAAATCACTGGCCTGGGAGATGAAATCAAATTGCTTAGTGAACTAACAAATGGTTGAACATGGTCAGCAGAAATGGGTGATTTCTAATCATCATCACATTTTTTGATTCTTCAAGAGCTAAGGTACACAGCTTGTAATATCATGAACCTGCATCCAAGCGAGATGTATGAGCTAGTGTACACAGCCATTTTTATTATGTCTGTGTATTTTTACATGCAATTTGTGTGGTATGATTTTTGGCATTTAAATTTTTAGAGGAAAGATTTACTCATACTTCTTTCTGTGTTCCTGGCCCTCTTGCTCAGAATGATGTACAGAAACTCTCTAATACTAAGTTTCCCATTATTGTATGAAAAGGATCCTTACAGATATGAAGTAAGCTTGTATCCTCCTATTTCCATTTTTGAGGCAGAAAACTGAAAAAGTGATTCAGATATATTTGTGCACTATTTGTATTACCTAGTTGATGTTGTTTGTTGGTGCTAAATTTGTTGATTATATGGGTCTTTGTAGGGCAGTATGAACATGTCTATAGGATAAGGTCCTAGATGTGGAATTATTGGGTCAAAGGATATTGTGTTTAATATTTAAGATACGTTTCCTGATTGCTGAAAGAGTTGTACTGATATATGTCCTCTGCACTGTTTCATCTCTATGGTGCCTTTGAGAAAGAAACATTTCCCAGCTTGTTCATTGCATTCTAGCTGGTCCAACTCCCATTCATTTTTTTTCCTATTATTCTTTATTTAATTCACCCTTTTATTCATAAAAGTATTTCTTTTCAGATCTTAAAAATGTGCCAAAAGCTGAGGGCCCTTGTTTCCCTGTGTTTGATGTGTATGCTGCTAGTCTAAACCTGTGTGTTCAGTGTGTGTGGGGAGAAATGGTGAAATAAGTTGGCAATCTTCAGAATTACGGGATCCTGTAAACAGAATACCAGCATTGGAGGCTGTCTTGCTACAACCTATGAGCGAGTGTGTATCTATGTGTCAGGATTAAGGAAGTGGGTAGTAAACATTAGTTTCCCTCCCTCCCTATGTGCTGCTGTGATTCTCTTAACCCCAGGCACGGACTTAAAGCTCAAGAGAAATGGGATTTGGGTAAAGACCCTTCTCTCCTTGAGACCCCCATGTGCTGTCTTCAGGCTTCCCTTCACCATTGTCTTGCCTTTGTTTTACATTACAGGAGCAGCTGCCATTTTTGATAGGCTCATCTATTTTAGTACTTCTTTCAGTTTGACTTGTTTGTACATTCACATTCTCAGATATGAAGCATTTTAAGATTTTATTTACTCCCAAAGTAAAAATAAGTGGGTCCCTACCTCAAACCCCTGCTCCTTTTGAAAAAGAGGGACTATTTATCCCTTAGTCACTAAGGTTTACTAAAACTTTTATCAGCTCATGAAAGCATAGGTAGTGGAAGAGTTATTTCTGCTCAAAATAGATACTCTTCTTTGTATTTATTAAAATCCATAAGGCTATCATAGAGTGGATTATTCTGAGATAAAAGGCATAATTCATTCAGTATATTTTAATTACTGAAGTTGTTAGATTCTAATATTAAAGTATTAACAATACTTACTGCAAATTATAGTATTTCTCACTGTTTCCCTCTGCCTTGAGAGCCACTCTGTAGGACAAAAAAGAATATTTCAAATAAATTCAGGCATCCAGTTTTGCAAACAAGGGAATATTACCTTCATAGCTTATTGCCACCTTGGAGTTCTTAGCTTTGTTTCTTTCAACAAGATGTGCTCGAATATGAGCACAAAGGAATATCTGCATCAGTTACATAACTGTGCATGGATCTTCTCCATGCACATATTTATTTGCTGGAGGAGAGAGGTGGACCATATTACAGGTCTTTTTTTTGTGGGGGGGGTAGGAATGAGCAAGATGCGATGCTCTTTGTACCAAGAACAGTAAGAATATGCTAAGTCTGAACATGATATAATCCACAGTCATCTTCAGGAATTTGTTATGGTTGTCGTAGGATTAGTGAGGCATATTGAATGTCTTTTCTTTGGTGTGATTTCTCAAAGATCTGACATTAAGTGACACATGCTGCTTCATGTGACTGTGTGGGTGGTGGGCTGGAGATTAGAGAGTGTTCTAAGACTGATCTTAGTGAAGATCAATGAAGTGAGGGGTTTTTTGTTGTGTTTTTAAAACTTGCACAGAATCCCTTTTCAGCTCCTTGCACACTGCTCGGTGTCTAACATGTTCCCAGCAATGCCTGAGCCTGTTGTGCGCGCAGCTGCGGCCTTGTCTGTGCATGTCCCCAGAGCAGTGAGGCACACTGGAGAGTCATGCTTCAGGGTCGGCTGGTTTCACTGGAACTTCATTAGCAGCACCTCCGCCATTAGCAACAGACCTGACCACCATCTTTTTCTGTTCATTTCTTCTCCCTCACATCATTTTCTTGCTACAGCCTTTTCCTCACTGTTAACAGATGATCTTGATCTTGCCCTAAGAGAATGTTGAAGCCAGCATGTGGTAGCTCTGCTTCCGAAGATACAAATCCACCCTCCTCTGCAAACCTCCCAACCACGTTCACTCCTGTTCAGCACAGGAGACCTCTCCAACCATCCAAGGCTGCCCCCTCCTGCTGTGCTGTGGATCTCATCTCAGCCTTTGGCTGAAGGTCCTCTTTTCCCCCGTGTATTCACCTGTTCCCTTCGGTGAATCTTTCTCACTGGATTTTAAGCACTCTGATGCCCGGTAATAAAACAACAGTCAACAAAAGCACCTCTTATCCCTGTGCTTTTTTCCAGCTGTCTCCTTTCCTTTGAGACTAGATGCCTCAAAAGAGTTGTCTATACCCCACTACTTCATACTTAGTCCCCAGCCCACTGAATCTGCTTTCTGGGCCCCAAATCCCATAAAACACTGCTAAGATCCCCAGGGAGCCTGGCGCCATGTTTTTAGGCCGCCTCTTATGTGACCCAACTGCCTATTGCTTTCTTCTTGAGATACTCCTTCCTTTAGTTTTTATGCCACTGCTCTCCCCAGGGTTTCCTCCCATTTCTTGAGCGGCTCCTCCTCTGCTCCCTTTGCAGACACGTTGGTGAGTGTTGGAATTGTTCGATGTTGCATGTTTGGCCTTCTCCTTTCTCCTTGTGTTGTCTCTCATCCATGCCCTTAGACTTAACTTACTCAAACCAGTGTTAATTTATAGAAGTAAATTTGGTGGACATGACCTAAATATCTCTTGACCTGTCCACTTCTCTCCACTGCTGCCACATTCTTCTGCAAGACACCAGGGTCTCCTACCTGGGTTCTGTGGGAGTACTTTCACCACTTAGAATTTCTGTTCCACGGCTGGCGTAGCAGGTGAAGCTGCTGCTGCCTGTGATGCCAACGTCCCATATGAGTGCTGGTTTGTGTCCTGGCTGCTCCACTTCTGATCCAGCTCCCTGTTAATGGTCTGGAAAAGCAGCAGAAAATGGCTCATAGTGTTTGGGCCCCTGCTACCCATGTGGGAGACCTAGAAGAAGCTCCTGGTTCATGGCTTCAGCCTGGCCCAACCTCAGCCATTGTGGCTATCTTGGGAATGAACCAGCAGATGGAAGATTCTCTGTCTCTCTGTCTCTCTGTCTCTGTCACTGTTTCTCTCTCTGTGACTCTTTCAAATGAAATAAATAAATCTTTAAAAATAAAAAAATTCTGTTCCATCTGACCCCAGATATGATCATTTAATCTCTTACAATCCTCCTTAATGTACCTTAATGACTTTCCATAGTTCTTAGAAAAAAATTTCAAAAATCCTTGAAGAACTGCATGAGATTGGCTATCATCTTGGCCCCTTGCCACCCACTCAGCCTTATATCTCACCATGTGGCCTCAGGGTGCTAACTCCTCACCATGCATTGGCTCCTTGTAGTCATGCTTCCACCAACCCCAGAGCTTGTGTAGTTTCCCACCAGGTGTTCTTTTAGTTTCCTCTCCATATGGAGCTCTGATTTCTCCATATACTTACTATCTTCTTGGTGCCTCACTGCCTGGCCCATGGTAGGCAGATGCTTATTAAATATTAAGTGAGTGAATGAACTTGCTAGTTGGTTGATTAGAAATAATTGTTCCTATATAGCATACTAAAGCATCAAGTTGTGCCTCTTCTAACTACATTTTTATCGCATGGTTTTGTGAACAATTATTTCTTTTTTTTTCTTAAAGATTTATTTATTTGAAAAGCAGAGTTACAGAGAGAGAAAAGGAAAGACTAGCAGAGAGATCTTCTAGCTGTGGTTCATTCCCTGACTGACCACAATGACCAGAGGTGGGCCAGGACAAAGCCAGGAGCTTCTTCTGGTCACCCATGTGGGTGCACGGCCCCCAGGCACTTGGGCCTTCCTCTGCTGCTTTCCCAGGTGCATTAGCAGGGAGCTGGATTGGAAGTGGGGTAGCAGAGACTCCAACTGGTGCACATATGGGATGCCAGAATTACAGGCTGTAGCTTTAACCCAATGTGAAGCTGTGGTTCCAGCCCCCAGAAATTTCTTAACAACCTGTGTGTATTGATTGTTCTTTATTCTTAGTTTCATGAGAACTTTGACATGAATCCTCTCTTGAGATCTTAGTCAAATCAGTTGGATTCTTTAAACCTTATATCAGCAGTAGCCAATAAAACCCTTTCTCCCATACTTCCACACATTTCCAGATACTCCCTAGACATAAAAGAATAGGAATCCTAGGTGCTTTTTATTCTAACTTCTGTAATTCCTGATTTTCATTTTTGATAGAAGGAACTAGTTGCAAGGCGTATGTCCAAAGTCTAATAGCAATTTGGGACTCAATGACAAGATGGCTGAAAGTTCTGTTACTTGTTTTGTTGTTCTACCTGCACTTAGCCTTTCCTCTCAAATATGTAAAATTGTCTTAAAATAATTACGCTCAGATATTCGACATACACTACGATCTCACCTTTTTGAAGTATGCAGTTCAGTGGCATTGGGTGCATTCACTCTATGTGCTGCCATCACCACCATCCATCTCCAGCCACATTTTACTATACCCAGTAAACACTGAGTCTTCATTCCCCTCTCCTACTGGCCCATGGCAGCCATGGGTCTATCTTTTTTTTTTTTTTTTTTAATTGACAAAGGAAATGGTTACTGATGTCCTTTGAGATATCTCAGGTCACAAAATTTAATTGTTTTTTTTAATTCTTACTTAAAGGAAAAGCAATCTGTGACTAAATACACTCTTTTACAGACTTGTTTTCTAGCATATTCCAGAGTGGGCCAACACAAATTATCCCCATCTCAGCACTAAATGTGTTCTTTTTTTCTTGACTTAGACAAGAAAAATCGGCACTGTGAAAGAGTTAAAAGGAGCTCTGTCTCGTAATGAGTTCTTAAGACAGTAGGCATGTCTGTGCCTGTGTGTGCTTTGTGTTTGTATTGTTACGTAGCTATCTGGTGGTATTGTGATTTGTTTGCCAATTTTAAAAGAACATTAAAGAATCTTTAATGAGGAGGGATTCTAACACAATTCAGTTTCCTTGGGAGGGAGGAGAACCTCACTGAACTACAGATAGCCTGCCTTTCTCTAAATTCTCAGTCTGGATTATTGCCCTACAAACATTACCAGTGGGAAAGATGGTTTAGTATGTATTGATGAGTACTGTTTTCATGACTATCTGGAACTTCATCATATTTCTTAACAGTTGTTTAGTCTCTTGTGTTTCTTTATGGGTGTTACCATAATCCTTATTTTCTCTGGAAGCACAAGTATAATCTTCTGAATATTTCTTTCTTTCTTTTTATTTTATTTGAGAGAGAGAGAGAGAGCAAGAAAGCGCCCATCCATTGGTTCATTGACCAAATCCCCAAATGCCCACAATGGAGCTGGGAACTCAAACCTTGTTTCTCACCTGGGTGACAGGGACTCAACTAGTTGAGCCATGGCTATTGCTTCTTGTGGTAGGCAGAAGACTGGAATCAGAGTGGGGTTGGGACTCAAACCCAGGTACTTCAGTATAGGTACTTCAGTAATATTAATATACATGGGCATCCTAACCACCAGACAAAATCACTTGTTCCTATTTTCTGTATTTTGAATTCTTATCTTCACATCAGATGTGACTGTTTAGTAAATTCTCAGTTTATAATGCCAGGGCAGTACAGCAAAGTCCCCAGGCTTTGTACTCAGACAGAGCTGTGTTCAAAATCTGCCCACCACTTACCAGATTTGTGCTCTTGCTCAAGTTATGTAACCTCCTTGTACTCCAGGTTTTTTCTCCTGTAAATCCAGGATAGTAACACATCCCACTGCTCAGGGGTGCTGAGAGGACTGCATGATATAAGGCCTTTACATTTCTGAATGCATTGCCTGCCACATAGCTGGTGTCACTGTACTGTAATGCTTGTTGTTGTTTTGTTACTGTTCCCATTTTATAAAACATACCAATAGGCATTGAGTAGAAGCTGAAATTGAGGGAACACAAGGAAGGAAAGGAGGCCCAGAAGCAGTAATTTATACTTTTCAAAGTTTCCTAAGTCACCCTTGTTTGTTGTTTTCACTCCATGCCTGTTCTCTAAATTGTTTCCATTAGAGAAAAGAGGAAACCTCAAAAGGGTGTGACCTTATTGAGGACATGCAGAAGCTGTGACATTGTATCCTTTTCCATGTGGATTTTGATAAGATTTTGAGATCCTTTGGAAACCATAGATGGTGGTCTTGTTTGTGGAAATTAGTGAAATGAAAAGGAACAAACCTGGGATGGAAAATACCTCCAGGAATTTGAATCACTGGTACCTGCCACCTGCCTAGTAGCTCATTTGTCCCTTTATTATTATTCATTCATTCCGTAAAAGTTCTTGTGGTAGGCATTGAGTTAGATATCCAGGCCATAAACATGGATGAAACACAGGCTGTGCTTTCAGAAGCGCACAGTTCAGGATGAGACACAAATTCCTAGTTAGGACAAAATGTCCTAACAGTTACAGATAGCCTACAGCATTTGGGAAGGAGGGAGAATTGTTTTCTGGCAGATACGATGGTGGAATCAAGTCTACAGGAAGATTTGAGTCGGCCAGGTAGTGTAATACATGGGGTGGGGGAGAGTATGCAATGGGTATTTCTTGAGCAAAGAGAAGAGGCAAGAAAAACAGGACATATTTTATTTCTGTATTGGGAAATGGGCTCTGTTCTTCCCTTCCACTAAGACCCATAAAAGGGAAATTCCTCAAACATTGGAAGGGGAGCTCAAGGTATAGCCAAAATCTAACTGTTTTTATCCACATAAGTAGTTATTCAGTGCCAATCAAAAGCCAACACAACCTAACAAACCAAGAACTTAAAATCGCTTAACTTTTTCATACTTTAAAAAATTATGTCAATACTAAAATATTCTTAGGTAACTTTTTTTCCATAGTTATCTTTACTCAGTGTCTTGTCTGCTGTATTTCAGAGTGCTTTCTTCCCAAGTATTTTCACTTTGTTTCATATTTTTGTAGTTGAGTGTATTGGTGTTTGGCATGATGTAATATGGAAGCCTTAGGTAGTTGATGTGTCTTTCTTCAGCTATTTATTGCATATAAATCACATTTTCCCACAGGATCCTATCTAACTTTCATGTGAGCTATTGTATTTGGGAGTGTCTACACCAAAGAAATCTCTTAAGCAATTTTAATATCCTGTTAGCATTGGTTGTCTATTAGTACACAGGGTGATATCTTTGTACTATGTATCCATATATATCTACATCTACGTAAATGCCCATATCCATACATATGTATCAGTGTGTCTTTAAGACAGCTTTATTTGAGATGAATATTATAGAAAAATTGACATTACTTTTATCCCAAATTATTTTATATAATATTCATTTTTAATATCTTTTTGCTCTATAATTTTGGAATGAATTAAGAGCATTAAGCAAGTATATAGTTTGCACTTTTTATCTCACTTTTAGCTCCATGTCATAGCCTTCTCTGTTTCAAATCATTTTATTTTATTGTGTTTCTTTATCTTTGAGAGAACATATTTTTAATTTACATTATAATAAAAGGCCTAATGCTCCACAAAATAAAGAGTTCAACAGACAGAAAACAAAATGACCAGAGTTCAGCAGGAACACAGGCAAAGATCATGACCTTCTCTCGATTTTATGCTTCTAATTTCAAATTTATGTTATTTTATTGTATTTTAATTTCTAAGCTACATTGAATAGCTTATTAAAAAAACAGAATATAGGGGCCGGTGCTGTGGCATAGCAGGTTAAAGCCACTGTCTTCAGTGCTGGCATCCCATATGAGCTTCCCACCCAGCTCTCTGCTATGGCCTGGGAAAGCAGTAGAAGATGATCCAAGTCCTTGGGGCCCTGTATCCACATGGGAGACCCAGAAGAAGATCCTGGCTCCGGGCTTTGGATCAGTGCAGCTTAGGCCATTGTGGCTATCTGGGGAGTGAACCCGTGGATAGAAGACCTCTCTCTCTCTCCCTGCCTCTGCCTCTCTGTAACTCTACCTTTTAAATAAATAAATAAATTAAAAAAAAATGGAATATAAATACATGCTTAAACATTACAATCTAAGATGATTGAGTCACTTCAAAAAGATTACATTATAATAAAACAAGAGTTAGAATGACCCTTTTTCCATAAAAAATGAGTATATATAGTGTATATTATTTTAGATGGCAGAAGATTACATTATCTGGTTTAGAAAAATTTCTGTAAACTAGAGAAATTAGAATAGTTGATACTAAGCTCGGGTGTAATACAGGAATATGACCACTGTCTGCTCTATGTAGAGTGTTGACTGATGTACTCAGGTTAATGAACCTAAGATGGAAATGAAATTTCCTGCTGCCAGTCCACAAAAACATGTTACAGCAAAATGAAACCTTTAGAATGAAAATTAATATCTTCTGTATGCTAATATCTGAAGTTTTAAAGGTTATATGTTATCTCAGAAAGACTGAAAAAGAAGGAAGTTAGACAAGACACAGCCCAGGCTTCTTCTGAATGCTCCAGGAAAGTAGAGAAGTGGATTGAAAGATGGAAACTGACCAAAGTGTCAGGACAACGAGGGGATAAAAAGATTTTGATGATTTTCATGCAATTACTTTTAAATGGTGGTTTAAATTTTCTTCTTTTTTTCTCATTTCTGTTTAGTTTTCTTTATCTACTAAAGTCATTTAATGGAAGAAAACCATTTCAGTTTTTATTCCATTAAAGTGTTAACTATCAGAGTGAAAGAGGCAACTTATTCAAACTCATTGTATTATACAGCTGCTCTTGTAATGAAATGACTATGTCATTCTGAAGGAAGTTTTATGTTTTATTCTGCAGCTCAAAAAACTTGATTCTTCAATGACTTTATTCATTGTCTCTGGGATTAGTCAGTGTTTGCCTTCTTTGCTAATGGCAGGGTTCTCAGAATAACATGCCATCTCTTGTTCGGAGAGTTGGCAGACTCCAAAAGACTGGTTTGATTTCTCTAAAACATGCGAACTTTATGGAAACAAAAAATTTTTTGATGAAAGAAATTTAGATTTTTTTTGTCTAGACTATTATGCACACCTGGTTGGTAATCTGGAAGTTGGCAGATTTCTTTATTATATTCTTTCTGAATATAATAGAGCTCTGTCATTTGCCTCTATTGTCAAATTTTTGCTCCTATAATAAATGATCATATTGGTGGCATGTGAAAAGTATGAGTTTCCTAGTGATTTTCTGGGAGATGAGCATGTGGGTAATAGTAGCTACATTTTCAGGTTATGTACTTCAGAATATGTACTCTTTGTTGTGCTATAAAACTAAGTATATTTTTTGGAAGTCTGCTTTTTCACCTGATGAAAATAAGAGTACAAATTACTGTTTACCTTTTATAAGATCAGTGATATATTTTCAAGGTTTTTCTTTTGTAAACAGCCTCTCAAGTAGTATTCAAAATAATTCGTGTTTCATTCTTCCCACTACCTCTGTGATATTTCATTCTTTCGGTGATTTCCCAAATGAATATTTTGAGCAAACCAGAATGTCTGTGGAGATTGTAGAGTCTTCCTTTTTAAGTTGATAAACAAGTTCTTCATGAAATTTGGGGGTAGGTGCCATTTTTTGAAGGCTTTAGTTTCCATATTTGCTTCTGCATTCTTTTAATGCTTTGTTTTTGAGATCAAAGTTTTCTGACCAGCTTCTGGCCTTGAGTCAGGTTTCCAGCTACCATATATATTTTGACATTTTCTATACAAGGAGCATTTGAGGAGTCTTTTTCCTGCTCCTGTAGACAGAACTGGATTTAAAGTATCCTTTGTGCTTTAGAGTATCATGTGCATCTCACAAATTAGAGATGAAGGCTGATCTTCGGAGGGGGTAGAGAGAGTGAGATTATTTGAGCATAAAAGTACACATTCATGCTTGTAAGAATTAAAAACTCTCATGCTTATCCTAGCCACTCATTTAGGATTCAAATTACTAGTGACCCAACCTACTTACTAACTTCTTTTTTTTTTAAGATTTATTTTATTTATTTGAAAGACAGAGTTACAGAGAGAGGTAGAGATAGAGAGGTCTTCTATCCGCTGGTTCACTCCCCAGATGGCTGCAACGGCTGGAGCTGTGCCAATCTGAAGACAGGAGCCAGGAGCTTCTGGTCTCCCACATGGGTGCAGGGGCCCAAGGACAAGGGCCGTATTCTACTGCTTTCCCAGGCCATAGCAGAGAGCTGGATCGGAAGAGGAGCATCTGGGACTAGAACTGGTGCCCATCTGGGATGCCGGTGCTTCAGGCCAGGGCTTTAACCCGCTGCACCATAGCACCAGCCCCCTTACTAACTTCTTAGCAGATATTTATTGACTGTCTACTGTGTATATGTATCTTAGCAGAAGGCTAAAATATAAAAACTTATTAATATGTGGTTCTTGCTATCTAGGTAAGCTAGTTGAGAGAAGCAAGATGTACATGAGTATAAAACAATTAAAATAGGGCAAAAGTATACGATTTCATAAGTGCTACATTGAGTCGTGCAGGCCAGGGATATAAGGAGTTCAGAGAACAGAGAGAGAAAAATGAATGCTGGGAAGATCAGCAAGGGGCTCCAAAGAAGCAATGGGGCTTGATCCCTGATCAGAAGAATGAGTATGATTATAGAAGCCAATAGCATTGCGAAGGATATCCCAGAAGAGAGGGTGCCATGAGTATGGCATATATTTTTTGTTTAGGGGGACATATTGAAAAGATGATGATTGGATAACAAGGACACTATTGGAACAGTGAAGCTTAAATTGGTTGAATGGGATAGATATTCCTATATATTCTGGTTATGAGCCATTTGTAGACTCCATTTAAAGTTTTATATGTTCAAATTTTTCTTGGCACACAAAAGTTTCTGAGAGAAGTAGTTAATGTTAACTGCTTGATGAAATCTCCATATTTTAACACAGATGTGGTATTAATATTTGTTGAAGTTCTGTAAATAGATAACACATGCAAATACAGTACTTGAATTGGCACATGAGAAAACTTAATTAACATGGTAACTTTTTTCCTAGGCCGGACCTGATAGACATGAATACTGTTGCTGTTCAAAGCAACCTTGCAAACTTAGAGCACGCTTTTTACGTAGCAGAAAAAATTGGTGTTATACGACTCCTGGACCCTGAAGGTGAGTTGTTCTCTTGACTACCTGTGGACTGGCATGCACGTCTGTTCAAAAGTAATTTATCAGCATCATGAAATCATTAACTTATGTTGCTGCTTTTAGACGTTGATGTCTCCTCACCTGATGAAAAGTCAGTAATAACTTATGTGTCATCTCTCTATGATGCATTTCCTAAAGTCCCTGAAGGTGGTGAAGGCATCAGTGCAAATGTGAGTATTTGATTTTTCTGTACTGGAAAATGACCAGCTGACTGAATTCTTTGAGAGTTAGTTCTTAGTGCTTTTTATAGTTCTTTAATGTCACATATGCTTAAAAGAAGTTATCATGCTACTTAATGAACTGATACTGTCAGGGGACCTCAAAAAGTTTGTGGAAAAATAGAGTAAAAAGGTAATTTGGGGGCCAAAAATTTTTGAAAAATCCATGCATAGTTTTTATCCTAAGTGCATTTCTGTGAAATGTTTGAAGACCTCTCATATGCATGGATTTCATGCATATGAATTTTTTGCACCAAAATAAACCCATCTTTTCATTCCGTTTTCCATGAACTTGTTCAAGTGTGGTTGTAGATGTTTGCTTACTTCCATTTTTAGCTACAGTTTCCCAGTGTGGACTGTGCAGTGTTACCTAGGGCATTCTCACTCACTTGGGACTCCCTGGTCTTTTATCTACTCTGTCCTTCCCTCTACAACCCCATCTACTTACCAGTCATTACAGGTAACTTCCAGGAAGCCTTTAGTGGCCATTTTGAGGCACATGCACAATGCTTCCCAGATTGGTATCTCAGTTTCTAGCATATGCTATTTCAGTTATTTCAACACTTAAGTAATTATTGCTTTTCATCTTACTTAACTGTTTATATTAGGAATCTCTCTTGCTTCCCCATGTAGATAGTAGCTCATTAACAATAGGTATTATAATTTTAAGTATTATTTTTCTTAAAACATTGAGTTCAATTTTTAAATGTAATTGGCAGTCATGTGATATGTCATTGAACATAGTAGCTCCAGTTTCCTCCATTTTTAAAAAGTTTGCTTAATGTTTACTTGAATAATTCCGCCATTGACATTCCTTGGAGTTTTTATTCTCATCTGGTTTCCGACATGTTCTTTAACTCATTGTAGTTCCAGATATGCAATGGACTTAGTTCTAAAAAGGTTTGCAGAGATGTTAACTAATCTGGTTATTGAAGCTGCTACTCCCCCTTTTTCGGCCCTGGCAAACACCACATGTTGATCATGACATTTTCGTTTTCCTTTTGCATTTGGAGGTAGCCTCAGAAGCCTCGTGAACACAGTGCCCACGTAGTCACTGTGTTTGGATCAGACTAGCACTCATTAGGTTAGTGTCAGTGGCCAAAGCAAGCTGTTTAAATGGAAAGGATTGGGGTCTGGGTGGGAAGTAATAAAGCATTTAGTTGATTCTTCCAAGCTTCAGGGTGTGCAGATTCATAGGATGACTTCTAACTACATTGTGATAATTATATTATTATCTATAGGCAGGAACCTTTTCTGTTGTTTTGTTATTTTAGGATGTTGAAGTCAAATGGATTGAATACCAGAATATGGTGAACTACCTCATCCAGTGGATTAGACACCATGTGACCACAATGTCTGAGAGAACATTTCCCAATAATCCCGTAGAACTAAAGGTCAGTGTCACCATAGAAGTTAAGTAGGACTGATTTGATTATAAGCTTTTAAAGAATACTATAATAATTCTGGAATTTTAGATTGTTCAAGAAAGTTTATCCTTGGCAAAATAGTAAGTTTAAGACAACATTTTTTTTTCTTTTTTTTTTAAGGTTTATTTTATTTATTTGAAAGACAGAGTTACAGAGAGGTAGAGACAGAGAGAAAGGTCTTCCATCTGCTGGTTCACTCCTCAGATGGCCGCAACAGCCGGAGCTGCGCCCATCCAAAGCCAGGAGCCAGGAGCTTCTTCTGGGTCTCCCACGTGGGTGCCAGGGCCCAAGGACTTGGTCCATCTTCTACTGCTTTCCCAGGCCATAGCAGGATGTTGGATGGGAAGAGGGGCAGCTGGGACTAGAACCGGCGCCCACATGGGATGCCGGTGCTTCAGGCCGGGGTGTTAGCCTGCTGAGCCACAGTGCCGGCTCCTAAGACAGCATTTTTATTTAGTCATGTCTTTATTAAATAACAGAGAAAATTGGAGGTAAACATTAACAATTAAAACATAACAGCAACAACCTGTTAAGTGTGTAGTCCCTAAGCTTCAATTTCTTAAGAGTTGAATGGTTTAATATGAAAGTCTTTGGGGTTGACACTGCCAGATCAGTTTTGTGCATGTAGTAGTAGAGCCCACCTGATGGCTGGGAGAGACGGGCCTTGTGGAGACTCACGCAAGTGTGACCGTGGTAGGGTGTGTGCCTGTGGTTGATTCCTGTTAGAAACTGCTTCTGAGGCTGCTTTTGTATAGTAAGAAGAGTTCGTTTCACCATGAATTTGAAAATACATTATGTGACACCCGCTCAGTATACATTGGTTCAGAGTTCAGCCAAACGTTTGCTAATACTGAAAAACTAAGTTCAACCTCTTTGAGACAAAGATATTGTAGATAGACCTATAAAAACATTATAGACATATAAACTTCCAAGGAATAAATCAGCTCATTTTGTACTTTTGGATTTACAATAGCATAGCAGTTTACCTTACTTCTAGAAACTGATGGTGGCAATGTTGATTAGAAAGCCTTAATGTCTTGATTTGTAAGCTTTGTTTTCCTGATCACACTGGTATTGCAAAAACTGTAGTAGTCAAGGGAGGGCCTTGTGAAAATTTTTCACTGTGTTCACGCATCTTCACAGAACATCTGCAGAACAGCTCTTACTTGCATTGCCTTGGGGGAGTTTGTCCTTGGCATGAAGTTACTTGGCATCTATTGATCTAATCCTTTTTTTATAAAAAGCGTTCTAATATTGCTTGTATGATGTCTACATTGATGCGAACTTTTCTAGTGAGGGAAAGCTTTTTCCTTTTATTCCTACATGGCATCACAGAGAGTGTTGACCACATAGTGGCATTTGAGGCTTCCTGACTGTAGATGTCCCAAAGTGTGCAGTTTGAGTTTAAAACAACTTTCAGATTTCATGTTCAAATACACCGTGTTTTCAGATATATTCTGATTGTATAGCCCCTTGGATGCAGTTGTACTAGCTTCTGATTAGTGCAGATTTTTAGTGTTAGGGAAGAAGTTTGAGTGACGATACAGGTTACTTGCTGGTACCTAAGATAATATAGGAAAGGAAATACATCATGAGGAAATGCCGAATAATTATAGTAGCCAGACAAACATAGAATGGAATCTTCGTAAATGTGTCTGCTTGAAGATTTATAGGCTCCTGTAAATGAATTAGGAAGAAATAATTAGTATACACTTATTAAATGTGGAGACTTTTGTCTACATAATTTTTATGAAGGTCCTTTTAAATAAATACAATAAATTACTTAAGAGATTCTTAAATCAATGTCTAAGAACTAGATAATAATATAATTATATAGTTCAAACTTCCTTAATAAGAGTACCATCAGCTAATAGCATTTACCTTCATTTATTGTTTTAATTGGCCAGTGGGATACTGGAACCAAATGTTAGGCCTCTGTATCTGCTAAGAATTCAGTATTTAAGGATATAACCATGAAATGGAATAGAACTAGGTTGGGTTTTTTTTTTTCCCTTCCTTTGTGACAGTTGCTTTAAATTCTTTTTTTAAGAACTTAAAGCTGAAGTGCAACATTTAGAACATGCATCTTTCAAAAGATGTGTTTTTTGTTAGGATGATGAAAATTGTTAGTGAAGCCATGGTAAATACCGCTATGTTTATTCAGATTCCTGGATACATGTTGTATCATGGCCAACATCAATAATTAAATTACCCTATCATCAAATCCTGTGCAATCCAGGTCACCAATTGGCTGGGAGTTGTTCTTGTCCTTAAGTGGCAGTTTTATAAAGGAATCCCACCAAATCCATTCTGACAAAGTAAAAGACATTTGAGACGGTGATGTAATGAGAGAATGAAAACAAGTCATTGAAGTTTGATACTTAATTAATTTTCCTTTTCATTTTAGGCACTTTATAATCAGTATTTACAGTTTAAAGAGACAGAAATTCCACCCAAGGAAGCAGAGAAATCAAAAATTAAACGGCTCTATAAATTATTAGAGGTAGGTGAGAAAGTCCTGTGGCTTGCCAAGCATAATCTTTGTTACATTGTTTTACACCTTGGCTTCACCTAATCACTCCTGTGTTCTCAAGATTTGGATAGAATTTGGACGAATCAAGCTGCTGCAAGGTTATCATCCAAACGACATTGAGAAAGAGTGGGGGAAACTCATCATTGCCATGCTGGAGCGGGAGAAGGCGCTGCGCCCGGAAGTGGAAAGGTAGGCTGGAGGTGTTCTGTGTCGTCAGTGTCAGGTGGGGCGGGGGACTCCTTGTTCTTGTGGAAGGAACGTGTAGGTTTTAGAGCCAGGCAGGCCTAGGACTCAACTTTACCTTTTCTGTTTGCATGGCTGCATGGCCCTGGATAAGTCACTTCCTCTTTCTCATCCCCCATTTTCTTGTGTAGAGACTCTTTCAAGAGGTTGTAAGGAATAAATCCGTGAAATATATAAAGGATCTTAGTGGCTGGGTTGGTGTGTGAAGTTTTACCTGGTTTTAATCCCAATAATAATTATCCTGCAAGAATTTCTTAAACTGGCCATTAAGTCACCGACTAGGCCCGGAAAGCTTGTAAGTCAATAATTAACGAATTCAGTTTCTTGTACCATTTTTGTCTATGACTGTCTTCCCATAGGGCAGTGACAACCTATGTGTAGCTGACCTCTGTTTAAAGGGCCAAACACTCAGTAAATGTCAGTTCTAGTTCCCTTTCTGCTACTCTTCAAATGTATGCATCTTATGAAGTCATCGTGGGCTCTTTATCAGGCTGTCTCCCTGACTGCACCCAGTTACCCAGGAAGGGCAATCAGTCTTCAGGTAGAATGTGTCTCCATTGTAGTCTTTATCTCACCACGCAACTGGAGCTAGGTGGGTGCTGTGATCTGTGACCCTCATCAGCCTTGAGGTCTGTGGGATCAGGGCCTCGCAGCTTAAGGACCGCACAGGAAGGCAGGCGCTTCTGCAGCCTCGTTGCTCTCAGCGCGGCAGAGCGGCCGCACTGGCTGTCTCTCAGGAGCTCCCTGTTGAGGGCCTGCCCTCCTCCATTCACAGGGCCTTTCTTTGCACAGTCTGTTCCTTTGGTCGGGATGTCTTATTTTCATCCTTCCTATCTCTCTTTACTGTTTTTCATTCTTGGATCTCAACTCCAGTGTTACTTCCTCAAGAAACTTTCACTGGTTTCCAGGCTAATTCAGATATCTTGCTTTTAACCCTCAAATTATTCCTTCATAGAACTTCTCTTGGTTGTAATTTTTAAAATTTATTTGTTTGATTAAGAGCTGTCTCTTCCATAGATAGGAACCCTAAGAATGTGAAGACAAGCTGTTGTTTTTACCTGTCCATTGTGTTGCCAGTGCTTAACACAGTGGCTGGTATGCAGTAGGAGCGCTCAGTATTATCATGTTCTTGGTGCAACCCATATTGACTTCAACATTGGTGGAATATGAAATAATGTGTTGAAGATGGAAGAGTTGGTCTAACTTATCTGTCCATTATTAAATTACTGATTACCCTTGCTTAAGCTTATCTCCATACCCAAATCACTAGATTCAAAACAGGTTTAAATGGAGCTTTTTTATGGAGGAAGAAATTCTGAATGATGAAAATGAGATATATAGCTAAACACATGAAATAACAGGAAAGGACTCCAGACAAAGAATACAGAGATTTTTAGCCATCAGAGTTATCAGAATATTAGCTGAATTTTAATATATGGGGGAACTTCAAAAAGTTCATGGGAAATTGAATATGAAGAAGTTTAATTTGGCGTAACAATTTCCAAATCCACGTGCAGTTTTTTCCTAATACACATTTTCCATAGACTTTCAGAAGACTCTTCATATGTGTCTCAGTGTGTTTTGTGTTGCTGTAACAGAATACTGCAGCATGGGTACTTCATACAGAAAATATTCTCACTTCTCACCGTCTGGGGGCTGGGAAGTTCAATATCATGGTGCCTGCAGCCAGTGAGGACCTTCGTGCTGCATTAGCTATGGTAGAGGCAGAAGGATAAGAGAGATCAGGAGAGGCTAACCTTGCTTTTATCCTACAATAAGGACATCAGCCCATTCCTGAGGGTAGAGTCCTCATGAACAAAACTTCTCTTAAATGTCCCTCTCTCAACATTTTTGCATTAGGGATTAAGAGTCCAGCACATGCACTTGGTGGACATATTCAAGCCATTTCAATATATTAATAAAAGAAAGCAGTAGTAGTTAATTGTTTAGGATGCTGGAGCTGGTTGATCTGGGTTAGATTATTGGGAGGTTAGCTTACAAACTGTGTGGTCTTAGACAAGTTCTTTAATTTGTTAAGTGCCAGTTTCCCCATTTGTAAGCAGGATGTAACAATACCTAACCCATTTGGTGGTTATGAATATGAGATGAGGTACTGTATGTAAAATGATGAATTTATTGGCACATAATGATGGTCTAATAAATGTTAAGTGCTGCTATGATTATTTTGAGCTGTTCTGTTTATTCACCGTCTTGGACACGGTACTCTTAAATGTCCCTTTTCTTGCTTTGGAAAAGGAAAGATATCTGTCCTTAGAATGGAGAAGAACAGTTTGCCTTTGTAGTGTTGGAGGTAGGAAAATATTTAGGAGCTTGGTTGGATAAATGCCTTCATTTTTCTTGACACAACAAGTTTTTTGGCATTGACTGTGTATTGCAAATAATAGCTATGTGGAATGGGAGTGTGTAAAAGACAAATGGGAAAGAGCCAGTGTTCTTGTATCATGTAATAACCTATAGAAAGGAAAAACAAGCACAGACAAATTGAATTTGCAAAGATTATATTAAATATGTATTAAATATGCTTAGTGCTTTGACTTTTAAAAATATAAAGTAACTTTAGTAGGTCAGAAGTACTGTTACTGAGACCACATCGTATAAAAAAAGGAAAGTGGATATTTTTCCAGTCAATTAAACCTGATAAAAAATGACAGGGTGGCTGCATAGAAGTGCACTTTATTTCTCATCAAATTTGTTTGTGTATGGGTAGTTGATAAGTCACAGCCTTTTGCCTTGTGTTCTTCACTACAGACCTGGTCCTTTGTAGAAGTCAGCTTGTGATTGAATATTTGTGTTTTTTAAGCTGATGATTTGTATTGCCAGAATAACTCTGGCTGCCCATACCTGCTCTTCTGTGCGCCATCTCGGTTGTTTTTAAGGTGGTTGCGACTGCATGACTCTTAGTGAAACTATGTGGCGTATCTTTTCCAGTGACGCCCCAATCAGCCTGCTTTGTCCGTACTTGTAAGATTTTAAGGCGAGCTACAAAAGGCAAACCTCAGCTAGCAAATGAATGGCTTTAGGCAAGATTCTTTTGAATAGTTATCAGCATATTATTTGCTGTGTGTTGCATATTCATGTTGAAGCATATTTAAGGAGCCATTAAAGCTGTAACATTCAGCTGCCACTTTCACCGTTAGAAGTAGAGCTTTTTCCAGACCTTCTACTTTATAGTCTACTTCTAATGGTCAAAGAAAGAACATCCTTTCAGGCATAAAAATGCACAGCAGCAGTTACAGTTACCGTAGCAGCGATTCTGTGTTTAGCAACACTACCAGCACTCGGACAAGTCTTGATTCAAATGAAAATCTCCTCTCCATTCATTGTGGTCCTACCCTGATCAACTCCTGCATTAGCTTTGGCAATGAATCCTTTGATGGACACAGGTATTGAATCGTTGGTGTGGGCTTGTGCGTTACTTTTTGGTGGGCAGCATTTTTCAGGGAAAGTGATCTCTTCAGTTGCAAAGGGGAGGACTGTGTTTTGTTTTATTTCATCCCTTCTTTCAGGTTGGAAATGTTGCAGCAGATTGCCAACCGGGTGCAGAGGGACAGTGTCATCTGTGAAGACAAGCTGATCCTCGCCCGGAATGCTCTTCAGTCTGTAAGTTAATCTTGGGAGCCACTGGGATTGTGGTGGAGGGGTCAGTGTGGGCTGGCATGAACTAAATGTTGTACATAACACTTGGCTGATTCTTTATATATGTCTTCTACTGAAACTTAAAGTCCGTTAAAGATTAAGATTGGTGATTGCTTTCTCACTTTTTTTTTTTTTTTTGAAGATTTGATTTTTATTTATTTGAGAGATAGAGGAGTAGACAGAGAGGGAGAGACAGAGAGAAAGGTCTTCCATCTATTCCCTAAATGGCCGCAACTGCTGGAGCTGAGTGGATCCAAAGCCAGGAGCTTCTTCCTGGTCTTCCACACGGGTGCAGGGGCCCAGGCACTTAGGCCATCTTCTACTGCTTTCTCAAGTCATAAGCAGAGAGCTGGGTCAGAAGAGGAGCAGCCAGGGGATGCCGGTGCCACAAGCAGAGGATTAGCCTGCTACACCATAGCACTAGCCCCAGTGGTTGATATCTTGAGGGACAATGAGCAAAGGGAAAACATATTTTTTAACCAAAAGGGAAACAAAGAAAGCCCAAATAGGCTTCTGTACCTCTGTGTGGGGTTTTATATTTAAGGCTAGTTTTGAAACTTGTTTCACAGCATTAATAGTTCTTTTTAAAATACAGGATTCTAAAAGATTAGAATCTGGAGTGCAGTTTCAGAATGAAGCAGAAATTGCTGGGTATATACTTGAATGTGAGAACCTTCTGCGCCAGCATGTAATTGATGTACAAATTCTTATCGATGGAAAATACTACCAGGCAGATCAACTGGTACAGAGGTAAGAGTGCTAGTTATTCTGACCCTGTCCTTTTGTATAACTATTTCATGGATACTTAATTTTATTTTACAGAGTATATTTCTTAGCTCTTTTCAGTTGAAAATATGTATTACATTATATTACATTAATTATGGCATATTTTCATGCATTAAGTAGGTGTGTGCTTTCCAAAGATAAGTAGTAGGAAACATTTCATGATATTTATATCTATATAAAAATCCTGCAACAGTAACTAATATATGCATTTAATATACATACACTTAAAATATTCATTTGTGACATTTGAAAAAGCAGCTATAAAAGAAATATTATTTTTAATATAATTTTTCAGCTTTCTGTGTATCCTATTATAAAAAAATGGAATAAATATATTGAGAAAAATATGTGTGTCAAAATCTGTTCTCCAGAGAAGTGTGTTTGTGGTTAGGGATGGAACCTTTCAGACTGTAATCTCTTTCTGTCTCTATGTTTACACATGTGAGGAAACTTTAAAAAGTTCCTAGAAGCTGCATGTTATCTTTTAGTTCCTCTTACCCGTCAGGGTACTTCATTCACATTTTTATACATTATATGTATCATATACAAAATATACATACATATTTTTTAAACTTTTATTTAATAAATATAAATTTCAAAAGTACAACTTTTGGATTATAGCAGTTTTTCCCCCCATAACCACCCTACCTTCCGCAAAGCATCCCATCTCCTACTCCCTCTCCCATCCCATTCTTCATTAAGATTCATTTTCAATTATCTTTATATATAGAAGATCAACTTATATATACTAAGTAAAGATTTCAACAGTTTGCACCCACACAGACACAGAAAGTATAAAATACTATTTGAATACCAGTTTTACCATTAATTCACATAGTACAACACAGTAAGGATATATATTTATTTTTAAGTAAAATTTGTAAATGATGCTTTGACCAAATAAATTCCCTTTTTAAGAAATCTATAGTAAATTTAAATATAAATAATATATTAATAGAAACAGGAGAAAGCTTTATGTTCATGCCAGAAATATTTTATAATTACAGAAGTTTGGAACTGTCCTGGCTGTCAAACAATAGGAATCTGCTTACATTATAGTATAATAATAATACAAAAAGTTCATAGTACAAATTTCAGTGACAAAGAATCAAGACACAAAATTTCACCAATGTGATAACAAGGATTTTTTTAAGTCTTCATTTTAAAAAGCTTTTTTAAAACTGATGCATTAAAATTGTACATGCTTATGGGGTACCATGTGATGTTTCTGTGCAGGTATACAGTGTATAATAACCAAATCAGGGTAAACATTATCTGTAACCTTAAACATTTATCATTTCTTTAGGGAATAGCGTTCAAAATTTTTTCTTGTAGCTTTTCTGAAATATATAGTACATTATTGTTATCTACAGTTACCAACTATGCAATAGAACAACCAGAACTTATTTCTAACTATAACTTAGTACCCCTGGATCAACTTTTCCCCACCCTTTCACCTCCTAATCTCCCCACTCTCTGGACACTGCTACTCTGCTTTCAACTTCTTTGAGATCAACTTTTTAGGTTTTACATGAGTAGGATCATGTGATACTTGTCTGGCTTTATATTACTGAGCATTTTAGATTTACAGAAAAATTGAGTGGGAAGTATGGAGAGTTCTCATAAATGCCTTGTACCTCCCTTTCCCTCTCTCATGAACATTGTAATAAGTCAACATTGTTACATTATTATTAACCAAAGGCCCTAGTTAATAGGGCCCCTCTTTGTGACAAATACCTTTTACCTTATCCCTTTGATGTTTTGTTTTCAGGGTTGCAAAACTGCGCGATGAAATTATGGCCTTAAGGAGTGAATGTTCCTCAGTGTACAGCAAAGGACGTGCATTGCTGACGACGGAACAGACGAAGCTCATGATATCAGGAATCACTCAAAGTTTAAACTCAGGGTTTGCACAGACTTTGAACCCCTGTCTGAACTCAGGGCTGACCCAGAGTTTAACACCTTCCCTGACCTCTTCCAGTGTGACTTCTGGACTCTCCTCAGGGATGACGTCCCGCCTAACTCCGTCTGTCACTCCAGCTTATACACCTGGTTTTCCATCAGGATTGGTTCCAAATTTCAGTTCTGGGGTAGAGCCAACTTCATTGCAGAATCTGAAACTGATGCAGATCCGAAAACCCCTTCTTAAGTCCTCTTTGCTGGATCAGAATTTAACAGAAGAGGAAATCAACATGAAATTTGTTCAGGATCTCTTGAATTGGGTTGATGAGATGCAGGTAAAGAAAGGTTTCCTTTACCTGAGTGTTCCAATCCTTGTTGCTGTCAGTTTCTTTTTTGAACCTAGCAGTTTGCTCTTTACAGGTGCAGCTAGACCACACGGAATGGGGCTCAGATTTGCCAAGTGTTGAAAGCCATTTAGAAAATCATAAAAATGTTCACCGAGCTATTGAAGAATTTGAATCTAGCCTTAAAGAAGCTAAAGTCAGTGAGGTATGTGAATTAAACATTGGTGTTTGTTTCATTGTACTTGGCTTTTATTTGGCCCTTTACATATAGATCCTGTAACTCAGTTACAGAGTGAGTCAAAATTCCTCAAGATTCCTAAATTTCATGTCTTTTTATCCCATATTACAGATTCAGATGACAGCTCCTCTCAAACTAACGTATGCAGAAAAGTTGCACAGATTAGAGAGTCAGTATGCAAAACTCTTGGTAAGTGTGTGTTTTCTTTAAACCTTTGGTTTCCCTTATCTCTGTTTGACAAAGACATGATTCTTACGATTTTCCTCATAAAGAATACATCTAGAAACCAGGAACGGCACCTTGATACACTCCATAATTTTGTAACTCGTGCAACTAATGAACTTATTTGGTTGAATGAAAAAGAAGAGGAAGAAGTTGCTTACGACTGGAGCGAGAGAAATACCCAGATAGCTCGGAAGAAAGATTATCATGTGGTGAGTACAACCTTTGCACCTGCCTACTGAAGTTGTATTTCAGGCTTAGATCTTTATCTGACATACTTCTTAATTCTTTCTTAAAACAGGAACTAATGAGAGAACTTGAACAAAAGGAAGAAAATATTAAATCAGTTCAGGAAATAGCAGAGCAGCTACTTCTAGAAAATCACCCAGCCCGGTTAACTATCGAGGTAAGTCAGAAAGTTAACGGTCTTGGTTGAATGTTGATATGTGGTTATTACCTTTCAGGTTCCTTCATTGTTGATAAATTGAAAAAATGCAAATCACCTAACTTTTGTTACAAGCCTGGCTTAAAAATAATGCTGCTAATAATTCATCCTGATTTTTGCCTTTAATTCACTTCCTCTAAGTATGCCACTCATCACTTAGAATAAAGGTAGCTCATTGCCCCCTGTGGCCCAAGAGATGTATTGCTGTTAATATGAGGGATATTCTCTTTAGAAGCTTTGACATTTCAGTTCTTCCTTTCTATGTAATGCACAGTGATGTCATCTTGCTTAGCCTCCTTTCTCCATTAAAATTGGGGGAAGTTGCTTCTAATCAGTGGAGTTATGGTGATATGGAGAAGAAATAATTTACTTTTACTACTTAGTACAGTTCTTGGTATGTAGTATGTTTTCAATAAATACTAGCTATTATGACCCAATTTAATAGTTTTTATGGATTTCCCATCCAGTTTTGGCAGTGGAAGTTATCTTAATTTTTAGGCCTGATCCATGCTAGACAGATAATTGACTTTGTGAACATGGAGGTAGATTGTATAAGGGAGCAGGGAGCATCCAAAATGGGCAGACAGATGTGGCTCTTGCCAGAGGAAAGAAATGATGTCCTATAGAAAAGATAATGCACTCCAGACTGAGGGAAGGAATCAGCTGGTCTTTGTTCACTGAAATTGTTATGACATTAAAGATTAGTGAAATTCTAGGCCTCCTGGGGAAGTTTTGGGATGTTGTGTTTGACCTTCTTTCATATAAAATATGGTTTTGCATCCACATGCCATGTCATGTGTAACTGTGAAAGACATGGGAGAGTAGGCATACCACTGTGGAAAGGAAATTAGAATAATGATGGAATGGCTGGGTACACTTTTGTGTAATAAACTAAAAATAGAGTAGTCCCCAGTATAGATAAAGGAGAGATGTAGGAAATATGATTATAAAGAATTTTGATGGGGATGAAAAATGTGAATGTAAATCTGATTACTTTTTTGTATAAAGGATAATCTACCATAAGTTTCTTAAGTAGGAAAATGAAGCCTTAGTTATATTTATTATTCCTATGACCTGTCCAACATCGTATATGGGTACATGGATGATGCTTGGTTTATTATCAACACCACTTCATTCTTTATATGGAAAAAGAACCTAGTAATCTAATGATGCTAAGTGATATGTCTTTTATAGCAAGTTACCTGAAATAGCTTAATTTGAGGGAGCTGATAATATGATCAGAGTATGTTGCCAGGTTTCCAGTGCTGCGTGATACAGTCCACTCAGGAAGCCTGCCTCCAAAAGGAGGAAAAACAAGCTTGCACTAGTTTTTAAAACACCTAGAGCGCCCTCTCTAGGAAGTCATTGAATTATACCTAAAATGTAAAAGGGTGTTAACATGTTTCTGTAATGAAGCAGAATAAAAAGTATGAGTAAAGAAATACATTTTATAAAATACATCTTATAAATCCAAGTATTTATATAATTTATATATAATTTATAAAATTATAATTAATATAATATAAATAAAATTTATATAATTATATTTTCTAATTGCTTTAATTTCAAAACTACACTGAAACGTGTATGTGCATTCCCTTGGCCACCGTCCCCAAACTTTCCCCCAACAAAAACCAAGAGAAAACAGAGAACTATGCATTTCCCTGCTAGCAGGTATATTTTATGATTTGGAGACATGAAATTCAGAAAAAGGAAGGTAAAGCTATCCTGAAAGAAAGCATATCTGAGGGTTCCAAATAGCAGGTTTAAGGGTTGGTGGCAAAAGAGTTAGGGGTTGGTTTTCAAAACAGGAAAATGTTTTATTGTTTAAATTGTATACATTTAGCATTTAAATTGTACATCCAGTGTTCAACATTTTTCATGTGGAAATAATCAGGATTAACTTTTCCCTTGTCTCTCAAGAAGACATTTCAAGAAGTTTGAAATTTGAAAGAAATCAACTGGATTGATTTTTAAAAATTATATTTACACTGTAAGACTGACTTTGTGTATGTGACAACTCTCAGATAAAAGTGTTATTCTGTGACAACAGTGTCATCATCTGTTTTGATGGTTGTTTGTCATTTCAGAGCACCAGAGTGGTGCATATGGGCTTTGTTTCTCTGCGGCCAGTTACAATGTCTGTGTTTTGTCTTTAAGGCCTACAAGGCGGCAATGCAGACCCAGTGGAGCTGGATCTTACAGCTCTGCCAGTGTGTGGAGCAACATATCAAGGAGAACACCGCATATTTCGAGGTTTGTGAATAGAATCACAGCTTCAATAGATGATACTGTGACTTTGGCTGACTTTGGCAGATACCCTCTCTGCAATTTATTGACAATATACACAAATGGGTATGCATTGTACAGGGGAAATAAGCAAACAGATAAGGATAGTTTCATGGGCTTCTAGGATAGATTGAAACCTTCTATTAAGGAAGAAATCCTTTAAAAACTCCTTAGTATATAAGAAGACCTTTAGTCTCTAAATGCATTTTTATAAGGAAATGTTTTCATTAAAGAGAGTCAGCTGAACGATGTCTTAGTTTTAGTCCTCAGAAATTTTAAAGTATTCTTGGAATTTCATCCCGACTTAAAAATTGTTTGAGCCCTAAGCGAAGACAGACCTTTCATTAAAATAATACAGAGCTAAAATATAATATACACATTAACTTTGGACACATTGTTTATTCATAATCATCCAAGTTCAAGGGTTGTTGATTGGTTCAGGGAAGGATGCAGCTATTAGAAGTTATGAAGTTGCAGCTTTAGTTGCTAAGTTGTCTTGTGTTTTCATCCTTTTCTTAACAAGACGAGCACGCATGACCCTGAAGCCCAAACTTGACAACTCTGTGCTTTACTGGCATTTAACATCCTTTCACGGTGTGGTTTCATCTTTCCTTAGTTTTTCAATGATGCCAAAGAAGCTACTGATTACTTAAGGAATCTAAAAGATGCCATTCAGCGGAAGTACAGCTGTGATCGGTCAAGCAGCATCCACAAACTGGAAGACCTTGTTCAGGAATCAATGGTACTGACACAAATACCCTTTCATTTCATTGGTGACATTTAATGGCAATAGTTTGGTGTTTTATAATATTTTTGTATGTGCAGAACATTGTACTCTTTGGACTCTTGATATCTCATTTAAGAACTTGACTTGTTGGACTTGAATTATTTAACTTTATTGGACTCTTGAATTCAGTTCAGATTTAAATATTTGTTTTTAGACTTTTTGGTAGGAAATAGAAGAGTTTTTATGTGATAGCACTGATATTTTAAATTGCTTCATATTTTGAAATGCTTTAGCAGCAGGTGTGTGTGTGTGTGTGTGTGTGTGTTCATTCATTCTATAAATACTTGTTAAGCATTTCCTGTATCTCGGACACAGTTTCACATTCTAGGGATATAGCAGTGCACAAAACAGATATGAATTTCTATCCTTGTGGTGATACATAGTAGAGATAGAGCTAGGCAATGAAAATGTTAAATAAGCAAAATGCATGTAGTATGTTGGGGATTGTAAATGCTAAGTGAAACAACCAACCAAACAAAACTAAGGAAGAGGAGGTGGGAGTAGATTGAAAGCTTAGGTCAAGTGCTCAGGCGGAGATTTTTCTGATGAAGTTTCATTTGTGTGAATCCCTGAGGGAGTGTGGAGTACTAGTGTTTTACTTCTTAAGATCCATCATGTTTATTACTTAGGAAGAGAAAGAAGAACTTCTGCAGTACAAAAGCACAATAGCAAGCCTGATGGGGAGAGCAAAAACAATAATTCAGCTGAAGCCAAGGAATCCTGACTGTCCACTCAAAACTTCCATCCCGATCAAAGCTATCTGTGACTACAGACAGATTGAGGTACTTCTTATCCCTATTTCTGAAAAACGAAATCTCGTAGTGCTTACTGTGGATAACATTTTTTCCATCACATAAAACAAAAGATAAAATTCCTAACATGAACATGGAAAAGAGTGAGCAGTGACCTCATTTAGTTACTCTGTTCTTCATTTAAAACCAGATAACCATTTACAAAGACGATGAATGTGTTTTGGCGAACAACTCTCATCGTGCTAAATGGAAGGTCATTAGTCCTACTGGGAATGAGGCCATGGTCCCATCTGTGTGCTTCACCGTTCCTCCACCAAATAAAGAAGCAGTAGACTTTGCAAACAGGTTTGTAAGCATTAGCTAAAAACGTACAGACATTCTTGGGGCTGTCGTTAGGTTAAAGAAACAATCGGTAGTTTGTGAAGGCCCCACAGGATCAGAAGGCTCTAGAATTAGTAACCTTGTGCAGCTTTCACAGAGAAAATCTGTAGCATGTTTTCAGAGGTAATAAAAGGCCTTGATCTGCGATTTCTTTCCTATATTTCAGAATTGAGCAGCAGTATCAGAATGTCCTGACTCTGTGGCATGAGTCTCACATAAACATGAAGAGTGTAGTATCCTGGCATTATCTCGTCAATGAAATTGATAGAGTTCGAGCTAGCAATGTGGCTTCCGTAAGTATAAAACAACCCAATATGTGAAAAAATGGGAGAGATCTTGTTATGAGTAGGATGGAGTTTGTATTTCCTCTAGAACAGGATGGAGCCCAACATATCCATGCTGATTTATTTATTCATTCTATGAGTTTTTATTATATGCTTGCTATATATAAAGCACTCGCCGAGAACTGGAGAAATCTAGAGAAACAGATTCATTCAGTGCTTACTGGGAGATAGGGAGACAGGCTATTGTGTTTGGACATGTAGGGATGGGTATAGTTTGATTTCATTTATTGTATTTTATCAGTTTGGTTTTCCATTTCTTTTAAAATATAAAATTGTTAATGCAAAAATTTAATTTTATCTGCTTCTTCAGCTTATGACTATTAACATAAACTGACACATGCCCTGAGACCAAGTTGAGATCAGTCCATTCAAATTTAGCTATTAGGACTATAAACACTTAATTACTTGGATCTTTGGTCTTTTTTAGATAAAGACAATGTTACCTGGTGAACACCAGCAAGTTCTGAGTAATCTACAGTCTCGCTTTGAAGATTTTCTGGAAGATAGCCAGGAGTCCCAAATATTTTCAGGCTCAGATATAACACAAATAGAAAAGGAGGTTAATGTGTGTAAGCAGTATTATCAAGAACTTCTTAAGTCTGCAGAAAGAGGTAAAGCATGGGACTTTCTTTGTCTTTTCCCCATGGATATTTAGTCCAGGTCATTTTCTGCTCTCAGTAGGAATGTCAGACTTGGGTGTACGTTGCCACTCAGCCTATGTTTGTAGACACTGTTACTGGAACATTAGTAGCATGTTTGGGATAGGAAGATGCAAGGGATAGTTCATGTATTTCTAAATGATGAATTCAGAAAATGGTACCAGTTAAACTGTATGACAAACAATGAATTCTTTTGCATCTGCTATTTAGTATTTTCACTGTTTTGCAAGATGTAATATTCAATACAGTGGTTGGTTCTTCTGTTTCAGAAGAGATATAGTTATTAGGTACAAAACTGGATCATAGATAGGAGTTAAGGTAAAAAATTTTGTCTAGTTAACATTTGTTAAATGAAATGTAAGTTTTATTCTGAACTCTTTTGGATATTACTTAGAAACAATTTTATTAGTAATGGTGTAGTTTAAAAGTCTTAAACATTAATGCATTCTTTCCACTTTTTTAAAAAGATTTATTTTATTTATTTGAAAGGCAGAGTTAGAGAGAGAGAGAGAAAGAGGGAGAGAGACAAAGAGACAGAGGTCTTCCATCTTCTGGTTTACTCCCCAAATGGCTATGACGGCTAAGGCTGGTCCAGACTGAAGCCAGGAACCAGGAGCTTCTTCCCAGTCTCCTGTGTGGGTGTGGGGCCCCAAGCACCTGGCCATCCTCCACTGCTTTCCCAGGCACACCTGCAAGCAACTAGAACAGAAGTGGAGCAGCTGAGACTTGAATCAGTACCGATATGGGATGTTGGCACTGTAGGCGGCAGCTTAATAACCCTTTGTACCACAATGCTGGCCCCCATTCTTTTCACTTTAAAGGATTTTTTTTTTCATAATTTGCAGTTAATGTAATTAATTAATGTAATTCACATTTTTGTAAACAATATATTACTTTCTTTAGACATCATAAATCTGAAATTGGTACTTAAGATGGCATTAGGGAAGTATTGTTAACTCTCTAAATTTTAAGATCTATATATATTTTTTAAACTTTTATTTAATGAATATAAATTTCCAAAGTACAGAATATTGATTACAATGGCTTCCCCCATAACGTCCCTCCAACCCGCAACCCTCCCCTAAGATCTATATTTTAAGATTTATGTACTTCAGTTAGGTTTGTGATGACAATAGGAACCATCAGTTTGATCAGCTGTGTCCCAGGAATAGTAAAACAGTCCTTTAAGACACAAACGAGCATCCAAAACACAGAAGACAACAAGGTTATTTCTGAACATCGTATTTATTTCCGCAGAGGAGCAAGAGGAATCAGTTTATAATCTCTACATATCTGAAGTTCGAAACATTAGACTTCGGTTAGAGAACTGTGAAGATCGGTTAATTAGACAGATCCGAACTCCCCTGGAGAGAGATGATCTGCATGAGAGTGTGTTCAGAATCACAGAACAGGAGGTGAGAGTTCTAAATGTGCTGGGGAAAAATTAGGGCAAAGTACTTTCTTGGTGACCCTATCAACTCTTGTGATGTTTTATGTGCACACCTTAAAACACTCATCACGTTGTGAGGTCTGATGATGTATTTATTGCTGATCGTAAACTAGGATCTGTGATTCACTTCTCTCTGACTCAGATAAACACCCTATTGGGAAGAGGGGTATAAGGGCATCTCAGAGCAAGCGTTACTATACACTTGCTTTATGCAAAAGCACTAAGTTAGATGTTTGTGCCTAAGGAGTGGGTCTTTAGGAATAATATCTCATAAGGATATTTAGCTTTTAAACCTATGATCATAATGTAAAATGTATAAAAACTGTTTTAAGAAAATGTTCCATCTGGGTGATCGTCTATTGTCTGTATCTGTTCTGTGATTTACAGAAACTAAAGAAAGAGCTGGAACGACTTAAAGATGACTTGGGAACAATCAGCAGTAAATGTGAAGAATTCTTCAGTCAAGCAGCAGCCTCTCCATCTGTGCCTGCCTTGCGATCTGAGCTTAGTGTGGTCGTTCAGAACATGAATCAAGTCTATTCTATGTCTTCCACTTATATAGATAAGTATGTAACCATTATCTTAACATATAATTTGTATAGCTATCATTTTTTTGTGCTCATTTGCAAGTTCACCTTTAGGGATATAATACTCAATTTTATTTTGTGTTAGGGAATCTACTAAATATTTCTATAGATTTAGCACACTTCTCCAAGTTGAAACGGGTTGTGCCTCAGAGATTGGTGCATAATCTCCCCGTATTTTGCAATAGTTTCAGTAGCACAGCTTTTGTAGCCTACAGGATCTCCCTCTCCTACTTGGGCTAACTAAGGTTAGGAAGAAAATATGTTAGGTTGGACTCTTGCTGTCTACCACTCGGGGGGCAAGGGCCTGGGTTGGGGCACATGGTGCCTCTTAAGGGTAGAGTCAGTTGAATGTTGATCTTGTAGTAAATCTGTCAGTATTCCAAGAGGAAGAACATGCTGTGTCTTGTGTCCTGCCATGCTTTTAGAACTGCAACATGCAAAAATAAACATTTAACAAGAGGTAACTATTGTTCAATCCTCCTTTTAAGGTTGAAAACTGTTAATTTGGTGTTAAAAAACACTCAAGCTGCTGAAGCCCTTGTAAAACTATATGAAACTAAACTATGTGAAGAAGAAGCAGTTATAGCTGACAAGAATAATATTGAAAACCTAATAAGTACTTTAAAGGTATGAGTCTCACTCTTGGCTGTTTTTCAAGGTCATACTCTACAATTATTTCTCTAATAATTAATTTGGATCTTCCAACATCAAGTATCGAATCTTTTAGATTGAGAGTATTCATCCCATTTCATATTCTATAATTGCATAGATTCCTATAAGTAATTATGTTCAGTCATTTCAGTGTAAGGAGAGTTGTTCTTATTTGAAGTTTGAATGTTTATGACAGTAACTCTTTAGAGTCAGTTCACGTTGGCAGCAAAAGAGTTGAAACTAAAAATTATTTATAATAGACTCATGCTGGAAAAGGTAATCATTTTAAGAAAAAAAGAGGTAAATAGAGAAGTTCATCTAAGAAATGAAAAAAGACTGATAGTTGTATCAACTGTATCTTATTTCTAAGTGTAAAACACTTAGTAAAACTACAGCAAAGCAATTGTGAAAAGTTGTAACTGATTTTAATGCATATATTCATTACTCATCAGTGGGATTAGTGGGCATTTAAAAATCAACACTGAACAAAGACTTATTTTTACTTACAGAGATGGCAAACTTACCTATGTACTATATTTAATTAATATGCAGATTTCAATAGGATGCATTTTATTCAATTGTCACTTTATAAAAGATCAAAATACAGCCAAATATTAACAGTATAGTATCATAAGGTTAAACCTAAGAATATTTTGTATATGAAAGATACTCTTTTCTTTGCCTGATTTTTATATCAGTAATTTATGAATAAATTATTAACAATGTGCTTACCCAGTGACTGTTGACATATTTTTTAACTTTTACAAACGGATGTCTTTTAGCAATGGAGATCTGAAGTAGATGAAAAGAGAGAGGTATTCCATGCACTGGAGGATGAATTACAGAAAGCTAAGGCCATCAGTGATGAGATGTTTAAAACATATAAGGAACGTGACCTGGATTTTGACTGGCACAAAGAAAAAGCTGATCAGTTGGTTGAAAGGTGGCAAAATGTTCATGTACAGATTGATAACAGGTTGGTACTTTCAGCTCAGCTTTAGCACAGACTGAATACCTGTCTGCCTTTTCCAGGTAAAATCTAAACTGAATAAACTTTTTTTTTTTAATTTCTACAGTTAATTTCGTTAATGATAAGAGCTTTATCTCATGATAGTTTGTTCTTACAACTTTCACAAGACATTAGACTTTAACTGGTTTTCAACTCTGTGTTATTAAAATTGTCAATGTATTCTGGCATTTGCGTAGATAATCTATGTGAATTTTCTACAAGGAAAAACAACAGTTTTTTAATTATTATCAACTAGTAATATTCAAGTTGCCATGACTTATTAACAGCACAAGTTATGACTTTTATAGGACTTTATGTAGTAATCTATTCTAGGGTAAGAGATTGAAGACTTTATATTCATTGTAACTGAAGGTACGAGAAAATCAAATCAGTCAGCACCATGACTAAACCAAACATATCAATAGAAATGAGATGGTTTTAGGACTCATCTTTAAAAAAATGGGTTAGTTTTCATGTCCTACTTATGTTGATGCCAGTGAATTGCTATGACAAGTGAGGAGTAAAATTATGTTCAAATGTACATTATTTCATCTCTGTAAAATACTTGACAGATAGGCTTACTGGGTTGGTTTTAAAATCAGAGACACACCGGTGCTGTGGCTCACTAGGCTAATCCCAGGTTCTAGTCCGGGTTGGGGCACCAGATTCTGTCCCGGTTGCCCCTCTTCCAGGCCAGCTTTCTGCTATGACCCGGGAGTGCAGTGGAGGATGGCCCAACTGCTTGGGCCCTGTACCCCATGGGAGATCAGGATAAGTACCTGGCTCAAGCTATCGGATCAGCATGGTGCGCCTGCCGCAGCGCGCCGGCCTCGGCGGCCATTGGAAGGTGAACCAACGGCAAAGGAAGACCTTTCTCTCTGTCTTTCTCTCACTGTCCACTCTGCCTGTCCAAAAAAAAAAAAAAAAAAAAAAGACACAGGTATTTAATCACAGCTCCTGGGAAATATTCCCTGAGACCGTGTAAAATGTTCATCGGATTACCTTCTCATTATTTCAAGAGGGAACAGCCCTTTGATGGACACCTTGGCTAGTCAGGATATCCTGATTGATTATTGTTATGGCTGTGTTTGACTTTCGTACTTTTTAGCTTTAGTCTCTTGGGTATGTCCGTAGAGTAACTGGTGGCCTTAAATGACACAACTCCAGGAGCAAAATTTTTATATTTTTTATATTCAACCCAGAACTATATGGAGTGCCCATGGAGGTATGCATTGAATTCTTTGCACAGACTCCTGTAGTTGTACATAGTGCATTGAAGTGCACTTACTTTGTCTCTCCCTTCTCTGCTCCTTCCACCTTCCTAATACAATCTTAAACTCATTATCCTATTACTTTTCTCTTAGGTTACGGGACTTAGAAGGCATTGGGAAATCACTGAAGTATTACAGAGATACCTATCACCCGCTAGATGATTGGATCCAGCATGTTGAAACCACTCAGAGAAAGATTCAGGAAAATCAGCCAGAGAATAGTAAAAACCTAGCCACACAGCTGAATCAACAGAAGGTATGTGAAGAAAATTCTTTGTACTACAGTTGCCTCTGTTTGGTCAGTTATGATCCTCCCCTTTCTTATGTTAAAGGAAAAAGTTAGCAACTTTCTAGAGAAAAGTGTGGAGTTTATCATAAGTACTAAAATCCTGTAGCCCAGACCTACATAATTGCTTATTTTTATTTCTTAGAAATCATTATTGACAGCAAAGGTATTAGGAAAGTAACATAAATAGAATAATTTCAAATTCCTACTTGTGATTTAATCATAGGTAAACCATTGTGATACCTTGCTGACCACAGTAGTATTGTGGGTTCCTAAATAAATAAAAATGAATAGTGTCATTGGTACCCAATGGCCTCAAGTCTGCCTTTGCTAATTCCCATGATTTAGTGTAATTTCTGCTTTGGAAGGGCTGTGAGGATGGGTCACATGCATGGCCTAGTCTGGAGATTTGTAATTTACTCAAAATTAAAGTAACATATTAAATGTCAAGGGATTAGAAGCTATACATTTTTTAGATTTATTTATTTATTTGAAAGAGTTACAAAGAGGAGAAGCAGAGAGAGAGAGAGAAAGAGAGAGGGAGAGAGAGAGTGAGAGAGAGGTAGGTCTTCCAACCGCTGGTTCACTCCCTAATTGGCTGCAACAGCCTATGCTGTGCTGATCTGAAGCCAGGAGCCAGGAGCTTCCTCTGGGTCTCCCAAGCAGGTTCAGAGACCCAAGGACTTGGGGCATCTTGTTCTGCTTTCCCAGGCTATAGCAGAGAGCTGGATCAGAAGTGGAACAGCTGGGATTCGAAATAGTGCCCATATGGGATGCTAACCGGTGCCCATATGGGATGCTGACACTGCAGGTAGCGGCTTTACCTGCTACACCACAGTGCCAGCCCCAGGAGCTATACTATTAAGTTAAGCGAACATCCCTTAGGTCCTGAGTTCTTAATAAGTAGAACAGCACAGATTTCATTGTCCTGTTCCTTCTAAATTATGTGCATTTACAGATGCTGGTGTCTGAAATAGAAATGAAGCAGAGCAAAATGGATGAGTGTCAAAAATATGCAGAGCAGTACTCAGCTATAGTGAAGGTAAGAGGTTTAAATCACTGTAGTCAAGTTTAATATTCAAGGATGTGATTCTACAGTGCACTTTTTATGGATGAGATGACTATACAGGTTACCACATGTTAAAAAAGTAAAAAGAATCCTCACTTGAACTTCTGGACAATTACCTAATAATTCTTCGGAAATTTCAGTCACATGACAGACCCCCAGTTCATTCATTTTCTTTCTTGCTGTCACATGTATGTGAGTTTATGCATGCACACACACACACGCATACACTACCACCACCGCTGCCACCACCACCACCAGAATAAATTCAAAGCTTTGACATTGGCTTTTTGCTTTTCTCTTACCCTTTTTTTCTCTAACACTGCTGAAGTTGTCCGTAGGAGAATTTCTGGCTATCTAACTTAGGAGACATTTCTGATTCTTTGCATGTTATCCCTGACCTCTTCTCAGCTTTAGCTTTCCAGATCCACAGTTCCATGGTCTAGCTGAAGGAAAGGGAAGCTGAAGATAGAATACTAGAATACTTTAATAAGTATTTTTATGAGCTTCCAGAGGAACCTGGGAACGTTCCTGACCTCCTCACATATTTCTGATTTTATCATCTCATTGGAAGCATCTGCAGGATTATATAGATTCCTAAAAATGTCATTTTGCAGTATTTTCTTTATTTAAAGTTAACTCAAAGTAACTAGGTTCCAGTTTTCCCTGACAGATAACTATAGGGTGAAGATCTAGTGCTTCGCTTTAATTAATTTTATCTTACTGGCTCTTTTATACAGGACTATGAATTACAAACAATGACCTACCGGGCCATGGTTGATTCACAACAAAAATCTCCAGTGAAACGCCGAAGAATGCAGAGCTCAGCAGATCTCATTATTCAGGAGGTAATAAAAGTGGAAGAGAGGGGGGAAGGAGTACAAAAGAGAAATATCATTTTGCCAAGCGCTTTACTTTTACAATGGTGAAATACATATGGTATCAAATTTACACTTTATGACATTTCAGGACATCACAGTGGTATGCAGCCATCACCACTATTACCTCAAGACTCTTTTCATAATCCCATACACAAAGTCTATAACAATACTTGTTATTAAGGATCTTAAAAATCCTTCTACAGATCTTTATTCAAGATCATTTATTAACTAAAAAGGTAAATAAATGTACTTCAGGATTAAATTTAGGAAATAATTGTCATTTAATATGTTTTTCACAACGTATAATAATAAGCTCATTGCTACTGAGTTACCATTTATCATAAAGGAGTGGTATACTTTACTGTCCTGAAGTCTTCAATTTATTTAGGACAAATGGAGATGGTGTTTTTCTTTTTTTCTGAATTGCAGTTTATGGATCTGAGGACTCGATACACTGCTCTGGTCACTCTCATGACACAATATATTAAATTTGCCGGTGATTCCCTGAAGAGGCTGGAAGAGGAGGAGGTAACAATTAACAATGAACAGCTAAATAAAAAGAACCTAGGTTTCATCAGGAACTATGGTATGGTTTAGGGCAGAAAAGATTTCAGGATACAGTTACACTGCTGATAGCTGATAGTCTAGTAATTATTTGATCATTAAATTACGATGAAGATGAGAGAAGGCCTGGGACTTTTGTTTGTTTTAATGATTCAAATAGAATAGTACTTTTAAGTTTTCATGTTAGACTCTATTATGTTACAGTGGTTCTCTTTAAATTATGACATGTTGGGAACAAGCGTTGGCAGAACATTTCAGCTTTCTCACAGCTGAGCTGTGTGCTGCTGTGAAGTGCAGTCATGAGTCACTGCTATTACCAAGTCTCCTGGGATACCATGGGGATGCTTTAGTTGTATGTGTTTAAAGTGAATTTACATCTTTAAGGAATTAAAATCATTACAATCAATATATCAGTAAGACATCAACTTGTAGTAGATATTTATATAAAAGAGTGTTTTAAAGATTTTGGGATGATATAGTACATTTGTAAAAAGACTAGCATTCTCATTTGAAGGACATCTACTACTTTGATTCTGCGTTTAAAAATTATATTCAGAAATAGGAAGAATAAGGAGTTAGCTATAAAAATACATTGTCATCAAAGACTGTTTTATTAAATCTTGAAGTGATCATGCCCTGTTTTCCTGATATAATTTCTGCTTCTAGCCTCAGAACACACAAAATGGTAGAATGAATACTAACAATTATAAAGTGTGGGGCATGAGCTATCTTAAATTAGACTGTTGGTGAAATTCTGGTGGTGATTATCCTTAGTGTAATTCTGTTTAAGTAATGAGAGAACCTAACATAATAAATTTCTATGGGATGTTACTTTTTCAGTTTCTAAAAATTTAACTGCCTTGTTCTAAACTACTTTAGTCTGTTCAGTTAACACTTCGCTGCGACTAAATCACTAACATAGCTGATTGCAAGACTTTATAACCAGCTTCCTTTGTGCTTAGAAAGGAGAACTAGAATATCTGTGGCCATCTTATTAATTGTTTTCCCCTCTTATCTATGAAACAATATCTATTTTTTTTACATTTTTACTTTTTGAGATTTATTCCATTTTAAATAGTATGCAGACCATTTAAGTTATATATGTGGTACTCAAATGTAAAATAAAATTTTTTCCTTCATTATTGTATACAACAGATTATACACACACATATATGCATATGCACACCACTCTGTTCAGTTTATCTTGTGGGAAAGAACACTAGCAATTGACGAAACAAAAGATATGTCAAATGGCTTAAATATATGCAAATTGTTGTTGTCACCCTTTGAAATGTCAAAGACAGCAATGAAAATCAAAACAATATACTTAGGGAAGTAAATACAATGACAACAATTTACAATAAACAAAAAATCATCACTTATGGATCATTAATGGAATGCATAAAAGAGATATGCAACAGTTTATAGACTCAGAAGAGTAGTTCTTCTGAAACGGAGTCTTCGAGACTCACATAGAAACCTTGTTCTGAGAGCAGAATTTTCCATAATAAACAAAAATTAGAGATGTAAGTTAATTTTAGAAGTAATATCCTATTAGAAAAATGTTATTAGTGTATCTGTAAAGGATATTAGATATGATGCAATTTATAAGTCTGTGTTCACAGCAAAATATACTAAATATTTATCACTGAAACTAAAGGGTGACATTGGTGGAACACTTAGAGAAAAGGAAATATTTTTATGAAAATAAGTTTTAAATATTCAAAAAAGCAAATCATCAATTGGACTAAATCACTTCTAGTGATTTTTCTAGCATTTGCAATCATTACAATGACTCTAAAATAGTAAGGCTCTAATAACATTGTTTTCTGAAGGAATTTTCATTTATTTAAACTTAATGACATTATCAAAGAGGAAAAAAAGGCTCAACATTTCTTAGCAATTGGTAGGTTTTAAAGGAGATTTGATGAAGAACTGAAGAAGATCTTCTTAGAAATAATCTTTTTGAAAAACAAAAAAATCTAATATAAATAGGGAACATGCTTCAGGGTCACTGAGACTTGGCCCTGATTCCAAAGTAAAGAAAATAGAACATTGAGCATAGTGGGTTGTGATGAAATTTGCTTCTATGTGAATTTTTATTCAAAATCATATTTAGGTTATCTACGGAAGCAACTGAAGTTCACATCAGAATTATGAGGTGATCAAGACATTTAGTGGAAGTGAAATAAGAGGCATGGTCTATAATATAAATTAAGTTCTTGAAATTCACCATCATTTCTCACTGAAAACAAATCTATACAAGATAATTTCTCTACTCCTGTTTAAATTATTTCTAATTATGGTAACTTGACTGATGTTATGAAACTAGCATTATGATATTAATAGAAAGAAGTTAAATTATAAGTAACCCTGTTCATGTTGTTCTGTAGTAAGTGTAAAATGTACCCCTTCCAGTTGAGACCAATTCATTCATTAAAAGAGTAAATTACTTTTCTAATATTTTGTCTATAAATTGAAGCTGAATCCCTAGTACATTTTGAAAAACATCTATATTTAACAACTTTCTTTACGGAGTATCTAAAGGTACTTGTCAAGGTGGATGCATATGAGGCATGTCATTAGCAACAGCAACAACATCTGTGAGTATATGGGGGCACATCTTTCCTATTGGGAACTAAAGCTGCCTTTGCATTAGCAATTCTCATTATTGTAATTGTCATAATATAACAAGTATAAACAAAGATTTTTGTCTTCAAGTTTTGCATAATTTTCCTCCTTCCCCACGTTAAATATTATTTCTGAATTTGGTTGTCTGTTCTACAGTATGCTTTTGTTTCTTTCATTATAAAAATATGGTCACATAGATTCACTTTTAATTTCCATGGGACTAGATATTGAAAACTGCACTCTTTAGTGTCATTTGGTTCCTGTGTGTTTGTGTTCTTATTAGCTTGTAGGACAAAGTTATGTGCAAGGCCAGAAAGAACACTATCATGATTTTTAATTCCTGCTTTTGTCACTTAACCATTGTGGGAGCTTGCAAAGTCATTTAGCTAGCTTTATCTCAAGTTCTTTACCTGTGAAAAGCTGGGGTCATAGCCAGTGTTTTCTAGCGTCTCTTCTTCCTATAAAATCCTGAGCTAGCTAATGTTTAAAATAAAATTATTCCTGAGAGACAAAACAAGATTTTCAGGCAGTCCGTCATGAGGATGTCTTGTCTTCTGCTGCTGACTCTCTTACGCTTCCTCTCTGAAGAAGGCGGTGCTCTTGGTGGTGGTAGCGCTTGGTCTGCATTTGGGTTCACTTGGTTTTGTAAGTACCTTGATGAACATTGCTTTATATTTTGTACGATAAGCCCGAGTAGAACAGGTCTGACACTTTGCCAACCTCTCTTGTAGATTAAAAGGTGTAAGGAGACTTCTGAACATGGGGCATATTCAGATCTGCTTCAGCGGCAGAAGGCAACCATGATTGAGAATAGCAAACTTACAGGAAAGATAAGTGATCTGGAAAAAATGGTAGCTGAACTAAAGAAACAGAAGTCTAGAGTCGAGGAAGAACTTCCCAAGGTCAAGGAAGCTGCGGAAAATGAATTGAGGAGGCAGCAGAGGAATGTAGAAGACATTGCTCTGCAGAAGATGAGGGCAGAAAGTGAAGCCAAGCAGTACCGCAGGGAACTGGAGACCATTGTGAGAGAGAAGGAAGCAGCGGAACGGGAGCTGGAGCGCGTGCGGCATCTCACGATGGAGGCAGAGGCCAGAAGAGCAGCTGTGGAGGAAAACCTCCGCAATTTTCGGGATCAGTTAGAGGAAAACACCTTTACAAGGAGAACGCTGGAAGATCATCTTAAAAGAAAAGACTCAAGTCTCAATGATCTGGAGCAACAAAAAAAGAAGTTGATGGAAGAGTTAAGAAGAAAGAGAGACAATGAAGAAGAACTCTTGAAGCTGGTCAAGCAGATGGAAAAGGACCTCGCACATCAGAAACAGGTAGCAGAGAAGCAGTTGAAGGAAAAGCAGAAAATTGAATTGGAAGCAAGAAGAAAAATAACTGAAATTCAGTATTCCTGCAGAGAAAGTGCATTGCCAGCTTGTGCGATCACGCCGGTGGCATCGTGCAGGGCAATAGCAGACCTTGAGAAGGAGCACGACAGACAGAAAGCAGCAGAACTCAAGCAGCAGGTGGATGAACTCACAGTTGCCAACAGAAAGGCTGAGAAAGACATGAGAGAGCTCAAGTATGAACTCAGTGCCCTGCAGCTTGAAAAAACTTCATCTGAGGAAAAGGCTCGTTTGCTAAAAGATAAACTGGATGAAACAAATAATACCCTAAAGTGTCTTAAGTTGGAGTTGGAAAGGAAGGATCAGGCAGAGGAAGAGTATTCTCAGCAACTCAGAGAACTCAGTAGGCAACTGACGCAAACCACAGATAAAGCTGAAGAAGTCATGCAAGAAGCTGATGATCTCAAGAAAATAAAGCACAATTATCAGTTAGAATTAGAATCTCTTCATCATGAGAAAGGGAAATTGCAGAGAGAAGTAGACAGGATCACTAGGGCACATGCTATTGCTGAGAAGAATATTCAGCATTTAAACTCACAAGTTCAGTGTTTTCAGGGTGAGAAGGAATTCTCTAATGAAAGAGTACGAGTATTCCAGAGAAAATCAGACCATCTAAAAGAACAGTTTGAGAAAAGCCACGAGCAGTTGCTTCAGAATATTAAGGCTGAAAAAGAAAATAATGATAAAATCCAAAAGCTTAATGAAGAACTGGAGAAAAGTAATGAGTGTGCAGAAATGTTAAAACAAAAAGTAGATGAGCTTACTAGGCAGAATAATGAAACCAAATTAATGATGCAGAGAATTCAAGCAGAATCAGAGAATATAGTTTTAGAAAAACAAGCTATCCAGCAAAGATGTGAAGCACTAAAAATTCAGGCAGATGGTTTCAAAGATCAGTTACGCAACACGAATGAACACTTGCATAAACAGACAAAAACAGAACAAGATTTCCATAGAAAAATCAAATGCCTGGAAGAGGATCTGGCCAAAAGTCAAAATTTAGTAAGTGAATTTAAGCAGAAGTGTGACCAGCAGAATATTATCATCCAGAATACTGAGAAAGAGGTGAGAAATCTGAACGCTGAGCTGAATGCTTCAAAAGAGGAAAAGCGACGGGGAGAGCAGAAAGTTCAGCTACAGCAAGCTCAAGTGCAAGAGTTAAACAACAGGCTGAAAAAGGTCCAAGACGAACTGCACTTAAAGACCATAGAGGAGCAGGTGACCCACAGAAAGATGCTTCTGTTTCAGGAGGAGTCTGATAAATTCAAACGTTCGGCTGAGGAATTTCGCAAAAAGATGGAAAAATTGATGGAAGCCAAAGTCGTCACTGAAAATGACATTTCAGGCATTCAGCTTGACTTTGCGTCTCTTCAGCAAGAAAACTGCAGAGCTCAAGAGAATGCTAAGCTTTGTGAAACAAATATCAAAGAACTCGAAAGGCAGCTTCAGCGATACCGCGAGCAAGCGCAGCAAGGACAGCACATGGAGACAAATCATTACCAAAAATGTCGGAAACTTGAGGACGAGCTGATCACCCAGAAACAAGAAGTTGAAAATCTGAAGCAGAAAATGGATCAACAGATAAAGGAACATGAACATCAGTTAGTTTTGCTCCAGTCTGAAATCCAAAGGAAGAATACCGCCAAAGAGCGTACCTTCAAACCAGACTTTGAGATGACCGTGAAGGGGTGTCAGCACTCTGGAGAGCTCTCTTCCAGAAACACTGGACACCTTCACCCAACTGGCAGATCTTCCCTGTTGAGATGGGCTCAGGAACCACAGATATTGGAAGAAAAATGGCAGCAGCAGATCGTCGAACAAAGCCCCAAGGAAGTCCAGTTTCAGCCACCGTTGTCTCTTCTAGAGAAAGAGAAAAGCCAGCAGTGTTACTCTGAGTATTTTTCTCAGACTAGCACTGAATTGCAGATAACCTTTGATGAGGCAAACCCTAGGACAAGACTCTCAGAAATGGAGACGATGAGAGATCAAGCCCTGCACGGTACCAGGCCACCTATTAGGTATCCAGATGACAAACGTGAAATGGAACTTGTGAAGCTTTTGACACCCTTAGAGGTATACTTTGTGTTCTGAGACCTTGTTGGCTACATAATGGCAGGTTTCCTCTTTTCCTTCTCTTCTCTCATAGGTGAAATTTTTAAATGATTCTGAAATGTGCTTGGCTCTCAGTAGTTCTGACTGAAAAATAATCCTGTATTTTTCCTAGTGATTTACCTGAAATCTTTATTGTAAATTATCATTCTTTAATATTTGGATGTTTAGACACACAGATGTTGTATCTATGGGAATAGATTTTGAAAAATCTGATAATAGAAAAACAAAACCTTTAGAGGAGCCAAGTAGTTGACTTTCTAATATATTCTGTGGCCAAATTTCATCTCAGCCTTTTTTCAACATACTATTTTGATATAATCTAAAGAAAACTGCAGATTCTCAGTATTACTCACTCCTGAACCTTCCTTGATTTGAGGTGTTTCTTCTCTGTACGTATTTCATCTTTGCAATTCAAGGAATTGTGTTTGGATTGAGAATGAGTACAGTGGCATCATGTTCTTTAGGTGACTTTTAACATTTATAAATTCCCGTTGCAGATAGCTAAGAACAAGCAGTACGATATGCACACAGAAGTCACAGCATTAAAGCAAGAAATGAACCCAGTTCCCAATGCCGAAGAATGGACGCTTGAAGGGTGCAGAGCTTCTGGTGGACTCAAGAGAGGAGATTTCCTTAAGAAAGGCTTAGATCCAGAGCCTTCCCAGAACTCTGATGGCGATCATGCATGTTCAGTTAGAGATGATGAATTTAAATTCCAAGGGCTCAGGCACACTGTGACTGCCAGGCAGCTGGTTGAAGCTAAACTTCTGGACATGAAGACAATCGAGCAGCTCAGACTTGGTCTTAAGACAGTTGACGAAGTTCAGAAAACTCTTAGCAAGTTTTTGACAAAAGCCACTTCAATTGCAGGACTCTATCTAGAGTCCCCAAAAGAGAAGATTTCATTTGCCTCAGCAGCCAAGAAAATCATCATAGACAAAATGATGGCATTAGCATTTTTAGAAGCTCAGGCTGCCACAGGTTTTATTATCGATCCCATGTCAGGTCAGACGTATTCTGTTGAAGAGGCAGTTCTTAAAGGAATTGTGGACCCTGAGTTCAGAATTAGGCTCCTTGAGGCAGAGAAAGCAGCCCTGGGGTATTCGTCTTCTACTAAGACATTGTCAGTATTTCAAGCCATGGAAAATAGAATGCTTGACAGACAAAAAGGTAAACATATCTTGGAGGCCCAGATTGCCAGTGGCGGCATCATTGACCCTGTGAGAGGCATTCGTGTTCCTCCGGAAGTGGCTCTGCAGCAGGGCTTGTTAAATAATGCCATCTTCCAGTTTTTGCATGAGCCATCCAGCAACACAAGAGTTTTTCCTAATCCCAACAATAGGCAAGCTCTGTATTACGCAGAGTTATTGCGAATGTGTGTGTTTGATGTAGATTGCCAGTGCTTTCTGTTTCCATTTGGGGAGAGGGACATTTCTAATCTCAACGTAGAGAAAGCCCACAAAATTTCTGTAGTAGATATTAAAACAGGGGCAGAACTGACTGCTTATGAAGCTTTCCAGAGAAACCTCATTGAGAAAAATACGTATCTTGAGCTTTCAGGGCAGCAGTATCAGTGGAAGGAAGCTATGTTTTTTGAATCCTATGGGCATCCTTCTCGGATGCTGATTGATACTAAAACAGGGTTGCAGTTCAATATTAATGAGGCTGTAGAGCAGGGAACAGTTGACAAAGGCATGCTCCAAAAGTATCAGGAAGGCCTCATCACACTGACAGAGCTCGCTGATTCTTTGCTGAGCCGGTTAGTTCCCAAAAAGGATTTGCACAGTCCTATTGCAGGGTATTGGCTGACCTCTAGTGGGGAAAGGATCTCTTTACTGAAGGCCTCCCGGCGAAATTTGGTTGATCGGATTACTGCCCTCAGATGTCTGGAAGCCCAAGTCAGTACTGGAGGGATAATTGATCCTTTGACTGGCAGAAAGTACCGGGTGGCTGAAGCTTTGCATAGGGGCCTTGTTGATGAAGGGTTTGCCCAGCAGCTGAGACAGTGTGAATTAGTAATCACAGGGATTGGTCATCCGGTCACCACCAAAATGATGTCCGTGGTGGAAGCTGTGAATGCAAACATCATTAGCAAGGAGATGGGCATGCGCTGTCTGGAATTTCAGTACTTGACAGGGGGCCTGATCGAGCCCCAGGTTCACTCTCGATTGTCCATAGAGGAGGCTCTCCAAGTAGGTATTATAGATGTCCTCATTGCTACACAACTGAAAGATCAAAAGTCGCATGTCAGAAATATAATATGTCCCCGGACAAAAAGAAAGTTGACGTACAAAGAAGCCTTAGAAAAAGCTGATTTTGATTTCCACACAGGACTTAAACTGTTAGAGGTGTCTGAACCCTTGATGACAGGAATTTCTAGCCTATACTATTCAGCCTAATAGGACACGTAGAGGTACCTTTGTGCAAGGGGTGACACCGGCTGGTTCATGCCATCTGTGTAGAGCAGATGGTATCCACTAAATATGCAGGAATTGTGTCACCAACTCGAAGCACTATTTCTTGAGGGCAGGAAATGGCTGAATACTCAGAGGAGAGAATAATTTTTAAATGATACATAACAAAAGATTTACTGCCCTTCAAACTGCTTCCCTAAGCTTTTAGAATGGGTTTTTTAAAATCTTGCCCACACTTCCAACAACTTCATAGCACCCCTTCACTGAGTGGGGGCCTCCTGGTGTTAGCGTTCCATTTGTTAAAAGCTATGTCACTGTCCCTGAAAGAGCACATCACCAAGCACCGTGGAATCAAAAAGAAAGATGTAAATGTGCTCCCACACCCATGAGGCTGCAGTATTTTAGATTGCTTCAAAAAAATGTTGAGTGTTCCTGTATACAGTGACCTTCTTTACATATGAAAATGTTTGTCACAGTTTCTTATTTCTCATTAAGACTTTGGACTCAAAAGCTACCGTTACGGATGTATTATGTGTTTTAAGAGGGGAGAGGGTTTTTCTTTATGTATTTTATCCTATGTATTTTTCATACTGGGGTGTGTGTGTGTGTGTGTGTGTGTGTAGACATTCTCTACCCTTTCAGCTTCCTGTTGTCTGATACCTGTCTGTCAAGACCATTATGATTGTAATGCTAATGCAAAGGCAGCAATTCAAAGATCTTCTAGTGCCTCATGAATAAAGTTGAGTTTGTTTTTTTTTTATTTTTCATATTGATGGAACAGCTGGGAGGTTAGACCAGCCATTAAAGAACGTTTATCACAGCTTTCTTTGCTATTGTAAACATTTTGTAAGAACAAATGCTCTATGACATGGTAAACATGGTTAAGTGAATGAATAAAATATCTTAGTAACCTCTGTGTGATGAAAAGATGCTTCTACATTCCTGTTTTCGCTGGAGAGGTCAGTGTTGCAGCTCAGTCATTTACTGGACTGTTATCTTTTTTTTTTTTTTTTTAAATCACTCACACTTGTCAGAAGTCACTGGAAGAAGAAAAGAAAGAACATATTGAAAAAGCCAAAGAATTGCAGAAATGGGTATCAAATATCAGCAAGACATTGAAAGATGGAGAGAAGGCTGGAAAATCTCCCTTCTCTAAGCAAAAGGTATTCACACAGGTCTTGGTTTATTAGTAATAGCAGTGTATAGAAGTTACATAGTTAATATGGTCCATGTAGTACAACGTTCCATTTTTACCTTAATTTTCTCCATTTTTATAAGCAATTATACTGATGATCAGAGAGCTAAAGTAACTTGCCTCAGGAATGTCCATTAGTTTATGGCAGGAGAAGCTGTCTCTGGTTCCAAAGCATGAAGAATATATATTGAACTTACTCTTAGCAAACTGATACTTTGTACTAAATTTCCTAATAGTTAGGATATGTTTTCTGATTATTATGATGAGAATTGTTAAGGAGTTAAATCATGTTTTTGTTCAGGGTAAATCCACACATTCCACATCATAAAGATAGACAGGCTCATACTTATAAACATAAAATGTTTCAAGGTCAATGAAAATACAAACTTGGATATTACATTTTGAATACTGACTTTATTGCACTCTTCTGAATCTTTTCTATTTCATAGGGATGAAAATGGAAATTCTAGACTTTTTCCTCACCAAACTGAATTCTTCAATTTTATGAATAATCTTCTGACTCTCAACTACTTATTATTAGTTGAGGGGACAGCTTGTGAGATGTTAGTGCTCCATGATGTCAAATGGGCTACATCACTAGAAGCTCTTAGAACACTGGTAGTTAAGGTATAAATCCCAGTGTTGCTACTAGTGGGATTGCTGCTTCATCTTTAAAAAGTAAAGTTCTATCAAGATAAGCTTTATGTCCTCAAGGAATACTTTTCCTACACTGCTTTCCCGCCCATGCCTGACATTTGGAAATTTCTGGGGCTATCATTAAATCTCAGTATTTATCTCTGCTTCAGTACTCACTTGTCATCACTTGAAATATTGTTGTTGTGACTAAATTGAGGAAGATGTGAATGTCTTAACTGATTTTGTTTCTTATATGAGTCAGATTTGTCTTATCAGGGATTCCCCCTTGGAGACGTTTAAAGACCAAAGTATGTACTTGCAATATATTCAGTTCAAATAAAGTTGTATTAGCTCATAATATTGCACGCTATGTATCAGAGTGGAAGAAATGACAATTTGGAAGTTACTTACATTTGATGTTTTAAAGCATCAACTTTCACAAGTATTTAATGTAAATATTTAAAATATCTTCTCTTCCTATTTTTCGCTTTCCCTCCTATCAGATAAACATACAAGTAAAATAGGAACATACACTTGAGCAAAAATCTTTTAGGAGAACAAATTTTTCTCTGAAACCCAGATACTAAATCCTTGGCATTTTCACATTCTATAGTTGCCGAGTTCTTCAAAACATTACTAGGTCATAATATTTCTAATACACAGAAAAACATACAGGTACTGTTTCATGCAAATCATGGCCATATTTATAGCTCTTTAGGAATACTGGATGATGTCTGTTAAAGGAAACTTAAGATAATTTGATGTGAATAGGTGTGTCCTCCAAAAATTGATGAGGCCTTATGACCATCTATAACCATGAAAAATAGAATTGGAGTTGACACTATGTGAAACATACTGGGGGAAAATATATCTTTTCATTGGCCTATTACTTCCTTTCATTTCTACTCATTTAAAAGAATGGCTCATTTAAAATAATTTATTTCTGAAATAAGGTATTCAGAAGAATGTGATGCACTGAGAAATTAGGAGAAGGTGTAATGGCCTCTTGCTTTTCTTGAGCCAGATGAATCGTATTTGTGTATCACAGGTAACTTTTATAGGGGAGGATTTTTAGCATTTGAAAGTAGAAAATCTTCATCTGAAGACCTAAGATTAACACTTTCACCATAACCTTTTTTTCAAAAGGAACACATGTCTAGGAATTCGGGGAAGAAAGATATACTCTTTGGAAATAGTATTCCACATTCTTGTATGTTTTTCAGTACTCTGACATACATGGGAGATACTGGGCCCAGTGCCAAACCTCTAGCCACTTGGATGCTTAGGGCCACCTGAATTCAGGGTTGAGCTGGACAATAGCAAGGACCATTTAATGTATTATTAATTCCTCATGAAAATGAATGCACTAAGATTAGAGAAGATCTTGTCTTCATCATGCATTCTAAATAAATGCTCTTCTTATCCAGATGTATAACCTGCTAATAACTGACAGGTTATTTACATGGGTCACCCAGAAAGAAGAACTATCATTTGGGTCTTGATTAAAATTTGATTTGTTAAAAAAAAATACCGTTGTGTAGTCCTTTTGTGGTGAGAGTTTGAATACGCCTTCTTCACTTTGCAGATTTCCAGTGAGGAAATATCAACCAAGAAGGAACAATTATCCGAAGCACTTCAAACCTTGCAGCTTTTTTTGGCTAAGCATGGAGACAAGTATGCTAGTTTTCATGAACTCTCTTATTCCAAATAAGAAAAGCAGAAAGTGGTAAATTGGGATTTTTAGAAATGAAATTTAAACCAATCAGTGTTTTCTCAATGAGTGTAAGGACATAAACAATTGTAACTTTAACAATTTAATTAATTACCTCTTTTTGTCTTAGTGTGACTTTGATATGTACCTATTATTCCCATATATTACTGATAAGATACAGACTCAGAGAGGTTGAGGATTAAAATAGCTTGTGAGTGGTAGGGTTAAGACTTCAAGTCAAGTCTTAATTATTAAGTAGTGTTCCTGAGACCATCACAAGATGTATAAATGTCTTCTTCATTTTCTTAGCTAACACCTAATGGCAACCTGATTTCTCATATATATTTTTTTTTCAACAAATCACTTCATTTGAAAGAATGCCTCAGGCGGGAAAGAATCCACCCTTGTATCAAGCCCTTTTTTGGCTGCCCTCCTTAACATTATTCCTCAAAGACTTTATGGTACCGAAAACAACTGGGCTAATTTCTTTATCAAACAAGTTTCTTTTAAGAAATGATACTTTACCTATCCCCTTTCTATTTTGGGATGAATAATGGGTTCTTTCCCTCTGTCAATGTCAATAATTGTTATTCTGGAAATGTATATGTTAGATAGGTGCCAATATTACTTTCTACTCTTTCCTTCATTTCCTTTTATAGAGAATGAAAAGAATCTTAGGTGATCTTAAGGCCATTCCTTAATTATAACATACAGCCATATCAACACCTGAGCAATATGTACATGAGGCTATATTTTTATTTTATCATATGACAAAGACATTGAACCTAATGTACCATTTTTACACCTGAAAATCTGCATTACTCTTTTCAAACTTTCTGGTTATTTTAGAATGACAGATGAAGAAAGAATTGAATTGGAAAAGCATATGAAAACTCTTCAAGAAGGTTATAACTTACTATTCAGTGAGTCTCTGAAACAACTACAAGAATCACAAACCTCAGCAGATGAAAAGGTAGAGGAGAAGGTAATGTTATCTATTCAAAGGCAAGGCTGTCTCAAGAAGCTTGGTTTTATTGCATGACTGTGAGAATATATGTGTCAATAATAAAGAAATGACCTTGAATTTTGTATATGGATAAAGCATAGATGGACTTTAATGAAACATTTGGAGATTTCAGTGTTGTTAATTAAATGTAGTCTTACACGTGCTGATCATCAGTTTCTGTGACATCTTAATCTCTGCCTTGCATGGTAAAAGAAAAGAATCATTCATTTTTCTAACTCTTCTCTTTAAAAGCCATTCTTCTGCTATATTAGGTATTTTAGTATATAACATGATATTATGAAATAACCTGTGGGTCATCTCTGTAGTGGCTTTGCTGTGTTATGGAGTTGATTTGGTTTTCAGAGATAACCCATGAGACTTAATTTGAATACCACAAGGCCATATATTTCTGTGAGGATGCCTTAGCATCTTAAAATATGACAGAAAGCACTTTGAATTTGGCTGTACTTAAATTTGACAGTATGTATCAATGTGCCCAACACAATATTTGGTATTCAAAAATTTTTCATATTTAATTACCTCACTTCTGGGAATATTGTCAACATAATTTGTCACATTTTGGGGGTAGGTAACAATTTTTCTGGTTCCTTACATTTGGACTGTCTTTGAAGAAGTCTGTATGCTGTAAACATCCATAGCATGGGGTTTGATACTCTTTCACGTCACTAGATTCTAATCTCAGCCAAATGCAGAAAGCATGATTTGCCTTCTAGGTATATGTTCTGTTTCCTCACTATCATCATCTATCTGTTGTGTCCTCACTAACCTTGTTAATGTACACGATATGAAGTTTTCAATTCACAGATGCATGTTGTTTTCAAAGCTTTAATCACATCCTGTGCTGTTGAATAGATCACTGACATAGATCACTTTTGCATTTGAGCTGCCTAACATTCACAGCATTGCTGCACCTTGGTAAGTAGAGGATTTTTATGTTGAAGTGTATTCTTTATCTCCAAAATTTTTTAAAAAAGAACCACACACAAAACCTAAATTGCATGAAACCTGCCACTGTTGTATAACAGACTGACCTGAGATTTTTGAATTTTCTTTTCAGCTGGCTAAAGTGATTGCAGGCACCATTGATCAGACAACTGGAGAAGTCCTTTCAGTCTTTCAGGCAGTTTTAAGAGGCCTTATTGACTATGACACAGGAATCAGGTTGCTTGAGACACAGCTAATGATTACTGGTCTCATTTCACCAGAATTAAGAAAGTGCTTTGACCTCAAGGATGCTGAACGTCATGGTCTTATTGATGAACAAATTCTCTGCCAGCTCAAAGAATTAAACAAAGCCAAGGACATTATTTCTACTGTGCAAACTACCACAATTCCAGTCCTGGATGCCCTGGCTCAAGGCATGATATCAGAATCCATGGCCGTCAGAGTTCTTGAAATACTGTTTTCCACAGGCTTCCTGGTTATTCCAGCCACAGGAGAACACTTGACCCTGCAGAAGGCTTTCCAGCAGAACTTGGTTTCTTCAGCATTATTTTCTAAAGTCCTGGAAAGGCAGAATTTGTGCAAAGATCTTATTGACCCCTGCACCTGTGAGAAAGTGTCTTTAATAGATATGGTACAAAGAAGTATTTTACAGGAAAGTACTGGATTGTGGCTTCTCCCTGTAAGACCACAAGACGGGGGCAGAATAACTTTAAAATGTGGAAGGAACATAAGCATTTTAAGAGCAGCTCATGAAGGCCTTATTGATCGTGAAACCATGTTTAGGTTGTTGGGTGCACAGCTTCTTTCTGGAGGTCTGATCAATTGCAACTCTGGCCATAGAATGACTGTTGAAGAAGCCATGGTAGAAGGGGTGATTGACAGAGACACTGCCAACAGTATTCTCACCTATCAGGTCCAAACAGGTGGAATCATCCGCTCAAATCCTGCTAAACGTTTAACTGTAGATGAAGCAGTCCAGTGTGACTTAATAACTTCGAGCAGTGCTCTTTTGGTATTAGAAGCTCAGCGAGGCTATGTTGGACTCATTTGGCCCCACTCTGGTGAAATATTCCCCACATCTTCTTCCTTGCAGCAAAAGTTGATCACAAATGAATTGGCGTACAAAATGTTGAATGGCAGGCAGAAAATTGCTGCTCTTTATATTCCAGAAAGTTCTCAAGTCATTGGTTTAGATGTTGCAAAACAGCTGGGGATTATAGATAACAATACAGCATCGATTTTAAAAAGTGTAATACTGCCTGATAAAATGCCAGATTTAGGAGATCTGGAAGCTTGTAAAAATGCCAAAAGATGGCTCTCTTTTTGTAAATTTCAACCTTCTACAGTTCACGATTACAGGCAAGAAGAGGATGTTTTTGGTGGAGAAGAGCCAGTGGCAACTCAGAGTGCAGAACAAACTAAAAAATTGTTTCTATCTTACTTGATGATAAATAGTTACATGGATGCGAACACAGGGCAGAGGCTCTTGCTGTATGATGGAGATTTGGATGAAGCGGTTGGTATGCTGCTGGAGGGCTGCAGTGCAGAATTTAATGAGAACACACCTGTAAAAGAAAGTCTCGATGTCTTAAACTTCCCTGGTGTATTTCCTAATTGTGCTGCAAATGCAGAAAATGATGAATGTACAGCTTTGTCAGGTAGTTTTGATAAAGGTCATTGCAGAGAACCTGAACATAAAGAGACCCCTGAAGATAGAAAGTGTGTCATGTGTGAAGAATCTCATGAAATGGGAAATAATGATGTCAGTAGCAAACTGTATCAATCAGAAAACCTAGAAAATGTAGTAACAATGGGTAATAAAGTTAGAAGTTCATCCAGTGTGTGTGTTCCCAGCCCCAGATTTTATTTAACACAGACTGAGTTTGTAGAAGCTAGCATGTTTAGACATGATTCTGATAACATACTTAAAAACTGTGAAAATCACTATCAAGTCGAAACGAGCAACCATGCTGATGATTGCAGTCATGCTGAAAGCATTCACGGCTTTGCAAATGATTTGATCATGCATCCTGTTGTGAAATCAGAAACTGGTAGATTCTGTGATCCAAGTGAAACTGATGATGAAGATAATAGGAACAAAGATTCTTCTGTCTTTGACTATTCCCCCAGGCTCAGTGCCCTGTTAAGTCATGATAAACTGAGGCACAGTCATGGAACATTCAATGCTGTGCGCATCTCAGAGCGCAGTGAAAATCACGGTAAAAATTCTACATTGTCATTAAATGACAAAACTGTGTTATCGGGTGAAACAATGGAAGAAAAATTTCAAGACCAGTATCTAGGAATTGCAGCAATTAACGTAAGTTTACAGGGAGAAAACTCTGGACAAAAATCTTTAGATACTGGTTGTAATCCTCAAGTACAATATCACAGTAACTACATGTCAGATACTGCTGGTGAGGAGGACATAATGCATATTGCTTCTCAGCAGAAACTTGAAGAGCAAAATGAGTCAAAAATGGAAGTGACCCCATGGGAAGTGACACTGAAGAAGTCACCTATTCCCCCAAATGGTGATACTGATGATGCGATTGCATCCAAGACTTGTGATGCACCATTGCTTGTAGAACCCGTCAGTGTTGGTGACTATGAAACATCACTGCTGGATGATCAGCAGAGTGACACAGAAACAGACACTGATAGTGATGATGACTTTTATGATACTCCTTTGTTTGAAGATGATGACCATGATTCTCTACTTCTTGAGGGCGATGATCATGATTGTCTGCAACCTGAGGACTATGACACCCTACAAGAGGAAAATGATGGGATGCCGCCTACTGGAGATGTTTTTTATGATGTCTCAAAAGATAATGAAGATTCTGTGGATCCCCAGGGGGGACCAGTTGGTAGCTTGAGTGTGAGTGACAAAGAACAGTGTCCTCAGGATTTTTCTATAGGTATCAATAAAGTAGAATCTGGTTCTGATAAAAATATACATTTAAATTCAGTTGACTCACATCAAGAGAATGGACAATTGCTAGAATCTGTATCAGAAAGGAAATGCACAAATGACCTTGAAGGTGATGAGTATGGCCCATTGACTGATGATGAAATTGTAGGAAGGAAAGAGAGCTTTAACACATCATTAAGTTTTGATGACAGTGGCAGTTGGAGAGGAAGAAAAGAGGAGTATGTAACTGGACAAGAATTTCAATCTGATACTGACCATTTAGATTCTATACACAGTGAAGAGAGCTATATGGATTTTGTATTTGACATTAATGATCAGGATGATGATGACGATGATGACGACGACAGTGATGATGATGATGATAGTGATTATCACGATGATGGCAATGGTGGTGGTGATGAAGAAAGGGGAGGAGTGGCAGATGAGAATGGAAAGCTCTTGTGCCCAGATATGGCTGCAGATATGAATATCCAGCTTTGTTCCACAACTGTCAATGAAAAAGGAATCGGTGATGGAAACCATAGGAATAATAAAAAGTTTCTCCTGGATAACGAACACAATGGTAGTTCTTTAGAAAAAGAGCAAAGTGCCTTTGCTTTACAGCTACAATCAACCGATAAGAGTAGCTTAGTTAGTGAAAGAAGCAGTCTTCCAGAATCTACAACTGAGGTTGTTGGAAAAAGCAAAGATAATCTGTTGAATCATGGGATAGCACTTAAGGATGTTTTGCTTAAAGATACAGAATCAGAACAAACCTTTGGCCCTGTAGATATCTTACATAATAATGATAATATCAGTTCAGCTTCTGGATTAAATAGGGATCTAATGAACACGAAGGGTGAGTTGATTCAGGGGTCAGAATATACATACTCTGTGACAGGTAGAGATCAATGTTTTGAGAATGTAACATCTAAAGTCCACTTGTCTTTGGACAGCATCATTTCTTCTGAACCTGATTCAATAGGAAAATCTGTTGAGGAAAACCATTTTCCACGAACCACGGCCCCTGTAACTGATAAAGGTCTCCAAGGAAATGAAAGAGATAGAATGACAAGGAGAGAAAGCAATAACAATATACCAGTAGAAAATGAAACAACAGTTCAGCCAATGTGCTTGAGTAAAGGAGATGTGTTTACAGAAGAAGAAAAGAAATATCCAAGACTTTTGCTTGATGAAAGCACACTGGGAAGTCTCAATTTAGTTAGTAGTCAGTTTCCGTTTCCACAGATCACAGACCATGAAGAACTTAACCAGAAAGAAAATCTTAAGGAAACAACTGTAACTCTTAAAGATGAACCGGCTAATTTACAAATGGCTAGTAAAAGTCCTGTTCAGTTTGAGAATCTTGAAGAAATATTTGACACGTCAGTTTCCAAAGTGATCACTGATGACATTGCTTCCGACATGGCATTGTCTGAAAGGAATACGAGTATTGAGCAGGATTCCTCCACTGATGGACCTGACAAAGACCCTGATCTGTTTACTTTCTTAAAACATTGTGCTAAAAATATAAAAGCAAAAGATGTGGTGAAATCAAATGAGGATATCTCGAGTTTTATTTTACCAGCTGTCCCTCCCTTGAAGGAACATTTACAATTTGGAGGTAATAATGTGAAAGAAAATTGGAGTTGTACTCAAGAAGGTTGTCCTCTGAAAGAGATGGTTCCATGTGATGATCATACTACTAAAGAAAATGACTTAGATGGAGGAATAGAACCAGAAAATAATGAAGCCACACTTGCAACCTTCTCTCTTAACAATGTCCAGTCAGAGCTGTATATGGATAGAATAGAAAATGATAACTTGAGTCACACTTTAACTACTGACCACTCATTTTTAGAAATTACCAATAAAGAAGAAAGAATTGAACAAGAGGTACCAAAAGAACAAGTGTTATCTCTAAGACCCCAAGAAAGGGAGTTTCATATTCCTGAATTGTCTCAGGTATTTGTTGGGGATGTAAAGGATATCTTAAAAAGCAAATTGAAAGAAGATCCTGTAACTCCTGAGGAGGCTGGAGAACCTTCAGCCTGTGTGGACAGGGTGGTCAGTGCAGCATCTGGTGGGCTGAGTGACTTGAAACTCAGTGACTGTACTGGGGTTTCCCCCACAAATAACTTGCTGGGACTAAAAACAGAGAGTAGAGATGATCCTTTCTCTATTGCAAATCTGGAGTCTGAGCTTCTCCTCGAGTTACTGAAGCAAAACCAACATAGCCAAAAAATTACAGGAGCCTTTGAACTGGTGAGAGAATTAACTCAGATGGACTATGACTTAGAGAAAAGAAATATTACATCTAAAATACTTCCACTGCAACTTGAAAACATTTTCTACAAGCTGCTTGCAGGAGGATATTCAGAAAAAGTTGAACAGCTTGGAGCCCTGATTCATAAAGCTAATACTGCTTCTGGGATGGTGGAAGAAAAGACACAGCTTCTTGGTGATCCTGAAGGCGGAGAAGGAAAGCACTGTTCCCTTAACTTACAAAATATAAAGGAAATTGGACTAGAAAAATCTACTCTGTGTGCATCAGCTTTGCCAAGAGATGAGACACTCCAGGAGCTGTGTAGTGATTTCCCAAACCATTTGGAATGTGTTTCAGAGTCACAAGAAAAGACTTCTGGAGAAAATTCAATGGAACAAGTAAGTTCACTTACACATTTTATGCGAAAGTACCTGCATGAAACATTTGCAAACGAACCCCCCTACATTTTGTTTGCTTTAAAAACATGTGCAAAGGCTGTTGAATTAAAATGCTCAAATTTGTTTTTAGTTTTCCAATGAGTTACAGCAGTGTTTACAGCACACTGAAAAAATGCACCAGTATTTGGCTTTGCTTCAAGATATGAAGCCTCCGTTAGACAACCAGGAGTCTCTGGAAAACAATCTAGAAGCTTTGAAGAATCAACTCAAACAGTTAGAGGTAAGAATTGTCTGCTCCCGTTTATGGATGGAATCAGCCAATTTGGAACAAAGAGGCACAGCGCTTTCCTTTTATGTTCAAGTTTTTCACTAAGTAGTCAATATATATGACATGTATTTCTTCACAGACATTCGAATTGGGATTGGCTCCAATTGCCATTATTTTAAGAAAAGACCTGACGTTGGCAGAAGAGTTCTTAAAGTCTCTTCCCACTGGCTTTCCTAGAGGACCTCTTGAGGAGTTGAGTACAAGCCACCAGCGTTTGCACACTGCCTTCTCCTCCCTCAGCAGCCTGTCTTCAGACAGAACGAGACAGATCATGCTTGCGATCGACTCTGAAATGGTGGGCATCAAGATGTCAAATTTTTTTTTAAAGATTTATTTATTTATTTGAAAGGCAGTGTTACAGAGAGACAGAGGAAGAGAGTGAGAAAGAGAGGTCTTCCATCTGATGGTTCATCCCCCAGATGGCTGCAATGGCTGGAGCTGGGCCGATCCGAAGCCAGGAGCCTCCTCCAGGTCTCCCACATGGTTTCAGGGGCCCAAGGACCGGAGCCTCTTATTCTGCTTTCCCAGGCCATAGCTGAGAGCTGGATCGGAAGTGGAGCAGCCGGGGTTTGAACTGTCGCCCATATGGGATGCTGGCACCTCAGGCAGTGGCTTTACCCCCTTTGCCACAGTATTGGTCCCAAGATGTCAGATTTTTTAAAAAATGTGTTCTTATCTTAAAGGTGGAAGACAGGTACAGGCAGAGAAAGATCTTCCATCTCTGGTTCACTTCCCAAGTGCCTGTAACAGCAACGACTGGGCCAAGCCAAAACTAGCAACCAGGAACTTAATCCAGGTTTCCTCTGTGGGTGGCTGGGACTTAACTACTTGAATCAACACGTGCTGCCTCCCAGGGTGCATGTTAGAAAGAAATGAGAATCAGAAGTGGAGCTGGTACTTAAAAACCAAATACTCCATTATGGGATATAGGTATCCCAAGTAGTGCCTGAACTGCCAAGCCAAATGCTACCTCCAAATTTTGAATTTTGGAGAAAATTTGATTATTGGAGAATTTAGTCTTAAAATGAAGAGTGTTAATCCCTTAGCAAAATCACTGTTTGTAGTAATTTAAAATTTGGGGGACAGACAGAAATGAATGCACAGTTTTATTTTTTAGTCTAAGCTCGCAGTTTCCCATGAAGAATTTCTGCATAAACTTCAGTCATTCTCAGATTGGATATCAGAGAAGAGCAAATCTGTGAAAGATATTGAGAATGTGAATGTTCAAGACACTGAAGATGTAAAGAAAAATTTGGTGTTTCTCAAGGCAAGTATCAAAGTAAATATGACAAAGTATGTTTTAAAAACCTATGGATTTAATGTAAGTTTTTAGAAAAAAGAAGACATTGTTAATGATATAAAGAATTACTTCCCTTTTTTATTTCTAAGAGATGTTTGTTCAGGGTTGACACAACTACTAAATAATCATAATTTTAGGGATGCCATTTGATGCCATCCCAAATCTTTTAGCAAACTCTTAAGACTGCTGACATGTTGACATTTGTATTTGTTCGTGTTTCAGTCATATAGATACATGATAGGATAAATTAGTCATGTTAAAAATTGTCATATTAATACATAATAGTATAAGTAAGGTTTATACATAGTCAATTTAGACATGATTTTTTTCCCAAGTTCTCAATTTAAATATCAGCCTCATGAATGATGGTTAGGCTCCTCAAAAGAGGGTTAAAAAAACTGGAATTCAGGCCCATTAAATTCATACTTCAAAATTTTCAAGGTCTTGTTTATGTGTTACCAGAATTATATGGATGTTTAGATATTAGCAAATAATAATGCCAGGTTTTCCTTCAGTGTGCTAAATATACATTAGTTGGATCTTTGCATTTCTTCAGTTACATTTTAAGTGTGATATGGCAGACAAAGGAGAAATATTCTTAGAAGGAGTAATTATCTTTTTACATATTATTGACCACCTTAGTTTTAAAATAACTATTGTCACACATTAAGAGATGATTAATAGGTTTATGATGAATAATGAAAACAGTCATTAAATCTTTGCATTGCTGATATGAGAAGCCTATTTTATTTTATTTTATTTATTTATTTATTTTTGACAGGCAGAGTGGATAGTGAGACAGAGAGACAGAGAGAAAGTTCTTCCTTTTACCGTTGGTTCACCCTCCAACGGCCGCCACGGCTGGCGCGCTGCAGCCGGCGCACCGCGCTGATCCGATGGCAGGAACCAGGTGCTTTTCCTGGTCTCCCATGGGGTGCAGGGCCCAAGTACTTGGGCCATCCTCCACTGCACTCCCTGGCCACAGCAGAGAGCTGGCCTGGAAGAGGGGCAACCAGGAAAGAATCCGGACTAGAACCCGGTGTGCCGGCACCGCTAGGCGGAGGATTAGCCTATTGAGCCACGGCACCGGCCGAGAAGCCTATTTTAAATATAAATATCATTGCTAAAATTTTATCCGGACTTAATTCTCCAATGGTAACTTGTCCTGTTTGGTTCACAGAATGTGTTGAAAGATCTTGGACATACCAAAATGCAGCTGGAGACTATTGCCTTTGATGTGCAGTTCTTCGTTTCTGAACATGCCCAAGATTTGTCACCCAAGCAAAGCAAGCAACTACTGAGGCTCTTAAATGCAACCCAGAAGTGTTTTGTTGATGTGCAGGAATCAGTAATTGCTCAGGTGGAACGTGTAGAGACTCAGTTACAACTAGAACAAGATCTTGATGATCAGAAGGTTTGCCTTTCTTTGTGGAGTTGGAATCCTTTGTTTTTAGTTCTGTGTAACACTTTAATGTAGATACCCAGGGATTATAGCATCACAGAGAAGATTTTCTGGAAAGGCATTAATGGACAGGATACGGTGTAGAGATCCTACAGTGTATCATGATGTTGGTTTCCATGATAATTTATATATGGTTTCCATATAATTTAGTTGATTTTAATTTTCATGACTTCCTAAAACTACTCAGATTGGAGACTTGATTTTTTTTACCCCCTAAGAATAGGAAACATGAATGCATTCAAAAATGTCAAGAATTAAATCGATAAAACATATGGCTTACAAAGTTTAGAGTTTTCCTCTGGGAAGTGATGTGGCACAGCAACTCACAGTGTAGACTCTGGGGCCAGACTGCCTGAGCTTACATCCCGTCTGCACTGCTCACTCACTGTGTGACCCAGGGCAGTCACAACCTCAGCTTTCTCATTGGCAAGTTGGACATCATAACAGTACTTACCTGGTGGTATTGGGACCACTCATAAAAGACTGTAAATAAATCACTTAGTGCCTCATGGCACCTGTGTTAGGCTCCTAGTAAATATCATCTAGAAGATGAATAGTTGGTATTTATATAATAGGAAAATGAAAGAAGAAAGTGATTAGTACTAATTTACTGAATCATCTTTTAGAAGATTTGACAAATGATATTAGAGTGCTCTACTAGCAGTAATGAGCAGAGAGATGGGAATATAATTAAACATAATAAGTAAATATGTTGCATGCAGTGTTTCTTTTATGATTTCTTGAAGCAACCAAACATTGTCTCTAGCATGATAACCTATATACACATTTCAAATATGTTAACCAACAAATCGCGACTAACTTCTCTTTTGATGTCCTTTTTGCAGAATTAATTGTGTGTGTCGCAGGTTTCAAGAGCTTAAGAAAATGGGATGCTTCTTCCTGTCGGTCAGAAGTTCCATCTCTTACACATATGCATGGCCAGTATTCTGTCGAGCAGTTTCATCCAAACGTGGTCTTTTTCCTTGTACCTGGGACTTGCTCGTACTTTCTGTGTCACCTTGCTCAGTTTGTACCCCATTGCTATCATGTTTACAGCATACTTATCAAAGCTGATTAGAGGAAACTTGAAAAGTGTTTTGATAAGGAGCTATCACACAGGGATTTTGTGACATTTACAGTATCTCGGTTTCTCTCCACTTTAGATTGTGGCCGAGCGGCAAGAGGAGTACAAAGAGAAACTCCAGGGGATATGTGATCTCCTCACCCAAACTGAAAACCGCCTTATTGGTCACCAAGAAGCCTTTGTGATTGGTGATGGCACAATTGAGTTAAAGAAGTACCAGTCCAAACAAGAGGTAGAGTTTGGTTTTGTAGTGGCAGCTCTGTGCTGTTGTGGGGTTTGAGTACTATGATTTGGAAGGCAGTCAGGATTATTGAAAAATCCCAGTCATTTTGGCTTTTCAGAAGCAAAGGCATACCTAGTTGCCTCAGGCCTGAGTTTGAAACACTATACTGAACGTTAGATTTTTTTTGTAAGTTATTGAGTGGAAGACATATAGAAGGTTTGATAATGGAAATACCTTGTATAATGAAATAAAATTGATCCATTTAAGGCCAATTCAGGGGAAACAATCATTGGTATGAGTTCTTTGTCTTTCCTAGCTCCTTTTTATTTCTGCCATCATTTTCTGCATTTTGTTCCTTGTTACTGATTGAAGATGGAAAAAAATGAGACATGACAGATTAAGATACCTTTTTTTTTTTGCCAGGCAGAGTGGACAGTGAGAGAGAGAGACAGAGAGAAAGGTCTTCCTTTGCCGTTGGTTCACCCTCCAATGGCCGCCGCGGCCCGCGCGCTGCGGCCAACGCACCGCGCTGATCCGATGGCAGGAGCCAGGTACTTCTCCTGGTCTCCCATGGGGTGCAGGGCCCAAGCACTTGGGCCATCCTCCACTGCACTCCCGGGCCACAGCAGAGAGCTGGCCTGGAAGAGGGGCAACCAGGACAGAATCCGGCGCCCCGACCGGGACTAGAACCCAGTGTGCCAGCGCCGCAAGGCAGAGGATTAGCCTAGTGAGCCGCGGCACCAGCCCCAGATACTTTTATTTTAGTATCAAGGGAAAGAACAGTCTCACTGTTAACTAGATAACTCTGTTCAAATTCCAGACTGTTACCTAGATAACTCTGTTCAAATTCCAGACTATCTACATTGTTGGCTTTATAACTTAATCTCTCTGAGCCTCAATTTTTGCATTGGTAATACTGTCATTGCCACATTTTCATAAAAGTTAATTAAATATTGTGTGTTGAGTCACTATTACAATTAATGTCACATAATCATGACTCAATTAAGATCTCTTAATTCAAATATTTAGAACAATTTAAGAAGGCTACAGATATGCAAAAAACAATACTGAAACTTACACACAGTGTGGTATAGAGAATGAAAATGTCTAACAACCAAGGAGGAAAATTTATGTATAGAAATCTAGACAAGAAAGCTATGACTGCTAAACACAGATATTAATTTCGAGCTTCCTAGCAGCCACAGTAAGAAACATATTATACATATTGTAGAGTCTGGGATTTAGAGGACAATAGCATCTTACTTCAGTGGGAAAACTTTTGTTTTTATCCTGAGCAGTGGATATAGATTAAAAAATAAATGTTTAAAAACAGGATAAATAGTATCCTGTATTTATAAGCTTTTGTAAATGTATTTATATAGTACAAAAATTGATATATATGCAGATTTTTGGATTATATACTCAAATTCAATACTCCAGTGTTTTCAATGCTTGACAAACTACATTTCTTCATTGAACATGAAAAAAATCGTGCTTTACTGTAATGCTGTTTGAGCTTTCAAATTATATCAAATACTGTTACTAAAATAAGTCAACTCAAGTTAAACATAGGAATATGATTTTCAAACTACTGCCTGTGCTAAGTTCTGTGCTCACTCCTTGTAGATTACAACTCTGGAAGAGCTAAATTTAATAATATTTTTTTCTTTTGTATTATAAGGAATTACAAAAAGATATGCAAGGAAGTGCACAGGCTTTGGCAGAAATAGTGAAAAACACAGAAAACTTCTTAAAAGAGAATGGTGAAAAGCTGTCACAAGAAGATAAAGCTTTGATTGAACAGAAACTTAATGAAGCTAAGATAAAGTGTGAGCAGCTTAATTTAAAGGCAGAACAGTCGAAGAAGGAACTGGATAAAGTTGTGACGACGGCAATCAAGGAAGAAACTGAAAAGGTATTTATTCAGATGTATGGCAGGACAGTATTGCTGTATCAGTAAACGACTGAGATAATATCTACCTCATATATGAAGTGATGCCAGGTGGTAGTTAGCATTGATTAGTGCCAAGGACTAGAATATTGGGTTTCCAGCTTTGCATCCAAACAAATATTACTAAAGGTTTGAGGAGTTGGCTTTACTTAACTTTTGCTTAAAATTTAAGTAAGATTGTGAGACTTTCTGCTTGTGAAATGTGTCATCCCTTGTCAATTACAGTTTTAACTTTGGATTATATTTTTAAAAACAGTAAAAACTTCAGAGTAATTGCCTGTTGCTCTAAGGTTTAATTTTAATGCATTAAAGCTTCAATGTGTGTCAATTTTTAGTATTCTTTTCCTAATTTAAAGTTATCTAAGCACTTACTTTTGGATGTTCTAAAGCCATGCTTTGACCTGTGTTCTGAATACCTGTTGTGAACTTTCCCTGTCCAGGTGGCGGCTGTGAAGCAGCTGGAAGAAAGCAAAACCAAAATAGAGAACCTTTTGGACTGGTTGTCCAATGTTGACAAAGACTCAGAAAGGGCAGGTGCAAATCACAAAGGGGTAATTCAACAGAATGGAACACATTTTCAAGAAGGTGATGGCATGTCGGGGATTGGTGAAGAGGATGAAGTTAATGGTAACTTGTTGGAAACCGATGTTGATGGGCAAGTTGGAACTACCGAGGAGAACCTCAACCAGCAATACCAGAAAATCAAGGTGTGTTGTTTTAAATGCAATGGTATTTTAAAGTTTTATTTCCAGGTCATGAAGATGAAAGCAACTTAACACATGAGTTATCTTTGCAAACCTTAATGACCATAGAGGGTATAGTGTCCTTTTGTCCTTGGGCATTTATTATAACAACTAATAAATATCAATAATAATAATAATAATAATAAGGAGTTAATCATTGGATCTGGCATTCTCCACATAAGTAATATAGAATTGTGAAGAGTTGATAGAGATACATTCAACTCCCTGAACCTTTAAGGTTCTTCATTCACAGATTCAACCAGTTTGCAGATTGAAAAGATTTGAGAAAAGAAAACCTGTGTCTATAATGAACATGTGCAGACTTTTTCCTTGTCATTATTCCTTCAACAACATTACAGCTGTTTACCAAGCATTTACATTGTGTTAGGCATTCTAATTAATGTACAGATGATCTAAAGTGATGTAAAGAGGATGTACATAGGTTGTGTGCAAATAGTGCATCATTTTATATAAGACTCTCGGGTATCCCTAGATTTTGAACTCACAGAGATCCTGGATGCAATCCTCTAAGGACAGTGAGGGAAGACTGTAATAATAAAAATAATTGACATTTGTAGAGCAATTAAAGTGGGCCAGGCATGCTCTTGAGCTCTTTCTGAACTTAACTCTTAGAGCCTTCTCAGTTACTATTTGAGGTGGTTATTTTCACTTTATAAAGGGGGAAACTGTAGCTTACAGAACTACTAGGCTGCCCGAGTTACACATCTTGTAAGGCAGTGGTGGGGAACCTTTCTTCTGCCATGGACCATTTGGATATTTACAACAACATTCATGGGCCATACAAAATGATCAACTTAAAAATTAGTGTGCTGTAGATTTATTGAATTTCGAGTCTCGCCTGTGGTTGCCTTGGCAGGGCCAGATCAAATAATCTTGAGGGTCTTATACCACCCCTGATGGAGTTTGGATTTAAAACTAAGGCATGTGCTCACTCCTAAATTCCAATCCGTATTTGTTGACTAGCTCATTGTGCAATCTTCAGCTTATTTAAGGTCTTTAAGCACTCAACTCATCTAATACAGTCAGTGAAGGCTGTTGTTGAGAAGAGACAAAAGTCCTAAAAAATTTGCTTCCTAGGTTGGCGCCACAGCTCACTTGGCTAATCCTCTGCCCGTGGTGCTGGCACCCTGGGTTCTAGTCCCGGTTGGGGCACCGGATTCTGTCCCGGTTGCTCCTCTTCCAGTCCAGCTCTCTCAGCTGTGGTCTGGGAATGCAGTGGACGATGGCCCAAGTGCCTGGGCCCTGCACCTGCATGGGAGACCAGGAGGAAGCACCTGGTTCCTGGCTTTGGATCGGTGCAGTGTGTCAGCCGTAGTGGCCATTTTGGGGGTGAACCAATAGAAAAGGAAGACCTTTCTCTCTGTGTCTAACTCTGCTGTCCAAAAAAAAAAAAAAAAAAATTGCTTCCTGATGGAAAGTAAAGCTAGCATCAGTGCTGTCAGAGGAACAAAGCAACTGTAGAAAAAAATTTTCAAGTATCTTGTAATCAATAATTTCATTTTGGCTTTTGGTAATTAGAGACTTAGAAAGTTCTATTTGTTTCCCTCCAGCTCTGTGTCTTGGGAATCCTTGTAATAGGATGCTCTCTGTGGAGTTCTTATAGAAAATATAAATTAAGGCAGAAGAGTGGAAGTGTTACTTATATCTCAGTTACAAGGACTGTTATTGGACTTTATTACAATTGTGTGTTAAAATGAGACATCTGATGAATTCCTAAAGGAACTTTATCAGTCAGTTACAAAGAAGTCAAGAAAAGTTAGTAACTTGACCAAAGTAGTGAAAAATACCAGCAGGTGGACTTAAACATGAAGATGTCACACAGGAATGCCCTGTGTTTAGCTGCAGCATGACATTTCCCTTCTGATCTTTTTACCACTAAGAATATGGGAGTCTTAATGTGCCTAAAAGTCTCCTGGTAGAGTGGAGAGATGGTCAAAGGCACTGAGCCAAGGATGTCTATCTCTCCGTAGTTGTACCACCTGTCCTGGACCAACCCATTTTCCTTTAGCCTGAGATACTACATCTGTAAAAGGCAGGAGATGGATCTGGACATTTTAAAGATATCCTGTATGTCTATCCATCCTGTTATGTAGAGTCCTTATGGAATGTAGCATATGCATATATTCAAATATGAAAGATTGAATCTATGGAAGAAAACTTAGTGAAGATTGTTTATTGGGGTAGGCGTGGTGGGGCACCAACTAAGCTGCTGCTTAGGATGTCCACATCCAATATTGCTGGGCCAGTTCAAGTCCTGGCTGTTCTGCTTTCCATCCAGCCTCCTGTTAATGTGCCAGGGAAGCAGTGGATGATGGCCTAAATACTTGGGTCCCTGCCACCTAAATGGGAGGGAGTTTCTGACTTCTAGCTTTGGCTTGGCCCAGCCCTGGTTGTTGCTAGCATTTGGGTAGTGAACTATAAGATGGAAAATCTCTCTGTATCTCTCTCTCTCTCTATGTCAGTCTTTCAAATAAATAAATAAATAAATAAATCTTTTTAAAAAGATTATTTTCATGTGCCCATCATATGACAGGCATAGTTACAGACAGCGAGCCTGCAATGGTAATTGTTTGCAACTGACTAATTGGGATCAGACTTACATAAATGAGTGGTTACTCTATGTTCTTGTTACCTAGTAGCAAATAGTTCTTTTGCTTCAGCTCCTGACTGTCAGCATTGTTCTAGGCACTTGGGACTTTGCAGTGAGGAAAATAAAGCTGTCCTGTTGCTTGCATACTAAGGGGCTGTGCATAGTGCAGCAGACAGTAACTTACTGCTGTGGCTTGTTGGAAGATGATGGGTGCTAAGGGAGGAAACGTAAGGAACTGGGAAAGTGAGGCTGTGGAGCTGGGAACCCTTTTCTGTGTTTAAGGAGGCTCGTGAAGGTAGACCTGTGTTTAAGGAGGCTCATGTGGTAGACCACATGGGGAAGATGGGATTTGTACAGACTAAAAAGGAAGATGGAGGGAGGGGTTAGCCAAATGCCTATCTGATGTAAAAGCTGTTTTAGGCAGACAAAAAGAAAAACAGGAAAAAAAAAAAAAGGTCCTATAGTGTCTGCCAAGGGGGAGCTGGTGTGGGTAGGAGTAGGAGCAGCAAAGAGGTTAGAGCAATAAAAAAGAGATCTAAGATAGCAGGATCAGGTCATTTGGTTCCATGTAAGCCATTATAAGAAACGTAGAACATTGCTCAAAAGGGTGATTATGCATTTTGCCATTTTGTATGGCATATTGGGATGAATAGGAGAAGATACTTAGGGGTGGAGGGCAAGGGGCTTCAGCCACCTGTGGCCCACATGCTGTCTGAAGGCGGAGGTGCTGTCAGTAGCTCTGCATATCTGGGACTTGTTCTGCAGCACACCTGCCTGAGAACTCTGCCTTCCTGCCTTTGGAGTAGATTTGAATCCCTGGCATGTGCTAGGCTATACAGGAAGTGTTCTGTGGATGTGATCTCATGTGCTCCTTACAGCAGCCCTGTGATGGGTAGGAGCCCAGTGAAGCTGAGTTCTCTTTTATTATATTGCTTCCTGTATTTACATTGGGTTTCTCTGACTGTACATGGCTCTTGCTTAATTATTGTTGAAGCTTTAAAATATCAATTTTTTTCTCTGTACCTAAATGTTTTTTTCAGGATAATTTCCTAATTAAAAATATTGCATTTCTCTGCTCAATAATTGTTTAAGGACTTTAGAGATCCCTTTTGGGTGACCATGAAGAAGCAGTGAGTCAAATATGATCAGATTAAACCAGTAGATGTTTGCTTTAGAATTGGAATAGAAATTTATTATTTTTTTTTTACTTTGAAAAAGAGAGAGAGAGTCCCCCCATCTGTTGCTTCATTCCCCAAATACCTGCAACAGCTGGGATGAGACCAAGCAGAAGCCAGGAGCCTTGAACTCAATCTGAATCTTCCACATGGATGCAAGGATTAACCATTTGAGCATACCGTTTGCTGCTTCCCACGACATGCATAACCGGTATTCCAACCTGGGCATGCTGTATGGGATGTGGGCATCCTAAGCAGCAACTTTTTATTTTTTTTTTTTTTTTTGAGATTTATTTATTTATTTGAAAGTCAGAGATACACAGAGAAGGAAAGAAGGGCAGAGAGAGAGGGTTTTTTTTTTTTTTTTTGGACAGGCAGAGTGGACAGTGAGAGAGAGAGACAGAGAGAAAGGTCTTCCTTTTCCATTGGTTCACCCCGCAATGACCACTGCAGCTGGTGCGCTGCAGCTGGCGCGCTGTGGCAGGTGCACCGTGCTGATCGGAAGCCAGGAGCCAGGTGCTTCTGCTGGTCTCCCATGCAGGTGCAGGGCCCAAGCACTTGGGCCATCCTCCACTGCACTCCTGGGCCAGAGCAGAGAGCTGGACAGGAAGAGGAGTGACCAGGACAGAATCCAGTGCCCCGACCGGGACTAGAACCTGGGGTGCCGGCGCCTCAGGCAGAGGATTGGCCTATTGAGCCACGGCCAGAGAGAGGTCTTCAACCCACTGGTTCACTCCCCAATTGGCCACAACGGCTGAAGCTGTGTCGATCCGAAGCCAGGAGCTTCTTCTGGGTCTCCCACATGGGAACAGGGCCCCAAGGACTTGGGCCATATTGTACTGCTTTCCCAAGCCATAGCAGAGAGCTGGAACAGAAGTGCAGCAGCCAGGTTTTGAACAGGCGCCCATTAAGGATGCCAGCACTGCAGGCAGCTGCTTTACCTGTTACGCCACAGCGCGGGCCCCCTAAGCAGCATCTTATAAATATTGGGCCAACCAGCCACCCTTATTTGTTAGCATTTTCCCCCAAATTTCTCAAAAAAAGTATGTGTCTTGTGCAATTATCTAGGTACTTGCTAGCAAAGGTTGGAAACTTCCTTAAAAATAAAATGGGAGAGCTCAAAATGCAGTTCTAGCTATGCTGAAGCTCAGCGATAAAAAGGAATGTTTTACAGCTTGGGAAGGGGTATGAAGACCAAGTTGTGGCCCTGTGCCTCTCTGAAGCTGGTTGGAGCTCCTGATGGCCCTGATATAACCCCCTTTTGCTTTAAAGTGACCGTCAGTTTGTTTTCACTTAGGCCCAACACGAGAAGATCATCTCTCAGCACCAAGCAGTCATCGTAGCCACTCAGTCTGCCCAAGCGCTGCTTGAGAAACAGGGTCGCTATCTCTCTCCTGAGGAAAAAGAGAAGCTGCAGAAGAACATGAAGGAGCTGAAAGCACATTATGAAACAGCACTGGCAGAGTCGGAGAAGAAAATGAAGTTGACGCACTCGCTGCAGGAAGAATTAGAGAAGTTCGATGCTGATTATAGCGAGTTCGAGCACTGGCTGCAGCAGGCGGAACAGGAGCTGGAAAACCTGGGGGCAGGTGCAGACGACTTCAATAGTTTAATGACCAAATTAAAGAGGCAGAAGAGTTTCTCTGAAGACGTTATTTCTCACAAAGGGGACCTGCGGTACATCACGATTTCTGGAAACAGAGTGTTAGAAGCCGCCAAATCTTGCAGCAAGAGAGACGGCAAGACTGACAAGGGTAATATTGACACCTCTGCCACCCACAGAGAAGTCCAGGGCAAGCTCGATCACGCTACTGATCGGTTCAGGTCTCTCTACTCTAAGGTAATGCTATTTTTATTTTTTAAGGGGAAAATCTGTGGTTATTGTTTCCACTCTGTCCTCTTAACTTTCCTTTTGGGATTAGAAGTAGGAAACCTGAAAACCGAAATAGCGAGTAGAGGTAGTTCCAGCCTACTTCCCTTGTATTCTTTCGTTCTGAAAAAAGTGTTTAAAGATTGAGAGCTCCCAGTTTTTTATTTTTTGTGGAAGCCTAAACTCTAAAACTGTGCTATCCAACCTGACCACCAGATGGCATTTATGTATTGACTCCAAGCATATGGAGTGGCTTGTGGCCACTGAACTTGGAAAGTATGCAAGTATTGTCTTAGGTCTCTACACAAACATTGCAAGTGATTGTATTACAAATACACTTGATCAGTATGTTACTTTAATAATCAACAACTAACAAACTATTCTGCTTCTTTTGCTTTTGTGAATAAGTACAAGAGTTTTGTTTAAAACAGTAAGAACACATTTCCTTGTTTGCTGAACAGTAAGCTGAATTGATAGGATTTACAGACTATTGCTGACTTTGGGTTTTGCTTCATTCTAATGTACAATTTGCCATTTGCTCTCCTTTTGTTAATGAATCTTGTGCAACTTGCAGAAATAAGTTATCAAGCACGTTGGAAACCTTCCCATAAAATACATACCTGCATTCCCGGTGTGTAAACCCCAGTGGGAATATGCCTTGGTAAACCTGCCTCCTTTGACCGTTGTTGTCTTTATCCTTTATTCTGGATTAAAATCATCCCTTAAGTGAATGTTTTTGAGTTGGTATAAATCTAAGCTGTCTCCTCATTTTTATGTTACTTTTTGACTTTTTAGAATATACTTCATATAAAAGAGAATATCTGAGAACTATAGAGTTTTCATTAACTCTTTTTTATTAATTAACTCTTTTTTCCCAGGTTTCATAGTTCATGGGTCGTAAGTTTATTTGGCACATGTTAAAAGTCAAGTTTAATCTCTCACCCCAACCCTTTTCTCTTGATTTTTAGTGCAATGTTCTTGGAAACAATCTTAAAGATCTGGTGGACAAATACCAACACTATGAAGACGCTTCTTGTGGACTTCTTTCTGGACTCCAGGCCTGTGAGGCCGTGGCAAGCAAACACTTACTTGAACCCATTGCTGTGGACCCCAAGAATCTGCAAAGGCAGTTAGAAGAGACCAAGGTGAGAGAGGGGGCACGCCTCAGCGAGCACCAAAGCCAGCCCTTCAGTAGAGTTACTGGAAGGCTTCCGATTCCCACACTTCTGTGATAATTTCACTCAGGGTAGAGGAGCGGAGGATTTGGGAGAAGTGCATTCCTCCCTCCAGAGGAAGTTGTGTGTCTTCACAGTGCGTTCGTTCTTTTCCTGCTGCCCTGACCGGTTTGCTGTGGCTGCAAGGCCTGTTACTTGCATTCCACAGCAGCTTCTGCCCAAACAAAACCTAGAGTTGTTTAGGCCTCTTATTTATCCAGATACTTTTTTTTTTTTTTTTTTTTTGGACAGGCAGAGTTAGACAGTGAGAGAGAGACAGAGACAGAGAGAAAGGTCTTCCTTCCGTTGGTTCACCCCCAAATGGCTGCTATGGCCGGTGCTGTGCCGATCCAAAGCCAGGAGCCAGGTGCTTCTTTCTGGTCTCCCATGCGGGTGCAGGGCCCAAGGACCTGGGCCATCCTCCACTGCCTTCCCGGGCCACAGCAGAGAGCTGGACTGGAAGCGGAGCAACCGGGACAGAGTCCGGCGCCCTGACCGGGACTAGAACCTGGGGTGCTGGTGCCTCAGGCGGAGGATTAGCCTAGTGAGCCGCAGCGCCAGCCTTATCCAGATACTTTTCATTGTTTTTTCCTTCATTAGAATTAAGCTCCGTGAGGGCAGATCTCCCTCTCTGCTTCGTCCATTGCTGTTTTCCCAGTGCCTAAAATGGCTCAAAGCAGATATTCAAGAAATACTTGTCCAGTGTCCAGATGCAAGGGAAGGACTATCACTGTCATATTCAGGAACTCTAAGGACCAGGACTAGGGTTCCTATATAGGATCCTCATGATCCATGGAGATACAAAGTCAGTTACTATTACTTAGCACAGTTCTGAAGAAGTCTGCTTCTCTTTCTCTCTCTCTCTCTTTTTTTAAAATTTATTTTATTTATTTAGAAGGCAGAGATAGAGAATGAGAAAGAGAGAGAAAGAAAGAAATCTTCCACCTGCTGGTTCACTCCCCAGGTGCCTGCAGTGGCCAGGGCTGGGTCAGATGGAAGCCAGGTGTAAGGAGTTTCTTCCAGGTCTCCCATGTGGGTGCAGGGGGCCCAAGAACTTGGGCCATCCTCCACTGCTTTCCTAGGTGCATTAGCAGGCTGGGACTCGAACTAGCACCAGTGTGGGATGCTGGTGTGTTGCAACTTTACCCATTATGTCACAGCACTGGCCCCCGTTTTCCCTTTCAGAAATGCAGGTTTAATGTCAGACTTCTGCCACTGTGGGAATCTTTATCATCCCCACACTGCAGAGGGAGTCTCTGCTATTTTTAAAATTTAAAGTATATTTAAAAATTCTAATGTAAACAGAGGTAGTATTTTTTTATTATTTAATATGACCAACAATTTTGAACTTGAAAATTTCATCTAAATCTGTGAAGAGTCTTATGCATAATTGTGATGAAAGTAGGCATGGACCTCAAAATTAATTTGTACCGAAATAAAAATCTTTCAGTTCCCCACAGACCTTTCAAAGTACCCTCCGCACTCTGTGATATTAAGTAGATAGGTGGCGGTAGCTTAGTACTGCCATGGCTGATGATTCAGTTCTGTTGCCAGGATTGCCTGTTAAACAACTGCTGTTTAAGTTTGACTGTGTGTCAGTTACAAAGTCAGAAATCACTGTGTTGTTAACTAGAAAGAAGAGTTCCACTGGGTGACTTAACATTAGGCATTGCCGGGCACTGGCCTCTGCAGTTGGAAGAAAATGAAGTCATCCTGGAAGTGAATGTTGCAGTTAAGACCAAACTGAGAGAAGGCCCTGTAAGGGAGGTGGAAGCAAAGGATGAGTGGAGGGCAGGAGAGGGGCAAGGAGGTAAAGAGGATGGAGTCATTCTGGGGCTAGAGAGTTAACCCAAACCCCTACCCAGGCGTCAGGGAGATGTCTTGAGTGAGGTCAGTACCACCATATGGATACAGCTTCCCCATGGGTTGTCTCCTGCCTTCAGACATATTTTTTTCAGTATTTTTCTTCCTTAAAGATTTTATTGATTTATTTGAGAGGCAGAGTTACAGACAGAGAGAGAGAGAAGTCTTCCATCCACTGCTTCACTCCCCAGATGGCCACAATGGCCGGAGCTCCTCCCATCCGCAGCCAGGAGCTTCCTTGGATCTCCCACATGGGTGCAGGGGCCCAAGCACTCGGGCCATCTTCCACTGTTTTCCCAGGCCATAGCAGAGAGCTGGATCAGAAAAGGAGCAGCCATATGGGATGCAGGTTCTGCAGGAGGAGGCTTAACCTACACCACAGTGCCAGCCTTCAGTGTAGCTTTATTTGTTTTTACTTTCTTTTTTTTTTTTTTTTCCACAAGCATAAGAACAGATCTGTTGTAATTAAGTTTTCAGTTTCCACTTGGATAAGTGCCCAAGGACAGAATATATGGTGGCGGAAATGAAGATACTGAGATGTTAAGGCTGTTATTTTGGTAGGAAATGCCAATAGTTTAAAATAATTACTGTGATTTCCTATGTTACATGTAGTTAGGACATAATGCCCTATATAAAGAAAGGTATAGAACATAGAACATACATGTTGAGTTAGACCTATGTTAAAAACCAGATTATATCCTGTATAAACTAATTTTTATGGAACTAGAGCAAAACAGAGAGAAAATCCCAAGAGAATGCTATAGCTTTTTAATTAAATAGATATATGGATTAATTTTTAAAACAGCAAAATTTATTTGCTAAGCCCTGTAGAAAACAACTTCTTTAGGCACTCAGAGAAATATAAAGAGAGACATCTCAAAGGAGAATGAATTCTAATTAAGCCACAGCACAATTTTAAAAATTAAATGTGTGCCTAAGGTTTTCCCTGGCATATGTACATATTTTTTTATAGATGAAAATACTAGTATGTAGTGAGGATAAATTTTTATGAGGATTAGATAGTCTCCATTTAGAAAAATTAGCAACATGTTAAAATTATTTTTCTTTTACCAATAATATAAACACATAAAGCTAAAACAAAAATCATTCATCTACATCTAACATACTAACTTCTATTTATATTCTGTGGTAAAATGAATTTGACTTGGGGGTACCCTGTTGATTCATTTGAGGTATTTCTGTCCAATGCATGTTGTTTTTAGCATTCCTATTCAGGGGATTATTAGCTGTGTTGTCAACAGCCTAATACCACTGGGCTATGTGACACACATCAAGATCTTGGAGAGAATAAAAGAGGATTTTAGCCCCATCATAGACACAGAAGATAGGATTCTGGGACCATTCTGAGACACAGGTTGGGAACTAGTTAAGGGGCCAGATTTCTTGGACTCTCTGGTGGTGTCAAGCAAGGAAACTTTCATAAACTGGACAAGTGCCTGCAGCTTTAGAGATCAAGGCCACAATTTTACAGAAGTCCCTGTTGCAGATGCTTCTTTCATGTTTCATTTACTTTTATTAAAATCATTTCAAAATAATTTAAGGTACACATTTGAATATATCAATTTGAAGTTTTGTTCCAAAATAGTACCATAACCACCACTAACACTTAACTATGACCTGATACATGTAATAATTGAAAACTGTTAACCTTTTTGAACACAGTTTTGGAGAATCAAGGCATGGGCTGATTTGGAGAGAAGAAATAATGATGTATCTACTTCTTTTGTAATCCATTTCTAGGTGTTAAGATGGAAGGCACAGCCATATTTGGTATTGGGTGTTTTTCTAGAACCACAATAACTTTTACTATGTTTATTCATTCAGTGAACATTTTTGAAGTGGACCCATTGTTTGGTTTTACAAAAACACAGAGATGTTAAAACCCTGTTTCTGTCCTCAGGGAACTCATATTTTGAAAAAAATTTGAGGATGGGAGAAGCTGTTCTTAATTTTTTAACATTATTTAGAAGATCTAAATAAACATGTGATATAAATATGTTTATAGAGCAAGTCCATGTCTCAAGGGATTTCTGTCACTTTTTAAAACTAAATCTCTAAGAGAATTCCCCAAATAGAGTTACTTTGATGTGCATTTTTTTCTGCTTAAAAAACCTGCAGGATCTGGTATTCAGGTCACAAATTCCATGTTAGCCATAGGTTGGTGGGTTTTCAGCGTATACAGAGACTGCCCATGTGTCCTCATAATTTCTTGTATCATAAAAAATTAATTGATATTTTAGCCATAACCCTTAGGTATTTATTTTAAAACAATAATAAATACTGAAACAGAAGAGGAACTTTTTAGGTCTTATACCCTTGCTTATTTATTCATTCATTCTAGAAACTTTTATCAGGTGGTGGCTATGTGCCAAGCACTAGACGGAACACTATGAATAGAAGGTTGAATAGAATGAGTTCCTGGTTCTCAAGAAATTTACAGTTTGATGGAAGACATGGACTTCCATCAAATTAAGAAATTGTCACTGGGTGATTGTGGAAGTTCCTGGGGGGAAGTGCTGAACTAGGGGTGTGAGGAAAGAGGAAAGGCTTCCCAGCTGAATATAAAGGAACAAGCAAGTGCTAGGTTCAGGATTACGAGGGTATAGGTATGTGAAAAGATTAGTATGTAGAGATATGAAGGCTTTGGGTCTAGCGTGAACAGATGCTCAGATGGCTGTGTCATTGGACTTTGTGGGACAGAAAGTGGACAAAGGTGGGACTGAAGATAGCATGGGCTGTCTTTTGTCAGTAACATGAGTGAGGGATTGTCTTGAAGTAATCCAGAAATACAAAAGTCTGATTATTTAAAATACGTATGTTAGATATATATATATATAATATATATTGTATATAGTAAATATATAAAATATATAGAAATACATATATATATTAAGCAGGTAAAATTGTCAGGGCTTGGTGCTTGATTTGTATGAGGAACAGATTGAGAGGACAGACTGCAGTAGGCGCATCAGGTTTTCTACTTGGGTAATGAGGTGTAACCTCAGGAAGAAGTACTGGTGCAAGGAACGAGATGATGGGTTCAGATCTAGTGCTTCTGAGTTCTAAGGTGATTGTTTACACCCAGATGGAAACATTCAAGAAGCAGTTGGAAACTTGAGCCCTTGGCCAGGCATGAGTTCATCTACAGTTGGATGTATGGACTTGGAAATTTGAATGCAAGACTGGAAGAGGAGTTCAAGTACCTTAAGTGAAACTGAAGCTAAGCATAGGGCCTCTGTGGCCAGCCAGGCCACTGGGGCAGAGATGTGTCAGGGGTGTTCAGATTGCAGGGCCAGACTTCGGGAAGACTTTGCTGTGGTCACGCTTCTGCCCCTCTTCTCCTCGCTCCCGCTGCATCTGCTTTCTCAGAGATCCACAGGGACCTCCATTCAGGAAGTTCAAGAAGGCATTACTCTTTTGGTTTACATTGTCATTTCTAAACCAATAAGACATTGCTAACCTTTTGCAACATCTGTCTTACCTTTAAGCTGAGGGAATGTATTTGTTCCTTTTTCATTACTGTAAGAAAACACCTAACCCCGAGGGACTTTAAAAAAAAAAAAAAAAGGTTTGCTTATCTCACACTTCCGGAGGTTGAACGTCCAGGCAGCAAGGTGCTGGCTCTGCAAAGGTCCCATTGACCGCACCACTTTGTGGCAGATGTCATCATGGGAGCGCGCATTAGAGAGGGAGAGAGCAGGTGGGGAGACAGGAGCCAGAGAGAGGAGAGTCCCTTTCGTAATAACTCACTCTGTGAGAAGCCAGGGTCCCTGGAGAATGACCTTAATCCCTTCTCAGGGCACTCAGGCAATGACCTAATGACCTCACTTCTTAAAGCCCCCACCCCCCCTTTTAAGATTTATTTATTTATTTATTTGAGAGTTAGAGTTGCAGACAGAGAGGGAGAGACAGAGTGAGAAAAATCTTCCATCTGCTGGTGCACTCCCTAAATGACTGCAATGGCCAGAGCTGGGGTAATCCAAAGCCAGGAGATTTTTCTGGGTCTCTCATGTGGGTGCAGGGGTCCAAGCACTTTGGCCATCTTCTGCTGATTCTCCAGGCTATAGCAGAGAGCTGGATCAGAAGAGGTGCAGCCGGGACAGGAAACGGCGCCCATGTGGGATGTGGGTAGAGGCTTAGCCCACTATGGCACGATGCTGGCTCCCACTCCCCCTCTTAACATGAACTTGTGGAGGTCGCACTTGAACCATACCCAAACAATAAGGACAGAATTATTTGGGGCTCATTTCCACCTCTGTGATCACATTATTTTCTGCCTCCTCTCCCATTCCTCTGACTACAAGAACCCTCCCTGACCCTTTACCATGTCCTTCTCTGGTGTCGCTGTGCTTTGGCCTTCAGCGGTTGCATCAGGTGTCCTAGCTGACAGTTCTGCCTATGTAGTTCCAGTTTGTGCTCAGTGTCCTCCATATGAAGGTCCCAGAAGCACCCTGAAGTTGTGAATTTGAGAATGGCAGCTACTTGCCACTGAAATTTGTTCTTACTTTTGTTCACAAACTCTGTAACTTACCTAGGCTCAAGAACTGGATGCTTCTTATCTCATCCTTTGTTCCCACTCTGTTGAGCAGTACTAATAAAACATCCTGTGATGATGGAAACGTTCTGTAATTGCTGTGGCCAATATGGTGGCCACTAGTCATACCTGGCCACTAAGTGCTGGAAATGTGGCTTGGTCCGCTGAGGAATTGAATTTGTAATTTTATCTGATTCTAATTTATTTAAAATAAATTTAAAAACCACAGGAAGTTAGTGGCTACTCTCTTGCACAATGCAGCTTCAGTAACATTAGCAAGTCCTTTGTATGCTTTCCATCTCTGCAACTAATTCCACTTTCTCAGCCCAGACGGAGTAGTAAAACTGCGCTGGTCCTCAGCCCTCAGTGTTCCTCACTGCATTTTCACTCCTGGCATCTCTGATTCATTTCTGTCCCATTAAATTTTGCCCTTGCAGGGTCACAAATTTAGCCTTCCTATTATTCAGCCCTGAGGATGTTCCTACTCAACCCTTTACTCAAATGATTTGAATAGCTATGCATTCTTTTTTTAAATTTTTAAAATATTTATTAATTTATTTATTTGAGAGGCAGAGTTACAGAGAGGGAGAAAGAGAGATTGTCCATCCTCTGGTTCACTCCCTAGATGTCTGCAGTGGCTGGGGCTGGGCCAGGCTGAAGCCAGAAGCCAAGAGCTTCTTCCTGGTCTCTCATGTGGGTTCAGGGGCCGCAGTACTTAGACCATCTTCCACTGCTTTCCCGGACCATGAGCAGAAAGCTGGATGGCAAGTGGAGCAGCCAGGACACTAACCACCCATAGAGGTTGCCGGCCTCACAGGCTGTGGTCTCATCTGCTACACTGCAATGCTAGCCCCGTAACACCCCATTTCTACAGGACAAAATGTAAACCATTAGCCTAACATTGTCGGTCTTCCAGCCCTATTTCTATATATCCACCCATGCACATTCTCAAACTGGACAGGCCTCCCCACTTCTCCTGTGATTTCTCTATCCGCATCTTTGTGCCTTGTATTTGTCCTGCTGGGAAATGTTTTCCCTCTCCATTTGTACATGTCCAGATCCACAGTTTATTCAGGCCCCGACTCAGTGTCACCACCACAGAGGAGGCCCTCATTTCCCTCTCTTCATGTCAACTTCCAGTGATTTTTCTTACCTTCAGGATTTATTACTTCCTGCCTTCGACTATAAGATCCTTGTGAATAAGCTTTGTGTCTGCTTTACTTTTCTATTTTCATAAAATGCAGCAAACCTTTTTGAATTTGTTAGATGTTCAGTAATTTTATTGAATTAACTGAAGTAAATAGGAGTAGATACTGATTCAGGATCTAATGATATGGTAGTCTTTGATTGTCTCCTTACTTGCAGTCAGAAATAGTCCCAAAGGTGTTTTTTGTTGTTGAGTTTTTCTTTTGTTGTTGTTTGAAGCTTTTGTTGTTATTATCATTGTTATTGGTGTGTGTTTTTTAAGAGATTTATTTGTTTATTTGAAAGGCAGAGTTAGAGAAAAAGAGAGATTTTCCATCTGCTGGTTCACTCCCCAAATGGCTACAATGGATGGGGCTGGGCCAGGCTGAAGCCAGGAGCCAGGAGCTTCTTCCAGGTCTCCCACATGGGTGCAGGGGCCCAAGCACTTGGGCCATCTTCCACTGCTTTCCCAGGTGCATTAGCAGGGAGCTGGATTGGAAGTGGAGCAGCTGTCACTAGAACTGGTGCCCATTTGGGGTGCTGGCACTGCAGGCTGCAGCTTTAATCTGCTGTGCCACAGCATCAGTCCCTATTGCTGCTGTTGTTTTGATGTTAGGGGGATAGTGCACAAAATCTAGAAATGGGGTTAAGGGGGAGCAGAAGCTAAAGTAAGAGGGTAAGTCAGGAACCCGGCAAATTATTGTGAACAAGTGCTCTAGGGTTTATTTCCAGATTGAATTTGTGCTCTCTACACTGCCTGATTCTTTTGCTAATGTTGCTTTGTAACTAGCATTATTCTGAGAACTCTGGGTAAGTTTACAAGGATGAGAATTTTTATGATGGAAAATTTACTCTGTCCAATGTATCTTATTGTAAATGATTTTTTTCATATTTTAAACATATTATTTATTCCTCTGCAGTATAATTGAAAAGCTTTTAATCCTACAGGCTCTGCAAGGACAGATATCAAGTCAGCAGGTGGCTGTAGAAAAACTGAAGAAAACGGCTGAAGTGCTGTTGGATGCCAGGGGATCGTTACTTCCAGCCAAGAATGATATCCAGAAAACACTGGGTAAGATATTCATTGTTTTGTTTCCTGTCTCACTGGTAAATTCTGAATAAAGGGCTTTTAATAGATATGGAAAAAGCACTCACAAGAATGTATTGCATTATTTGTCATCCTTATCTCTGACCTGTAATGTTGAATCTGGGAGAAGGTATGCCTTCTTTGGCAGGTATACTAGAACCTTGGTGGGGAGCTATGTAGCTTGGAAAGAGCATATTTATATTTAGAATGTATACTGAGAAAACTTTATATTGTCTACTACAAAGAATAGGACACTGTAAAATCTACTTGGTTGATAGGACAGGGCAGAGCTAGACTTCCAATTTAGGGCCAAAATAGACTGTGAGTATCCTTATCAACAGTGGGAGAAAGAGTTCCAGAACTTAAGAGGTGTGTTTTAAAGCAGTGTTCTCACGTCTCTGTGGGCAGCTGGGAGTCTCACAGGGGTCCAGTTACCCCAGTTCTTCAGGGAAACTAGACATTTGTATATAGTTATAATAGTGCTTCTGTGCCCTTTGCATTAGATAAACACATTTCTTAAGAGAAAGGGCTATTGTACAGTGGAACTTCAAAAAGTGTGTGGAAAAGTAAAATTAAAAGATAATATTGGTGTAAACAATATTTTGAAACCCATGCATAGTTCTTTTCCTAAGACATTTTCCATGAGCTTTCTGAAGACCTTTCATGTTATCTTTGTGTCTACCCGCAGTGTTTTTACTAAATGCACAGTGGATTATTAACCAGCTAAATGTTGTTTACTGTCTTTAACACATTTTTTTGGTTTTCACTTTGCTGTTTTGCATAATATTTAACATGTGGGTTGAAGTTATTATATATTTCTGTTTAGTCATGTGTGAAATAAAAAAAAACTTTCATAGCAGATGCCTAAATATATGTTTCTCCCAGAATAGAGCATGAATTAAAATCTGAGTAGAAATTTTATATAAAGAGAGGAATATAAGTTCATTCTTTTATAACTGCTCTGTGGAAGGGAAGTCCTTTACACTCTGGTACACATCCAAGCTTTATTGACCATGAACCCCATTAATAAGTAATTTTATGTTTATAATATTTATAAATTACACATCCATATTACTAGATTATTATATGTATTATAATTCCAGGCACAAAACAATATAGAATTTTTAAGTTTAAGATGTAATTATGAATGGAAGTTCTGACATTTTGTTCCTCTGTCCCAGTGAGTTACCTTGCACATCCACATTGAGGGTCACTGCTGTAAAGACTCAGGCATGATGCTTTGAAGGAGATAAAAAGAAAACTTACTTATTTGTATTTCTTTTCTTTCTTTTTTTTTTTTTTTTTTTGACAAGCAGAGTTAGACAGTGAGAGAGACAGAGACAGAGAGAAAGGTCTTCCTTTTTCCGTTGATTCACCCCCGCCAAATGGCCACTACGGCCAGTGTGCTGCGCCAATCCGAAGCCAGGAGCCAGGTGCTTCTTCCTGGTCTCCCATGCAGGTGCAGGGCCCAAGCACTTGGGCCATCCTCCACTGCCTTCCTGGACCACAGCAGAGAGCTGGACTGGAAGAGGAGCAACCAGGACAGAACCGGCAATCCAACAGGAACTAGAACCCGGGGTGTCGGCATTGCAGGCGGAGGATTAGCCTAGTGAGCTGCGGCGCCAGAGGCATTTTGACATGTCCTCTTTTTTTTTTTTTCTTTAAAGATTTAGTTATTTATTTGAAAGTCAGAGTTACACACAGAGAGAAAGAGAGATCTTCCATCCTCTGGTTCTCTCCCCAGTTGGCCACAACTGCCAGAGCTGTGCTGATCTGAGGAAGCCAGAAGCCAGGAGCCAGGAGCTTCTTCCGGGTCTCCCATGTGGGTGCAGGGGCCCAAGGACTTGGGCCATTTTCCACTGCTTTCCCAGGCCACAAAAGAGAGCTGGATCAGAAGTGGAGCAGCTGGGTCTTGAACCGGCGCCCATGTGGGATGCCAGCACCGCAGGTGTAGACTTTACCTGCTATGCCACAGTGCCGGCCCTGACATGTCCCCATTGTTAAGTGTACATAGTTTGATTTTGAGTTCTTTAAAATTCATGTTATATTAATATTTTCAAAATTCTTGCTGGCACAATTTCTTAGAAATTTTGCAGCTGTATTTCAGATATAGAGGAGTTTCTTGAAAATCCAACTCCTCAGCAAAAAGAAAAGAAACATACATTCTTGTAGCAGATTTCATTTTGTACTTTTTCTAGAATACTTTTTTGTTACTAAAATAAAAAAGGTACTAATGAGAATATTTGATCGCTAAGAAGTACAGAGCTTACAGTGTCTTAGTTTAGGCTCCTATAACAAAAAGGTGTACCCTGCGTGGCTTAAACAGTAAGCAGTAATTTCTCCTAGTTCTGGAGGCTAGAAGCTCAGGGTCCAGATACCAGTGTGGACAGGGCCCTCTTCCTGATTGATAAATGGCCCCCTTCTTGCTGTGTCCTTACCTGGGAGAGAGCGGCAGAGACAGATCATCTTTCTCATTGCTCTTCTAGGGATTGCTCTAACCACATTCATGAGAGCTTCACCCTTACTGCGTGCTCTGAGAGGAAACACTTAGACCATGCTCACACCTCACTCAACCCAGTGTAGAATGCTCCTGTCACCAGATCTGGGAGGTTTTGTTTGCCTATACAACAAGCACTTTCCAGTGGATGTGCCCACCTCATTTGCTGTCATTTGGTTGAGTTCTGACTCTGTCTACCTAGAGAGAACATCAGATCCCAGAGTTCAAGGGCTCAGTTCCCTCAACCCCCATTTAAGATGCTAGTCACAGGTTCTGGCTTGTGACTTGTACTTCTGAGCAACTGGCTAAATAGTGAGGTTTCCATGACCCCAATCCTTGAGTACATTTAACATTGAAATTACGAAGGATACAGATGAAAGAAATGCTTAGGGTGAAGCGTGGAAAAAAGATGTGTTGAATGTGCATACCCATTCTCTGCATGCCATCCTCCAGAAATTTCATGTGTTCGCCTCTCCAAAAGCTCCTAACCCTTCTTAAAATTTTTTTACTAATAAAAAGAGAACAGATTTCATGTCTTTCATAGGCACAGTTCCAAAAAGACACCATACTGCCCTCCCTTCCTCCTTTCTCCCTTACTCAATCCCACTCCTTCCTTCCTTCTCTCTTTTTTTTTTAATTAATTTATTTATTTGAAAGTCAGTGTTACACAGAGAGAGAGAGAGAGAGAGAGAGGTCTTTGATCCGATGGGTCACTCCCCAATTGGCCACAATGGCTGGAGCTATGCTGATCCGAAGCCAGGAGCCAGGAGCTACCCCCAGGTCTCCCACACAGGTACAGGGGCCCAAGGAATTAGGCTATCTTCTTTTTTTTTTTTATTCAACTTTTATTTAATAAATATAAATTTCCAAAGTACAACTTTTGGATTTTGGAAAAGCAGCTTTCCCCCTACATAACCTCCCTCCTACCCGCAACCATCTCATCTTTGGGCATCTTCTGCTGCTTTCCCAGGCCACAGCAGAGAGCTGATTGGAGGTGGAGCAGCCTAGTCTCGAACCAGCACCCATATTGGATGTCAGCGTTTCAGGACAGGGCATTAACCTGCTGTGCCGCAGCACCGGCCCCTCCTTCTCTTTCTTTAATTCTTACAAAAACATGCTTTCAATCCATTCTAAAATCACAGGCTTAATGCATCACTAACCATAGTACTCAACAAATAAAAAGTAGCAAGACCACAGTTCTACAGGAATATAAACAAGGGCTAAAAAAAAAAAAAATCAAACCACAAGTTGTTCATTCATTTCTATACTTTTTCTTTAAATTTTTGTGTTAACTTACACATATCAGAAAATATGAGCTTTGTCTTTTTGGAATTGACTTATTTCACTAAGTATAATGGTTTCCAGTTGCTCCATTTGTTGCAAATAACAGGATTTTGTTCTTTTTTATGGCTGAGTAGTATTCCATAGGGTATATACATCACAATATCTTCATCCATTCATCAGCTGATGGGCATCTGGGTTGATTCCATATGGATGCTTCATTTTATAGGCATGACTGATTATTTCATGGCCCATTGGTATCAACTCAGCCTTCAGTCTCTCTCACTTCCGTGAAGGTCAGGAGCTGGGACTGAAAACTTCAACTCTAATCACATGGTTTGTTCCCCTGGCAAGCAGCCCCTATCCTGAAGCTATCCAGGAGCCCACCACGGGTCACTTCATTAGAAAAGACATTCCTGTCACGTAGGAAATTCCAAGGAAATTAGGAGCTTTGTTGGTCACTGTATCACTCAAGAGATTATGAAAGTCTTAGCAGATCTGTATCAGGAACTTGGGTCTAAAATCAAATATCAGTGCAGAAGATACTTCTAGTACCCCCATTGATCAGAAAATTATAAGGGTTTTAGGAGCTCAGTTCCGGGAGCCCATGGTCAAAGACCAAATACATGTTTTTTATGTTATCAGAACACCACACCTTCCAAAGGCCCCATCTCAAAACATGCAGTCCATAGCCAACAGTAACACTCAATGTGTTAATTATATGAAAATAGCTAACTTTGTTTGGGAGCCCACTCACCATGGCTAAAGATATTGTAGAAATTACTCACCTGTTAATGCACAGAGTTGCCCAATTGAGAAGCAGCTCACCTGCTAATCTCTCTTTTTTTTTTCTGGGTATAACATTTTTAATCACTTATTGCTGGCATGTTGATCAATCATATTTTGACATACATGATAAATCAAATATGGTAGAAAATAGAATGTACTTAGATACTTAAATTTTTCACATATAAGAAGATTTGTTCACAAAGAAATGATACCAGATTTTATTTAGAAAATTTTTTTAATAAATATAAATTTTGAAAGTACAACTTTTGGATGGTACTGGTTTTTCCCCCCATAACCACCCTCCCACCTGCAAACCATCCCATCTCCTACTCCCTCTCCCATCCCATTCTTCCTTAAGATTCATTTTTAATTATCTTTATATACAGAAAATCAACTTAGTATATACTAAGTAAGGATTTCAACAGATTGCACCCACACAGACACGCAAAGTATAAAGTACTGTTTGAATACTAGTTTTACCATTAATTCACATAGTACAACTCATTAAGGACGGAGAGCCTACATGGGGATTAAGTGCACAGTGACTCCTGTTGTTGATTTAACAATTGACACTCTTATTTATTTATTTATAGATTTTATTTTATTTATCTGAAAGAGTTACAGAGAGAAGTGAGAAGTTGAGACAGAGAGGTCTTCCGTCTGCTGGTTCACTCCCCAGATGGCCGCAAGGGCTGGAGCTGCACCGATCCGAAACCAGGAGCCAGGAGCCTCCCCTGGGTCCCTCATGTGGGCACAGGGGCCCAAGGACTTGGGCCATCCTCTACTGCTATCCCTGGCCATAGCAGAGACCAGTATCGGAAAAGGAGCAGCCAGGACTAGAACCGGTGCCCATATGGGATGCTGGCGCTTCAGGCCAGGGCTTTAACCCACTGTGCCACAGCGCCAGCCCCGGCACTCTTATTTATGATGTCAGTAATCACCCAAGGCGCTTGGCAAGAGCTGCCAAGGCTATAGAAGCCTCTGAGTCCACAAACTCTGACCTTATTTAGGCAAGGCTATAATCAAAGTGGAAGTTCTCTCCCTTCAGAGAAAGATACCTCTTTCTTTGATGGCCCATTCTTTCTGCTGGGATCTCACTCACAGAGATCTTTCATTTAGGTTATTTTTTGCCAAAGTGTCTTGGCTTTCCATGCCTGAGAAATTCTCATAGGCTTTTTAGCCAGATCTGAATGCCTTAAGGGCTGATTCTGAGGCCAGAGTGCTGTTTAGGGCATTTTCCACTCTATGAGTCTGCTGTATATCCTGCTTCCCATGTTGGGTCATTCTCTCCTTTTTAATTCTATCAATTATTATTAGCAGACACTGGTCTTATTTATGTGACCCCTTTGACAGTTAATCCTATCTTTATTATCAATTATTAACTTAAACTGATCACTTTAACTAGTAAGATGGCATTGGTACATGCCAACTTAATGGGATTTGGAGTCCCATGGCAGGTTTCTAGCTCTACTGTTAGGTCACCTGCCAATCTCAAGCTGTAATTCCGACCATCTGCTTTTGCGACTTTTAAATTATGGATCATATTTGAATCTGTTTACAGAATCTTGGTGCTGATTGAATGCCTTCTTCTTCCCTACTTGACATTCCTATGGGTTTTGTTGTGTTTTAGAAATAGGAGCACAATTGTCTCTTTAAATCATCTAAACTTAACCTCTCAATTCAGTGAAAATTTGTCAAGCTGTTTTTTTTTTTAACAGTGTAGTGTTTGAACAATCAAAACAGAAATATTGTTTGGTTATATTATTTTCCATATAATTTCTTTTACTGAAGCATTCCATAATGTATCAGACTAAGGTACCCAGAAATAATTAAAATGCTTTTCAAATTCTTAGACAATAAGAGATCAATTAAATTCACAATTAAAAACAGATCTGTTTTGCAGAGACAGATGAGTATTAAAAACCATTGTTCTTTGAACTCCTCATGGGTCTATAATATAGAATATAGGATGTTAAAATTAAAGCATTGGGACTGGCTGTGTGGCACTGCAGGAAAGGCCACTGCCTGCAGTGCTGGCATCCCTTATGGGTACCGGTTCAAGTCCTGGCTGCTCCACTTCCAATCCAGCTCTCGGCTGTGGCCTGGGAAAGCAGTGGAGAATGGCCCAAAGTCCTTGGACCCCTGAGCCCGACTGGGAAGACCCAGCGAAAGCTCCTGGCTTCAGATCAGCCCAGCTCTGGCCATTGTGGCCAACAGGGGAGTGAATCAGCAGATGGAAGACCTCTCTCTCTCTCTGCCTCTCCTCTCTCTGTGTAACTCTAACTTTCAAGTAAATAAATAAATCTTTTAAAAAAATTATAGGGCATTATATTCAAGTGAAAACCAGGACAGAAAGGATTTGCTTAGCATCATAAATCTTCAGAATTGAAAGTAGAGAGCTGGCGCCGCGGCTCACTAGGCTAATCCTCTGCCTAGCGGCGCCGGCACACCAGGTTCTAGTCCCAGTCGGGGCGCCGGATTCTGTCCTGGTTGCCCCACTCCATGCCAGCTCTCTGCTGTGGCCTGGGAGTGCAGTGGAGGATGGCCCAAGTGCTTGGGCCCTGCACCCCATGGGAGACCAAGATAAGCACCTGGCTCCTGCCTTTGGATCAGCGCGGTGCGCCGGCCGCGGTGGCCATTGGAGGGTGAACCAACGGCAAAAGGAAGACCTTTCTCTCTGTCTCTCTCTCTCTCTCACTGTCCACTCTGCCTGTAATAAATAAATAAATAAATAAAAATAAAGTAGTGTGTCTCATATAAGATAGGCTAACCCGTTGAGCTTATTTTCCCACTTGTCTGCTATTCAAATTTTCTTTTGGAAAAAAAAATGTTTATTTGGAACACAGAGTTACAAAGAGAGAGGGAAAACCAGAGACAGACAGATCTTTCATCTGCTGGTCCACTCCCCACGCAGACTCAATGGCTGGGGCTGTACCAAACCGAAGCCAGGAGCTTGGAACTCAATTCAGGTGTCCCATGTGGGTTGCAGGGGCCCAAGTACTGCTGCTTTCCCAGCTGCATTTGTAGGGAGCTGGGTCTGAAGTGGAGAATCCAGGACTCCAACTGTCACTCCTGTGGAATGCTGGCCTTGCAGGCAGGCACAGCTTAACTCATGGAACCACAATGCCAGCTCCTCCTGTTAAACTTTTAAATCAGTTTCATTTGTGCATGTTATAGAAGTATAATCTCAACTTTAAGAGGATTTTCTTTGTCTGTTTTCTTAATTTATTTGCATTGCCAAATGGAATAACAGAAACTTAGCATATATATTTGTGTGAGGAAGACAGAGAAGGGAAGGGAGGGTTGGAGGAGAGGGAGAGGGAGAGTGCAAGACTGAGTGTGATCATTTTTATATGTAAAGGTTAATTTTATAACTATATTTTGTCTCCTGAGAATAGTTACAAAAGGTCTTCAAAAAGTTCATGGAAAATGTGTATTTTGAAAAAAATATACTATGTTTGGATTTTGAAATTTTTTGCACCAAAGTTAAACTTACCTTTAATCCCATTTTTCCATGAATTTGTTTGGGTGCCTGTCACCTTTCCCCCAGAGTGATTATCAGTAAGTATAGCTGATTCAAAATGTCAGTTTGAGATCCAGTACTTACTTCAGACCAGTGTTCAAACCACTCTTTCATCTCTCTGGGACAGTTGAAATGTCTGTGCATCCAAAAATCTCTTTTCAAATATAGATGTTATAATGTTTCAGAGAATTCATTTTTTATTCTCCGCTTGGATTTCTGTTAAGGTTATTAGATACTGTTCTAATTTTGCATTATGAATTTAGCCTTTAAACTTTCTTTTTATATTCTAACTTTTGTATGGCAACTTTATGATTCACCTTGGTGTATTTCTGAAGAGGAATGCGGCAAAGAGAGCTTTGTGGCTAACATTTCCTAATGTGTTTGGACTAGATGACATTGTGGGGAGGTACGATGATCTGTCCAAGTCCGTTAACGAACGAAATGAAAAGCTCCAGATAACCCTGACCCGCTCGCTGAGCGTGCAGGATGGCTTGGATGAAATGCTGGACTGGATGGCCAGTGTGGAAAGTTCTCTCAAAGAACAAGGTCAAGTGCCCTTAAACTCTGCTGCTCTTCAGGACATCATCAGTAAAAACATTGTAAGTAACATGTGAAAAAGGTAAAAAAAAAAAAAAAAGTAATCCCAGTTACAGTTAAAAAGCAAGAAACAGTTTTATAAGCTCCAAGAACATGTGAGTTTAAGATAGTTTTAGGCACAGAAAAAGAGATATTTCCTGGCTGTAACAGTGTGGAAAGCAGCTCTTGAACAAAATGTGCAAAACGACTTCTCTGCAAAGGAATATACAAAAGGCTTGGTATACTTTTTCATGAATGTTTATTAATCATAGAGAGCGTATGCATACATTGACTCTTATCTAGTTTACTGTTGCTTCAGCCAGCTGCACATGAGGTTAATCAGATCAGGCTTGTTGTTGTCCAGCCTTTCAAAAATTAGGACCATGGCTAATCCCCAGGCTCCAATAGAGCCCAGAGATGGCTAAGTAGCAGCAGTCCCCTGCCTCTCTCAAGCAACTAACCAGCTGTTCCCAGCTCCCCCTTGCAGAGATCTGGGATGGGATTCCTCCAGGGACAGCTCAGACTGTCATTCAGTTCCATCCGTTAACCTCCTTAGTCACAGGTTGTTCAAGCTCATGTTGTTATGAATAGTAACTTTTTAAAACCCTGTGGCATTATTTGTAATCGTTGTTGTGAGACACAGGCAATACGTGGTCTGTTTCAGATGCTGGAACAAGATATTGCAGGTCGTCAGAGCAGCATCAATGCCATGAATGAAAAAGTGAAGAAGTTTATAGCAACAACAGACCCATCCACCGCATCCTCATTGCAAGCGAAAATGAAGGACTTGTGTGTGCGGTTTTCGGAAGCAAGTCATAAACACAAAGAGAAACTTGCCAAAATGGAGGAGCTGAAAACCAAAGTAGAGCTGTTTGAGAACCTCTCAGAAAAGCTGCAGACATTTTTAGAAACAAAAACTCAGGCTCTTACTGAAGTGGAAGTGCCAGGGAAAGATGTCACTGAATTGTCTCAGTATATGCAGGTACGTCTGATACTCCCCAAGAGTTGTCAAGTGGATTCAGAGTTAAGATGGGCTCATACATCCACTAGCAGAATTGGGATTAGCAATCATTTTAGTTGCTTATGGAGCAGTAACTATTTGTTTTCCTCCTATAAGTAGATAAAACCCCATCTTCTCCTTTAAACTTTGGCTCCTTTATTAGAAATAAATTCCTTTTATCACATGTATCAGAGTTTTATAAGTAGCATCTATGTGCCAGAACCCACAGAGACAAAATATAGATTATGATTTTTAGATTAAATTAAGTTTTCTGTGCTCTCTTTTAAATAGCTTATCTGCATGTTTATTATATTTAGAGGACTGAATCATTCTTCCTTATGATTCTGGTCCCATACCTATCTCTGGATGGAATGTCATTTGAAGATCTATCAGTATCTATAATGACTAAATGTCTAAATCCTCTGTAGGAATCAACTTCTGAATTCTTAGAGCACAAGAAAGATCTTGAAGTTTTGCATAGTGTCCTGAAGGAGATATCCAGTCATGGCTTACCTGGTGATAAGGCTTTGGTTTTTGAAAAGACAAATAATTTGTCAAAGAAATTTAAGGAAATGGAAGACACCATCAAAGAAAAGTAAGCATTACTTCAAAATTTTTTCTTCTGGATACTAACTAGAATCAGTTACCTTTATTTACTTATATAGGTAACTAAAACAATTTTGGAAATTCAAGAATGACCCCGGGGCTATTTTTTTATATTTTATGTTTCTTTTTTATATTTTGATTTTTTTTTGCTGTTAAGTGTATTATCTGTTAAGATAGGATGAACATTGAGTATTTCTTATATAAAAGTAGAAAACACTGCATAAGAAAAGTGATCTAAACTCACTGTAGTCTCTGAAGCCTTTGCAAATAACACATTTGTATTTGCAAAGGTTGAAATAACCTGGAGAGCCAGCTTGTGATTCTTTACTTTCTGGGTTCAATTCAGAATCTATGTGCAATTTCAGTATACTTCTTTAATAAAGATTATTTATTTATTTGAAAGACAACTTTACAGAGAGAGGGAAAGACAGAGCTCTTCTGTCCACTGATTCACTCTCCAAATGGCTTCAATGGCTGGGGCTGGACCAGGCTGAAACCAGTATCCAGATCTCTTACATGGATGGCAGGGACCCAAGTACTTGCAACATCTTAGGCTGCTTTCCCAGGCACATTAGCAGGGAGCTGGATGGGTAGTGGAACAGCTGGGACTTGAACCAGTGCTCATATGCAATGCTGGCGGCCCAGGCAGTGACTTAACCCACTGTGCCACAACACTGGCCACTCAGTTGTGTTTCATTGGCCTTCTTTTATGTAAAATAGTTCATCTTTTAAAGAGTGGTGGAATAGACGTGAGTCCATGAAAAAACAAGATGAGAAACGAGCATGAGTCTAAGATGAAGCTGTGCAGAAAAAATTCTTTTGACTTAATTTTGGTGTTTCTGATCTCGTGTAAATTTAGAATATCCATCTGATTTCACTGAAGTTTCATATAAGGACCCTCCCAAATTAGAAAATAGTCATTTGTCTCTCAACTACTTTTCATTATTTCCTCATAATCCTTACATAAAACTTTTGAGTGCTGCCTGTGCTACTCACAGGGCTATGTTTTTCATCAAGTCACTGTATTTAATGCACATTGCACAGAAGAAATGTTCTTGGCTTTCTTAAGTAATCTGTAGGTTATTTTTCCTTTCAGATGGGTCCAACTTTAAAACGAGGTAGTCATCAGTAATTAATCCAGCTGCAGTGAGTGCATTCATATCTGCCAGTATCCCACACGCTCACATATGTACACATGTCACCCACATGTCGAATGTGACGATCCTCCCAGTTAGTCATGGGCTGGCCACACGCGCACCCTCCTTGGTGCTGAATGTAGATAGTGCACTGTGGAACTTCCTGGATCTGTGGGAGAGGCGCCCATTAAAACCCTGCAGTCAGCTTTCATCTCGTTTTGGGAGGCTTCAACCTGTTCTCCCCCTGAATTAGTCAGTTTTTTTCCATTAACATGTATGTAGTATAGCGTGGTAACCACTAGGTGGCACTGTTTTCCGCATGTGTCTTGTAAACATTTCCTCTCTGGTTCTGTGCCTGCTGGCAGTGAGCATCACATAAAGTGGACAGATCAAAGCTTATTGAATCTAAATAATGTTAAAAACTGTTTATGTAGTCTTCGAGTTTGTGTAGCGTTGTAGAGTGTTATTACGTATGGGTTACAGGTTTCCTGACTGCTGCTCTGAACCTTGCCTGTGCAGTAGGAAAATAGTTATTTAGCTGATTGCACTTGCCACCCAGGAACCTCTCCTCCTGTATCAAAGGGTCAGAGTGTGTGTGGAAGCTGTTTGTTTCATATTAAGCCCAATATAAGAGCAATAGAATTCTTCTTAATAACTAGTCCTTTGGAGCACATTTTTGTGGCTTCAGTTCTTGTTATGATTTTTCTTATCCAGAAAAGAAGCTGTAACTTCTTGTCAAGAGCAGCTGGATGCTTTCCAAGTCCTTGTTAACTCGTTGAAGTCCTGGATAAAAGAAACAACAGAAAGAGTTCCCGTTGTGCAGCCTTCCTTTGGTGCGGAGCGTTTAGGAAAATCTTTGGAGGAAACTAAGGTGACTCATTGTGTCTACAGTGAATTTTTCGTTTGCCTGTGTCAGTCATCAATAGTTAAAAGACTAATGGTAGTTTCTTATGATCTAATGTAAGATCATTCTCATATATGTGCTGTATATTTTGGTACCCTGTAAATCATGATGTAAGGACATAATCTTTCAGTTAATTCATTTTTTAAAAGATACATTAGTGAGCTAGCAGGTTGCAAACTGTTCTGGTATCCAAGTTTCTTTTCCCTCAAACCTCTACTTAGTTTCAGTTATTACTACCATTTCTCAATAGTAAAATATCCTTCTCTTTCATTCAGCATTTTTACCTAGTGCTTGAGGAGAGAGGTTATTTGAATTTCCTGCACAAACAATTCACAAGTCTTTGCTTAACTGAATCAAATCATAAAATCAGTTAATGGTCATAGGATCAGTTATGGCAATTTTTCCAGTCCAAATTTGTGGAGCAGTGTTTTTTTTTTTTAAGTCATTGACATTTTGATAATTAAAATTCACTGTTAAATGGAATTCTGAATTCTCATTTATTTATTTTGATTGTTCCTGGCACATGTCACCTTATAATTTGGCTCCTACCTATTACAGTTTTACACTTACAGTTGACAGTTTGGAACTCATGGCAGCCAGGAATAGCCTGACTTCCACTATGGCTGGGGACAGAATGCAGAAGGCCCTTACCCTACTTCTCAGTGCTAACAGTGCTAACAGTCACCTGGGCTGGGGGAACAAGTAGGATGGTGCTTTTTTTCTTCTATCCATTACCCCCACACAGTCATTCTTACTCTGAGATATGTTAAAGAAATTGAACTATAATGTGCAACTTTGACAATATTAAGAAGACTAAAAAATAATGTGTTTTTATATCTCAAGAAATTACAAGAAGAGTGGACTTTAAAAACACCGGAGATCCAGAAAGTGAACAACAGTGGGATCTCATTATGTAACCTAATAAGTGCAGTGACTACTCCTGCTAAGGCAATTGCAGCAGTTAAATCAGGTATGTGCTGTATTTCCATGACAAGACTGTAAGAATCAGGTCCATCCATGTTGGTGTTATTTGTGTATGTTATTTTTAAACCAGTGCATAGCAAGTACAAAATAAAAATACAAATTGAAAGTGACAAAATTGATGGTATTTTAAACCTACTGAAACCTGCCATGGAAAAATGTCTGTACTAATCAAATTTCAGGTCCTTCTTAAGTTTCATTTTATTAAAGACTATAATTAAAATGTAGCCAAATTAATGTGTAAGTATAAGGATTCCAATTTGTGTGCTTTTTATTTTAATTAAATGAAATACTGAAATTCTACTTGAAATATTTTTATCTCTTTCTAATATTTTTGAAGAAATGAGCTGGTCTCTTAGGGGAGGAAATGAGAGGAGGAAACAAACTATTTGTTGTAGTTTGGACCTCTCTCATTTTATTCCCATCCACTTTATTGTGTACCCTATTGCCAAAGAAAACAATCATACCATATGTTAGCCAGCATATCTAAATCACAATCTAAGTCATAGTTGAGTTACTCCTAACAACAAAAGGTGAGAGTCATGTATAAATATTGATTATAAAATTAAGTCAGAGGTACAGCTTTAGTTGAAAAATCATACCATATAAAGTTTTGTTTTTGTTTTTTAAATCCAAGAATAGACAGAAGGCACTCCCATGTCTGCATCCTGAGACTCTGAGCATCCCCTGTGGTTTATCTAGTCCAACCAGGCCCCCAGCTGTCCCTATTGTGATACTTAGGTTCCAGCTGGGCCTTTCTCAACCAAACATTTATTCCACTCTATTAATCCCATTTGAGGGAATACCCATATTATATATAGAGTGGTGATCTCTCCTTTCTCTCCTAATCAGGTTTCCTGAAATGTCAGATTGTATTTTTTTCATAAAAGTAATTTTACTATATTTTTTTTGTTTTAGTAATTTATGACCCCTTTTTATTTACAGTAGGTACAAAATGGTTTATTATTATTATTATTACTTTGTTTTTTTAACTCTTGGTAACTACCAAGCATGGTAGGAATTAGTCTTGAGCATCTATAGGATATATTTATCTCCATCTGAAGTGCTCTCGTGTGTGATTAAAATATATGTTGTATGTATTTATTTTATTTGTTTGGAAGGCGGGATGGGGGAGAGAATACTGTCATCTGTTGGTTCACTCCTCAATGCGGGCAAAAGCTGGGGCTGAACCAGGCCAAAGCCCAGAGTTGAAAACTCAATCTGGATCTCCCACTGGGTGGCAGGGACCCAATTACTTGAACTACTACCTGTTGCCTCCCAGGGTACACATTAGTGAGAAGCTGGAACTGGGACTCGAGCAAGACTTGAACCCAGCCTATGTGTGATTTTCTTTTTAAACTTAAGATTTAAATATTTCTGGGGCCAGCGATGTGACACAGCAGGTTAAACTGCCTGTGATGTCCGCATCTTGTATACACGCTGGAGTCCTGGCTGCTCCTGTTCCTGTCGAGCTCCCTGCTAATACGCCTGGGTGGGCAGCAGTGGAAGACCTGGATGGAGTGCCAGGCTCCTGGCTTTGGCCTGGCCCAGCCCTATGCTTTGTGGCCATTTGGGGACTGGACCAGTGGATGGGAGATCTCTTTCTGTCTCCATGATTCTGCCCTTCAGATAAATAAATCTTTAAAAAAATATTTCTACTTGTTTTCTTATGATTGGTTTGGGAAGTATCTTCGTGTTTTGGATAATGGCCAATGGATAATTGATTTTTTCGTATTCTGATGTTGGATGTTGAAAAACGTACCGATAACAGATGGTTTTATAAAAACAAAACAAGAAATTATAGTTACTTTAAGCAGGTAGTTCCTATTTGTTAAGCAGTGGTTATCTGTCTCTAGCTCTCACACTGATCTTACAAGTTAGACCAAGTTGGGCTTGTGAATTTGGCTGATTAGTGTGTCCCGTTTCAGAGCCAGTGTTTAGTAGGGCTGGGATTTAAATTTAGGTGGGTCATACACCAAGGCTCAGACATTCCTAGCCACTGTGCCTGCTTGCAGTCTCTCTGTTGACATAATGTGGATTTAATGATAGATTTTTCATTTCTTTTTGTTTGTTACTTTCAACTTGTTTTCCATGTCTTTTTACATCATTCTGCTTCCCTTAAATGCCAAGTAACACTGTGTAGCTATACCAGACAATTTTCCGTCTTTTAGTAAGGTACACACTGTTGTTCGTCAGTCGTTTACGCTTTGTCCAACACGTATGTACTGAGCACCTTCTGAGCTTCAGTAACTCTAGCTTTAGCAGTAAAGCAACTTCCTCACATTTTTTCTGAATTAATATTTAATGATTTATTTAATACAAACATCTAAACTCCAGTGCTTGAGGCAATCATATTAGTGATTTAAGAATAAATATTTTATATATATATATATATATTAGGAGAGGTAGTTTTATTTTTAGTTTTGGTTCTTTATTTGGATTTGAAAGTAAATCAGTATTTTACATTTCCAAATAGTAGTCACAAATAGTAGCAACATATTTAAACAGTAGAAACTGTTTATGGGATTAGATTCAATACCATCTACTCTTAATGTGTAGAAATATACCAGATATCTGTAATTCGGTTTTTATATTTTTGTAGGTGGAGTAATATTAAATGGTGAAGGAACAGACACAAGTACGCAGGATTTTTTGGCAAATAAAGGTAAGTAGTAATTTTAAATGATTTTGATTAATTGAACTTGTAAATCATTTTGGAAGAGAACAGTAGGTAATTGAAATTTCAAACTTAAAGTAAAATGACATCTAATCTAATGGTGACAGTCTCTTTAAGTATCATATTTACATAGCATTCCATGAAGTTTTGTTCATCTGAAACTAATGAAATCGTGTCATTGGGTGTGACACTTGGTTGTGTTTCCTTCTTTGTGGTTGAGGTACTCTGTCACTTGGTATAACATTATTGAGTGAATTTGTTTGAATTTGTTGCCTGAGGAATCACTAATTAACATTTGTTATGTGGACTTTTTTATTTCATTTTAAACACCTTTTGCATTTCACTTGTATCATGCAATGTTCTTAAATTTTTTGACATTAAATAGCATCATAAAATGATCTTCCATCTTCATTTTTAAAAGTCTGACTTTATCATAATAGACCTAATAGTGACAAAACAGAAAGGAATGTCACATAAAGCATATTTCTAGACATCCACTCCAAACACCTTGGAAATGTGTCAGTAAAATTTTTTTCTTCACCTCAGGTTTAACATCCATTAAAAAGGACATGACTGACGTAAGTCATGGTTATGAAGATCTTGGCCTCTTACTCAAAGATAAAATAGGAGAACTGAATACTAAGCTCTCCAAATTGCAAAAGGCTCAGGAAGAATCAAGTGCAATGATGAAGTGGTTACAGAAAATGAACAAGACTGCGACAAAATGGCATCAGACACCTACACCTACAGATACCGAAGCTGTGAAAACCCAAGTTGAACAGAATAAGGTACAGCCTATGGGTGAAAGAGAGTGGCTTAGCATTCAGAACTGAGCCCTGATGACTAGGGAGCTCTGTTCTGGTTTATGGTTCTACAACATTCAATGAATAATTTGACAGTTTTGTTTAATGTGACTTCCTGCAGAGATTGATGATAACAATCACTATTTTTTTGCACACCAACCTTCTCAAGTTGAGTGAACTGTTGGGTATAATAAGCTTGCCACCTTTAAAAAGTCAGTTCAAGTCTGAGATATTAACCAGTCAGCTATTGGGAAAGATTTATTTCAGGGCTAAGTGTATTAGAGATCTGTTCTAATATAAAATAGGGTAGCTAATGGCCTCTCTTTTTTAAAAACGTATTTCTTTCTATATCTGTCAAGGGTGGGAAAATGGTTTTGTGTAGTAGCAATGGTGGCAAAAATTTCTATCAGTTACTAAACTCTATTTGAACTCTGATGTATTGCCAAAAAAGTGCCTATTCACTAGTAGATTCTCAAGTTCCAGCAGCCTCTATCAAGGCTGATGTTAATTATAATCTTGCTGATGTCATCTTTTTCCCCACAGGATTTGTTTAAGAATATGAAATTCTTCCTCAGGAATAGGGATAATGGATATAATGGAGAGTCATTAGCTCCATCGCTATGGTGTCCTCTGTGGGATTCTTTTATCCTGCAGTCAAGGAAAATAATTAACTGCTGAATCCAGGTTCTTACACACTGTAGCATTCAGCGGTAGATTTTTTTTCCTCTTTTGGTCATGCCAGAGAGAAGGACAAAATAGTGCTCCATCATAATTGTGTTTCTGTCCTTTGATGTTGGCCTACTTTAATGTAGCTACTTTCTTTTTTCCCCCTTGTTAGTCATTTGAGGCAGAACTGAAGCAAAATGTAAACAAAGTGCAGGAGTTGAAAGACAAATTGACAGAGCTGTTGGAGGAAAACCCAGATACTCCTGAGGCGCCCAGATGGAAGCAGGTGTTGACTGAGATAGGTAAGTTGTATACCTTACGCCAAAGTCCATGAACAGAAGCTTGGCCATTTTTTATTTTTTAACAAAGCTTTATCATAAAACATCTAACAGCTTCCCCTATTTTCAAATTTACTTTAATGTTACAGATTTATTTATTATTTGAAAGAGCTACAGAGAAATGGAGAGGGAAGGGGAGAGAGAGAGAGAGTGAAAGAGAGTCTTCATCCGTTGGTTCGCTTCTCAGATGGCCCAGCTGCCAGTGCCGAGCCAGGCCAAAGCCTGGAGCCAGGAGCTTCTTCTGGGTCTTCCATAAGGATAGAGGGGCCCAGGCACTTGGACCATCTCTCGCTGCTTTTTCAGGCACATTATCAGGGAGCTGGATCAGAAGCGGAGCAACCAGGACATGGGATGCCAGTGCTGCAGGCGGCAGCTTTACCCACTACGCAACCATGCCGGCCCCCAGAATTAATTTTTTTACTTAAGTGTCATTTAAAATCATATTGTACTGAGAGTTGGCATATCTTAGTGATCACGGCACCTCACTTTATTTTTCTGAAGAGGATAGATACTAATTAATAACATGCCGTGTGTGGAATCCTGTAGATTTCTGTAATGCTTATTTACTTTTTACTATCTATATGCTTTTTTCTCTTTTATGCTTTACTATATTTTAGTTTAAATATTTTGTTCATTTGTTTGGAAAAGGTACATCCCCTTCACAGGGTTACTTCTGGGGCTCACTTCAGCTCCTTAAGTTATGCAGCCTTCTGTCCCCTGGCCTGACTTCAAAAGTAGCTCTCTGCACTAACTGATGGTTTTGGTTCTCTACCCAGAATTATCCTCCCACCCCATCCTACCCCTGTACGGACTGCTTTTCAAGCCCTATTATCTCGGCAATTTTCATCATTATAATGGAAAATCAGTATAATACAAGGACAGTAACCTTCCGTACTTAATAATCTTGCTGGGAGACTTCAATTCGTTCATGTGTGTACAGCTTAGAGGAAGGGGACCTGGCACACAGGAAGTGCTATGAAAGTGGATACTATGATTGTAATGATTATTTTACCTTCAACTGTTCCATTCTGTTTATCTAAATACGAGCCTTCCTTTAGAGTCAGGTGCACTGTAATACATTCAGAAATCTGTAAGTGTGTTTTAGTTTGATACAGTTGCCCTAAGGTACCAGAATGTTCAAAGGTGTATTTGATCCAGCTGTAGAGACTCCCGCTGCGTTGTAATTGTTCCTGATTCAGTGCCTGTTCTTGGGATATCAGAACTACTTGGGGAAGTACTACCCAGACATTTTAAAATTGGACTGGGAGTGAGGAATGTGTATCTCAAGAAAGTTTCCTGATGATTTGATATTTCTCCCTCCTGACTGTTTTAATTGCATTATTTTGTTGTCAGATTGTGTTTGTCTAGAACATATCATATAGACTTACGTCATTAGATTATGTCATTAGACATTTTAGAGATTGTGTTCTACTAAAATCAGCCCTTTAGTAAATTATACAAAGCAAAAAAAAAGAAATCTCTCAAATCAACTAATCTCTTCCATCAGTGAATGTTTATTAAGTGACTGATGTGCTCAGCTTTTGGACTGAGTGTTCTGATCAGTAATCCTTGACTACAGGGAGCCTGCTGTCTTGGGGGTGGGAAGAGCAGAAAAAGATTCATAGCAGAGGTTAGGGTTGTGAAGAAAGGATAGTGTTGGGAGACAGGGAGCAGATGCTGAGCCTGGCACATGGTGCCTCTTGGAGCAACTGCTTGTTCCCTTCAGAATGGCAAGATTACCGGGGCTGGATTAGAAGATGCATCCTCAGGTTCATGCACCAGGACCAGGTTGGGAGGTCCTGCATGGCACGGAGTCAGTCTTCAGACTTTAGCATCACAGTGGCAAGGAATTAGTTGTTGAAGGATTGGAGCAGGGAAGTGAAGTGCATAAGAGTGATTTCTCTTTTAGGGCTTTTATTTTAGAACTGGATAGATTATAGCTGAGAACACTAATAGAGGGAACACCTGTTAGAAAACTAGTTTTGTAGGTCTGTCTGTCTCAAGTATTCAAATAGGACCAGTGGCATCAGAGTCACAGGAGAACCTGGTAGAAATGCAGAATTTCAGACCCCATCCACAGCTACCAAACCAGTGATGCTGGAGCTGGCCCCTAGCAGTCTGTGTCAGTGATCCCTACAGGCAACTCTAACGCAGCTCCTGTTTGAGTACCACTGGTGTAGGCAAAACATCACAAGGGTCGAAAGGAGTTATGTCCAAAGATGTAAGAGAGATAGGAGAGTTGTAAAAGAGAATAGTGAATTACTGCATCTCAGTGACATGGCACAGATGACAACCTCTAAAAGAGATCCAAAATTAAGATAATAATCCAGCCGGCGCCGAAGCTCACTTGGCTAATCTTCCGCCTGCGGTGCCGGCACCCCAGGTTCTAGTCCTGGTTGGGGCGCCAGGTACTAGTCCTGGTTGCTCCTCTTCCAGTCCAGCTCTCTGCTGTGGCCCGGGAGGGCAGTGGAGGATGGCCCAAGTGCTTGGACCCTGCACCCGCATGGGAGACCAGGAGGAAGCACCTGGCTCCTGACTTCGGATCAGCGCAGCGCGCCGGCCGTAGTGGCCATTCAGGGGGTGAATCAACATAAAAAGGAAGACCTTTCTCTCTGTCTCTCTCTTTCTCACTGTCTAACTCTGCCTGTCAAAAAAAAAAAAAAAAAGATTCGGGTCCTTTTTTTAAGATAATCAGGTTTTTTTTTCTTCCCTTTTTTAACAGGCAGAGTGGACAGTGAGAGAGAGAGAGAGAGAGAGAACTCCTCCTTTGCCGTTGGTTCACCCTCCAACGGCAGTCACGGCCGGTGCGCCGCGGCCAGCGTACCGCGCCGATCCGAAGCCAGGAGCCAGGAGGTTCTCCTGGTCTCCCATCGGGTGCAGGGCCCAAGCACTTGGGCCATCCTCCACTGCACTCCCAGGCCATAGCAGAGAGCTGGCCTGGAAGAGGGTTAACCAGGATAGAATCTGGCGCCCCGACCGGGACCAGAACCCGGTGTGCCGGCGCCACAAGGCGGAGGATTAGCACATTTAGCCGCGGCGTCGGCAATCCATCAGTTTTGACAGGGATATAGTGAGTCTTATCTTTTAATGTTGAGTTTAACATGCTGGTGGGATTTTTTTCCTGTAGCTTTCCAGCAGCTGGTTGTTAATGTGTGACTTTAATAGGAGAAAAGGATTAGGGATAGGTATACACATTTGGGAGACATTTGTCTAAAACTGATCACGGAAGATTTGATATTAAAGAAAAGGTCGGTGTTCATTTTTGCAATAGCTTAGTTATAATTGAATGAACATCTAGACATCTGTTGGATCCAATGTCTAGATGTAACAGGGCCCTCAGGATTAGGAATATTCTATACTCGACAGTATCATATAAAATTGGATTAAACTTTAGTATTGTTTTCTTATATTCAATTGACATACAATCACTATATCCCTGAAACCTGTATTAATGAAGCAATTCATTCTCCTTGGTTAGATTTTTAATTAATTGTACAAAAAGTGTTATACAAGTGGAATGAGGGGCAGGCATTGTGACAAAATGGGTTAAGCCACAGGGGACACCCACATCCCTGTTGGAGTGCTTAGGAGTGAGTCCCACCTCTGCTTCCAATCCAGCTTCCTGCTGATGCACCCTGGGAGGCAGTAGATAATGGCACATGTACTTGGATTCCTGCTGCCCATGTTGGAGACCTGGATGAAAATCCTAGCTCCTGTATTTGGCTTGGCCCAGCCCTGGATGTTGCAGGCATTTGGTGGAGTAAACCAGTAGATGGAAGAGCTGTCTCTGTCTCTCTCTCTCTTCATGTTGCTCTGCCTCTTAAATCAATAAATAATAAAAATAGAACGATAACCTTATACATTATTTTCAATCATACCATATAGTCTTCATGGATATAGTTAAATATGTAAAAACCAATCACCATCTTCATCCTTTCTCTTTTAGATTCTAAGTGGCAAGAACTTAACAAATTAACAGTTGATAGACAACAAAAACTAGAAGAATCCTCCAATAATCTAACTCAATTCCAGACCATAGAAGCCCAGTTAAAGCAGTGGCTAATGGAAAAAGAACTAATGGTCAGTGTTCTTGGGCCCTTGTCAATCGACCCAAATATGCTAAACACACAGAAGCAGCAGGTACAGGTGAGTATTAAACAATGACCTACCTCATTTGCAGCAACTTAACAAGACAGATGGTTTCATTATAAAGCTTTGGACAGCATGTGCTTAAACTGCTTTGGAAGTATGTCTGTAATAATTCAGATGCCCTAAGACACTAAGGCTGTGAGGCATCCCAGTGTAGCCTTGAGTGGGCCAGGTCCCCTGATTATTTCAGTAATACTAAAGTTGGGGCAGGCCCCATTAAAAATGGTGTTGTTTGAAGTATGAATGTGATTGTTTAAGGAATATTTTTATGAGAAGTTAGCATATAATTTTTATTGTTTAGAAATTGCTCCTTTGAGGTTTTATTATTTTGATTGTGGCAATAGATAATGAAACTTATAAAACTTGTGTGGTACAGTCCTGAGGGGGGTGAGAAAGACTATGGAGAGGACTACCCATGAGGGAAGCAGGGAAGGAGCTTTGAAACTCAGGGCATTAGACTAGTGGAATTAACACAGCAGATAAACCCACAAGGAGAAAAATTCATAAAGTTTAAGTTATATGTAAAAGCAGAAGCTCCATCGTGGTTTATGAGGAGTGGTTGTAGAGCAAAGGAGCTGATTGTGTAGCCAAAAAATACAAATAGATCTTGGTACTTGAGGGTCGCATGTTGTCATTCTTATCTGTTGATAATCTGAGGAGAATGAAAACAACAGATAAAAATAAATATCAGGGGAGAAATAATTGCCTCTATTCTTAATGACCTTCCAGAGATGAGTAGATAAATATAAGATAATAAAAGTAAAAAATGAATGATAGGTAGATAAAATGCAGTACATGAAGAAAGAAATTTTGTGGTCATTCATTTTGTAATGAGAGGCGATTGGGCCTGTGCAATTTGAGCAATGTGACTTTTTGGCTAAAATCTTTATAACAAAAACTGTAAATATCAGTAAATCTTAGGTTACAAATACATTTGCAAATCAATGCAACATGAATTAATATATTTAATACTGTTACCACTGGGCATTTCCTTTCATGTAAGATAATGCAGAGTATTTAAAAATTCCTACAAGGAGAAAAATGTAGGTAGGAAAAAACAAATTTGTAGTTAGTGAGATGTGAACCTGTCCAGTCACAGTTTTCCTTTGCATTTGGAAATTTGTACATGAACTTTTGATCATTTTGCCCAGACTACCAAAAATGTTTATTCTACTCTTGTTTCCTATGGGGGACTGTGATTAGTTTAGAGAAGATGTTATTTCTGTGAAGATTCACTGCTCTTTAAATTTGTTGAGACAAATATCCTGCCATTGAAATAAAGAAAAAGGTAACTAAAAAAAACCAGATAAATAAGTACCATGTCTGTCTTTATGGACATTTAGAGCTATGTTGTCTGTAATGAACTGACAGTAGTTTGTGTGCTACCCCTTATCATCTTAGATTCTACTACAAGAATTCGATACTCGGAAACCTCAGTATGAACAACTAACAGCAGCTGGTGAGGGAATTCTGAGCAGACCTGGAGAAGACCCTTCTTTACATGGGATTGTGAAAGAGCAACTAGCAGCTGTGACCCAAAAATGGGAGAGCCTAACAGGACAATTGAGTGACAGATGTGACTGGATTGACCAAGCTATTGTTAAGAGCACACAGTATCAGAGCCTGCTGAGAAGTCTTTCTGATAAACTGAGTGACTTGGATAATAAACTCAGCAGCAGTCTGGCCGTGAGCACACACCCTGATGCTATGAACCAGCAATTGGAAACAGCCCAAAATACGAAGCAGGAAATAGAGCAGGAAATGAAGCAGATAAAAGTGGCCCAGGCCCTCTGTGAGGACTTGTCAGCGCTGGTCAAAGAAGAGTACTTGAAAGCAGAACTTAGTAGGCAACTGGAAGGCATCTTAAAGGCATTTAAGGATATCGAACAAAAAGCAGGTGTGTCTATCTTCTTTTAATGCACATATTTCCTGGTCAGAATAGACATCAAAAATTGCCCATTTATGAGCCATTGGCACTAACCCAGGACCCTACAGATTTGACACCCTAATTGATTTGACACAGACAAGAGAGAGAGATGATGGTCTGCTGGCAAAATCCACATAATGAATAAAAATTTTGGGTAACCCGAATGAGCTTTTTAACGACGTAGTTGCTTTTGCTGTGTTACATAGTCTTACTTCTCCAGAAAGAGAGACTGTCAATCACTCATCTGCTCTTACTTTGTTTGATGCTGCTATAGAAAACTCTTTCTAGAGAGATGTGTGGAAAGAGTTGCATTTGGCACAGTTTTCCTCTCTTACCTCTGGCAGCCAGAATTCTGTGCCACATGTGCTGATAGCTGTCAGAGACAGCAATAATTACTTATTAGAATTCAAAAGTGCTAATCAAAAAAGGGTACATTTTGCTGCTGCATTTGTTCTGTTTAAAAAGCCATACCAGTTTCTATATTTTCCACATAGCAATACTCAATTTGTATTTTTTACATGATTGGACTTGTTGATCACAGTGTCGATTATAGGCATATTCCTTTATTTGACACAATGCTGATATTTGCTATTATTGTTATCATTCTTCACATTAAAAACACCTTTGTGTGATAGGGATTAAACTCAGAATTTTAACACGTATAATTTTCACCAACGCTGCTCTTAGTGTCACCAATTTGCAGCTGGGGTATGTAGCTTTAGCGGCATAATCATAGGCTGAGAATCTTGCAGCGCTGAAGAGATTAAGCCAGGTTGCAATCTCATTCAGGTCCTGTGTGCTACATTATGTTGCCATGTTTTATGGGATGGGCCATTTGTCAACTTAACCTAGAAATTTGCAGTTGTCCATTCCCCATACTAGAATGAGCAAGACACTACCATAGTCAGCCTTGGGTACTGTGACTGCATCCTGCACAATTGTGCATTTTATCTATTCCCACAAACTTTCCCCCCTCTCTTCTGCCTTCTGCTTCTTAGCTTGATTTTCTCTTCTCTTGTTATGCCTTCCTCTTGCTTCTTTTTCCTCTTTAAATATAATATAAGTTTAAGTGTAGTTCTAGTGTTAAGAGCCCTTGCTTTTAGACAATTCTGTACCTTTGGGCACTTTCTCTTGCCTTTCATAGATTAAATTAAGAATAAAAATGTCTATAATTTCATTTTTAGAGAATCATGTCCAGCACCTTCAGTCGGCCTGTGCAAGCTCTCATCAATTTCAGCAAATGTCTAGAGATTTTCAGGCTTGGCTGGATGCAAAGAAAGAAGAGCAAAACAAGTCTCTTCCAATATCAGCTAAACTTGATGTCTTAGAGTCATTAATTAAAGAACAGAAAGACTTTAGTAAAACCTTGACAGCCCAGTCTAATATTTATGAAAAAGCCATCGCAGAAGGTGAAAATCTGCTACTAAAAACACAGGGGTCTGAGAAGGCAGCCTTGCAGTCCCAGCTTAACACGATTAAAACCAACTGGGATGGATTTAATAAGCAGGTGAAAGAAAGAGAAGATAAATTAAAAAATTCATTGGAAAAAGCCCTCAAGTATAAAGAGCACGTGGAGACTCTCCGGCCTTGGATAGACAAATGTCAAAACAACCTGGAAGAAATAAAATTTTCCTTGGATCCTGCTGAAACAGAGAATTCTATTGCCAAGCTAAAGTCTCTGCAGAAGGAAATGGATCAACACTTTGGAATGGTAGAATTACTAAACAACGCAACCAACAGCTTTCTCAGTGCCTGTGAGGTCGATAAAGAGGTTGTCACAGATGAGAATAAATCACTGATGCAGAAGGTAGACATGGTCACTGAACAACTTCACAGCAAGAAATTCTCTCTGGAGAACATGGCCCAGAAGTTTAAGGAATTTCAAGAAGTTTCCAAAGAAGCTGAAAGGCAGCTTCAGTGTACAAAGGAACAGCTGGATGTCCATGACTCCCTGGGGTCCCAGGCTTACAGTAACAAATACCTGACCATGTTGCAGTCCCAGCAGAAATCACTTCAGACTTTGAAGCATCAAGTAGATTTAGCCAGAAGACTTGCACAGGACCTTGTGGTAGAAGCCTCAGACTCAAAGGGAACTGCTGATGTTTTATTACAAGCAGAAACCTTAGTTCAAGATCATGGTACGCTGAGTCAGCAGGTTGATGACAAGTGTTCTTTCTTGGAAACCAAGCTTCAGGGTATTGGGCATTTCCAGAATACCATCCGAGAAATGTTTTCTCAGTTTGCAGAGTTTGATGATGAACTGGATAGCATGGCTGCAGTGGGGAGAGATGCAGAAACATTGCAAAAGCAAAAGGAAGCTATAAAAGCCTTCCTGAAGAAATTAGAAGCCCTCATAGCAAGCATCGACAATGCCAACAAAACCTGCAAGATGATGTTGGCCACAGAAGAAACCTCTCCTGACCTCGTGGGAATCAAAAGGGACTTGGAGGCATTAAGCAAACAGTGCAACAAGCTGCTAGACCGAGCACAAGCCAGAGAAGAGCAGGTGGAAGGGACAATTGAGCGACTTGAAGAATTCTACAATAAATTGAAAGAATTTTCTACTCTACTCCAGAAGGCTGAAGAACATGAAGAGTCCCAGGGTCCTGTGGGTATGGAAACAGAGACAATTAATCAGCAGCTAAATGTTTTCAAGGTAGGAAATTCTTCCTTCTCACTGAGCGTGTTTATTATTAAACGAAGTGTCTTATTGGCATAGGAAAGAGATGGCTTATTTTGTGGAACCCTCATAGACTGTCACACAGTGTTGAATGGGCATGTTAGGGGGTGATACCCAGGCAGGTGGGCCAGTTCCAGGTTTACTTAGGATTTGTTTTTCATGGAATTAATGCCCGAGACAAAATTGAGAGATGAAAAGGGAGCTTGGGAACGTTCCAGGCAGGCCTGAAACTGATATAGTGAGGCTTGTTGTAATGTCATTCATGATTCTGGTCTGTACTGACCAGAACTGGCTTTTGAACTCTGATGTTGTTGTTTGTCTCTTAGCATTTTCCTTGATAGTGAATTATAATCATTTCCTGCTCTTTCTCTTTTAATAGTCTTCTCATCTTAATTTCTTCTGTAGACTTTTTTCTTCTAAAAGTTCATGTTTTAAAACAGAGTAGAGTTCCATGTTGTAATCCTGGCGCTCCAGAGCCCTAGGAGTAAATCATTTTTATTGGACTCTAAGTTCTTTGGTACCAAGAAATGTCTGCCAATTTGATAATTCTCAAGGATACTTAATGGATGGGACCTTAGATAAAAATGAAGGGCCAGCTTCAGTAACATTGGATTTGGCCTCATTTATGATAGTAAGAGCAGAAGTTGCATCTCAACAAGGAGTAAAATATATAATCTGAACATAGAGATCCAAGTATCAAGCTTCTGATGCACGGGTCTAGTATAAGCCTTTGGAAATGTCACGAGTCTTGTTCTAGTATGAGGTGGGTTTTGCTGTCTGATACAGAGTGCCACAGGTATGTTGCAACATTGGCACATAGAAGACAGTCACTTGAAATTAAATTTGCAAAAGTACAAGTTCTGTCTCATGGGAAATGAACATAAGTGAAATGAACCTCCAAATTCCATGTTGTTTTATTTGTGATTTCTTTTCCTTGTCTTCAGTAACATGACTTAAGTGATTAGATTTTGAAAAAATTTGTTGCATAGAACTTCACTTTTCCTATTTTTGTTATGCTTATTTGCTGTTTATTAAGTGCCTTTGAGGACCAGTTCATTTGAGGTTTAAAAATCTGTGATTCTGTATTTAGATTTTGGTTTTTCAAGATGAAGGAAAACCACCTTACTGTAGACATTTCTCCCTTCTTACTGTATCAAATTTTCATTTTTCTGATATGGAGAATAAAGATTTGATATGAGCAAATTCTGTGTTAGAAAAATGCAGTCCTGTGGCAATTGCTGTTTCTAAGACAGAGTTTGGGAGTGATTCTTCCCCAGACAGAAAACTTGGGAATTTTCTGTAGAACTCTGAAAAAATTTGAATATTAGATGACAGTAATCAAGCATTCTCTTTTACTAATGAAATGTATCCATGTTTGATGTCTTTGTGAAACATGGGTCTAGATTTTCTGTGCATTTGTGTAGAGAAAAGAATAAGCTTTCATTTCTCTTCCCTGTTTCAATACTTGTAAGGAAATGAGCAAAAATAATAATAGTGGTGCTGCTGCTTGTAGATCTCACCCTTTGTGATTCCAAGCTTTTGCAACAGTGAAAAATGTGGCTCTCCATGTGGAAAATTAAAAATAAGAAAAAATAATAGATAGGAGTTTTCTTCCTATTGGCATTGAGAGTGTTTTGCAAACTGAAAAGCATCAAGTAAGTGTTGTTACCGTTAATAGCTGCAGAGATTGTCTTGTTTGATTGTGAAGAAAATCAGAATGGTCATTTCTCCTAGAGTAAGACATTTATCATGCTGTGTTTATTTTCTGATTATTGTGGAAGGAGTTGATTGACTTTTTTGAAGTTCAGTAATCATATGATATACTTTCAGTGTCTTAAAATCCCATGTCTAGAAGATAAAAGTTCTGAAGTCAACAGATTATTTGCATTTAATATATTGCAGCACCACAAGTAAAAAGCAAAAAAAAAAATAACAAGAATATGATGATGGCAAATAAACACGGCAGTGTACTCAGCCACTAATTCCATTTCTTTGTGTTTGTGCATCTAGTCTAAAAAAATAGTAATGAAAACAAGCGGCATTTATTGTGGGCTTACAGATGGGTGAAGCGCTGTTCTGAACTCTGTCTTCAAGCCTGTCAGCAGTGGTGAAAAGTAGATGCTATTCTTCTTCTATATCCTAGGGAGCAAGAGTGGCTTGCCCCAGATCACACAGGTTTTAAGTGTCAGAGCCTGGATGCAAATAATGCAGGGCTTTGTGTTAACTTTATTCATCCTGTTTCACATCTGATAGTTCCTCTGGAGGATTTGCAGATCCTTTGAGTTGTAGCCTATTTTGAGTGGCCTGAATGATCCGCCATTGCTCATTTTAATCCAGAATTATCAGAAGCACTGACTTGAGGAAAGTGTTCATAAAACTGGCTCTTGGGAGAAGCATGATGCGCATGGGCAAAGCTGTCTTAGAAACTGATGTCATGTGGTTGTGGTGATGGTAGCGGTGCTGGTGCTGCTGCTGCTGCTGATCCCAATAGTTATCACTACTGCTACTACTGAAACCGAACATGTCATCGTCTTAGGGATTCTATCTTTCTTAAAGTGGTAAATTAACTTGTTCACAGTTCATTTAGCTTGGTTTCTGTTGGGCCTTAGATTTTTGTTAAAAATTGTTTTCATACAGTTTTTTAGAAAGTTTTTTTTTCAAGTAGAATGATTTGTATTGTGTGAAAAGCTAGTTGTAATTTCTAGCAATGAAACGGAGACACTCCCAAGGACTTGGTATATTTTTGTTATAGACATTGAAGTATAATCCAGCCTGACATTAATCTGTCTGGTAGCTTTAGTTTAACCTAATGTCATGGATAAAATCCTATAACAATTTTTCTTCATACAAAATTGCCTTCTGAGCCGGGCAGAAGCATAATAATAGCTATTACCCAGTTACTCAGTAGGAGGAGCCTTGTATTCACTGAGAGGATAATAGATTATTCAATGCAGGTAAAACAGATGTCCCTACTTTCATCCTTTTTTTCAATCCTAAAAATTAATGTAAGAAATAGCAGTTAATATTTTATTAGGCGTCCTTGAAAAGATAAAATTTATGATTAAGTTACCAATCTAACGCTTAAAAACAAATACTATTCTAAACACAATATCCTGATTGACTCTTAGTGGAAAATAACCTGGGATTTTGAAACTAGATTGATGTTACACTTTGTGTTAGTTCGCTTGACATTTCATAACTGTTTTGATTATATAAATTCTTTTTTAAAAAGAGTTATTTATTTGAAAGGCAGACTAACAGAGAGGTGGGGGGAGAGAGAGATTGATTCTTCCATCTGCTGTTTCACTCCCCAAATGGCTACAACAGCCAGGGCTGGCCCATGCCAAAACCAGTAGCCTGGAACTCCATCCTGGTCTCCCACATGAATGTTGGGGACCCAAGCACTTGGTCCATCATCCACTTCCTTCCCAGACCCATTAACAGGAAGCTGGATTGGAGGCAGAGTAGCTGGAACTCGAACCAGCTTTCCGATATGGGATGCCAGCACTGCAAGCAGCAACTTAACCTACTGTGCCGTAATGTATAAATTCTATGTGTGTAAATTCTGTTGTCCACGTGTTGTCCTGCTTTTAAACACGAGTCACTGGACTAACTTGTCTGAAGAGAAGTGTTTTCTATACTGTTGGTAACTCAGAGTACTATTTTTCTTCTTAGACTGCTGTTACAACTAAATTATATGTACACTTATAAATTGGTGGGTTGAATAGCAGTAGATTCTGTTTTTCTCTGAGTAGGAGGAAGGAAAAGCCCTTTGATATTCCCTGTATCTTTATCTCATGTTTTAAAACACCTAGCTCAAGATTATCTTCAAATCTAAATTATTAAATAATGTTAATGTTTGCACATTTTATTTATCAAAGGCATATATAACTGAGTATGTAAAAGGAGTACATTCCAGTAATTCCTGTGATGTCACTAACAGCCAATCAGATCTTCTGACTAGCATGATGTCATCATTATCACCATATTGAATTGATTTAATTTCAGTGAAGATCAAAGCAACTTGATGTTTTTAATGGATATAGACAGTCACATTGTCGCTACATCTGTACCCCTTCCCACTTCCATCTAGGCCATGGTTTAGAAGAAAAAAAGCCTTACCACAGAACTTGCCTACTGTTTATCTCTGGTCACTCTGTTGCTGCCCCAATTGTTATTTATTTTGTCCTCACAAATGAACATATCTCTGATTTAAGTCTCTCTCAACTGAAAATTTCATTTTACTTTCAAAGTGGAAATAACATTACATAAAGCAGAGGATTTGAAAGCCAATTTGAAACCTAAGAGAAAGACCAGAACACATGCCTCATGAGACTGTAATAAATTTTCTGTGGTCCAGGTGAAGGCATTGTTTAACCCAGCTGTAAATAGTAGTTAAACCTTAACATATTAGGTGACAAAATGGCGAAGTATCGTGAGGCTAGAGAAGCCAAACTGTATGATCACAAATTTCTGATTAAGGCATTTAAGAGATGACCTGAAAACAAGCTCTGTGATGTCACTGTATTTTTAAAGATAAATCAAACCATCCAAAGAATGTTTTAATAGCAATTTTTTAAGTGTGTTCATAATGTTAAATACAGAGGTCGATGGTGAACCGTTCTCCATTTGTTTGGACAAAGGGGAAATTAGATAAAGCTACTGCAGAAGAGATGCTTGTTAGGAAAAATTCTTAACAGACCAAATTTTGGTTAATCAGACTATATCAGCAAAGGGATTGCATTATACCGTCCTCTGGTATTTGTACAAGCAAAAATGTTATCACTACAGAAACTCCATCTAGACGCTTGGGCTTTTATAGGAAACTAACATTATTTCATACCATTTCAAAGTGGCATTTACGATTTCAGGAAGAAAGAATACCACATAGGTTGGGCAAAAAGGAAGCTCCACAAAGCAAAGATCACAGCTAGCTTTTAATAATTGGAAACTGATCAGCTGTATAATGTTAATATTCTCCTCTGCACAAATCAGACATAACAGACGGATGCCCTCTTTTTCTATATCATGTAAGGACTATACGATACTTATATGAAGGGGCTGTCAAAAGGGAACTTGACAATGTTGGCTCTGTATCCAATTTTGCTGTTGTGCTGTGACATAGCCTACAATTAATTTCTACTGATTCATTTAATATGGGAGAATTAAAGTAGGTTGTTCTGAGGACAGTTACAGTTAGAGATTTTATAACGAAATTTTCAGCAGTTGTTGTTACTTTGTAACTGAGGATGTCTATATTACCATTTTAAAGTCATCTTAAAAATCATAGACTGGCCGGCGCTGCAGCTCAATAGGCTAATTCTCCGCCTGCGGCACCAGCACCCTGGGTTCTAGTCCTGGTTGGGGCACCGGATTCTGTCCCGGTTGCCCCTCTTCCAGGCCAGCTCTCTGCTGTGGCCCGGGAAGGCAGTGGAGGATGGCCCAGGTACTTGGGCCCTGCACCCCATGGGAGACCAGGATAAGCACCTGGCTCCTACCTTTGGATCAGTGCGATGCCCCGGCCGCAGCGCGCCAGCCGCGGTGGCCATTGGAGGGTGAAGCAATGACAAAAGGAAGACCTTTCTCTCTCTCTCTCTCTCTCTCTCTCACTGTCCACTCTGCCTGTCAAAAAAAAAAAAAAAATCATAGACTTCCATTAGATAGAGAGACCTCAATAATTTATTTTACTGATGTGGAAAGTTGCTTAAAGGTGTGTTGTGTCTGTGTGTGAGAGAAAGAAAAAAAGTTGCTTTGGTAGAATGGGATTGTACATCAGTTTCTTGATTAGAAATTTAATTGATAAATATTTTTAAAATATTTATCTTGGCCTGTAATCATTTAATAAATAATGACATAGGATAGATAAATATGGCAAGTGTAAATTTTTAAAAAAACTTTTGGAGCTGTTCAAGAATTAGGGTACTGCAGCAGGTATTTAGTGGTTAAGATGCTCCCGTTCCATACTGAAGCAGCTGAACTTGATTCCTGGCTCTAGTGCCAAATTCCAGCTTCTTGCTCGTGTAGAACCTGGGGGACAGCAGTGATGGCTCAGGTAATTAGGATCCTGCCACCCATGTGGGAATCTGGGATTGAGTTCCTGGCTGCTTGCTCCTTCCCCACTCATGGACATTATAAGCGTTGGGGAGTGAATCAGCAAACAGTGGTTTCCAATCTCTTTCTCCCACCCCCATCTCCTTGGCTCTCAAAATTTTTCATCTTTACACTTACATTTTTATTCCATGTTTCCATGAACATTTTGAATTACCCTGGAAGATATATATATAAATGTCAGCTTTTTTAAGAGCTTCCAGAAAACAAAACTGCATTAATGACCTCTATTCAAGTTCCTCCAGAGAAACCAAAATTGAACAAAATCTGAAAACACTTTTCATATTAAAATAATGACCAAAGAAATAAAGTAATCCTGAAATTTATTTATTAAGTTTTTATTTTTATTTGAGAGGCAGAGAGAGAGAGGGGCAGGGAGAAAGAGTTCTCATTGGCTGATTCACTTTTAAATGCCCAGGGCAGGGCCTGATGTGGAAAGTTGCTTAGAGGTGTGTTATGTCCGTGTTTGTGAGAGAAGGATAGAAACAAATTGCTTTGGTAGAATGGGATTGTACATTGGTTTCTGGGCCAGGGCAGCAGATGAGAATACAGTTCAGATCTCCAACTAGTATAGAAGGAACCCAATTAGTGGAGTCAGCACCGTAGCAAGAATTGAAGCTAGATATCTTTGTTACCAGAACAGTCCCTTTCCCTGGTGCCAAATCAAAATAACAAGAATAAGGTTTGGGGGTGAAGGAAAGATAACATTTCATCTGTTGATAAATTAGAGGGTAGCAGACCTCAGGGTCTCAACGTCTGCTGTCTGTTGGATGAGGGTGTTCGGGGACGTATAAAGGGCGTACTGGATGGTGAAATCACGACAGAGCTGCAGGTCTGTGGTGTCACAAGCCAAGGCTTGTCACCAGATCCATGACAATACGTTCCTTCTCTCTCTCCATCATGGTGGTCCTTGAGGTGGTGAGATTAGATCTAGCCTGACCAGGTCCTCCTGTTCTGCAGAAGAAGTTGAGATAAGGAGCAGTGCAATCTGTGCCTCTGGACATGGGCAGGCAGGAAGCTAGTATTCAGGCCCTGAAGCATCGACTTCCCAACTTTACATTGAAGTAGTTAAGCATCATCGGTTTGTGTTATTTTTATACCTGGTTATACACTCTGGTAACTGGTGTCTTAACCATTGGGCGAATCACCCACCCTGATAAGTTTATTTTGGCCCCAAAATATTTTGAAATACATGCATAATTTGTTCATAGTGTTCATTTCCATGAGCTTTTAGAAGGTTCCTCATATATACATATATTTTAATTAATTAGATTATATATAGAATCATTTCCTGTTAAAATATTTTTTAACTAATGTTACCTGTAAATCTCACTGAAGGGGGGGCAGGGAAGCATAGTCTTCGTATTATAGTGATTTACAGGAAGATTATCAAATGCTTACATTAAGAAAAATACCTGTCAAAATCAGACAATGAATCTATTAATTGCTTCTAAGTTTAATTACTTTTGTGGTGAGGTCTGGATATTCTTCCTTTTACATAAAAACTGTTTTCCAGGGAAACAAATAGCCTACATACTCATCTGATGAATATCAAAACTCCTTGGTCATTTATTTGAAGAAGTTAATTCATTAGAAAACTAAAAATATAGGATGCCTCCAGTTTTCATTAACTTATGGCATATCTGTTGTAAGGAGAACAATAGAAACTGATGCTCCTAAGGCCTATTTTTTAACTCGGAGCACAAAACACACATCTCTCATTTAGTTTCTAATCCAGATTTCAAGAGCTATAACTATTGTCAGTTTTAATGGATAATACCACATTGACTTAAACATTTTTCATTTACTATGCATTGAACTTCTTAATGTCTACATTCTTCTCTGAAATCTCCATGTTTCAGTTTATAAAATTAGTCTTTAAATTTTCTATGAAATGAATTGCTGCCCTTAGTGGTGAGATTTGTTTTATGAAACTCTCCTTTTTAATAAAAGTCTTTAACCTTAATGATATCAGATAAGGAAATGGCACTGTTTTGCTTATAATTCAAATAGGATTTGTGCATTTTTTCCAAAATAATCTAAGTTATTAGATAATTTAGATGGATCACATCTGGTCATACAGTAAGTAAAATTACATTTTGAAAACATTTAGCATTGTGAATTCTCTATGAAATAACAGTGTTGACCATTTTCTCAGGGAAACATTTCTCATCTTATTCATTGTGTGTTTCTCTCATTATGAAAATGTGAGAGATCAGATATCAGGATCCAGCTTAATATATCTTGATTTTTATCAACATTTAGAGTAGCTGTATAGACCAAATGTGGGAGGGAAGATAAACCAAGCTGTTATGCTATATATGTGTTCTTTTATGTCATCCAGATATTTCTTTGGAATGTTATTACAAGTAATAAAGATACATGTAAATTATTTCTATAATTTCATAATATATTATACAGTAACTTGAATCAGAAAATGACAGGTTTAGTAAAATAGGAATTTATTTATTAAATAAATGACCCATACTTAGACATAATCAACCAGGGGACGTTTTCCCATAACATTCCTTTCATTTTCTCATCTTTATTTCCCACCCTAACGTAAGTTACGTAAGGACAGAGTTGGCTGTGTCTCTGTGCACATCATTTTCCCACTGCTTGCTCACCATGGTGTTTGGCAGATAATGAGCACTATTTATTCAGTGTTTGAATTTATGAATGAATTATCTATGCAGTTTTAAAAATGTACTTCCCACCTCAAACATGGTATTAAATATTGCTCTTAACTTTTTTTAATCCTGGTCTCTAAATATTCATCATAGGAAGGGCTGGCACTGTGGCTCAATTGGTTAATTCTCCACCTGAGACGCCAGCATCCCATGTGGGCACCGGGTTCTAGTCCCGGTTGCTCCACTTCCAGTCCAGCTCTCTGCTGTGGCCCGGGAGGGCAGTGGAGGATGGCCCAAGTGCTTGGGCCCTGTACCCGCATGGGAGACCAGGAAGAAGCACCTGGCTCCTGGCTTCTGATTGGCACAGTGCCGGCCGTGGTGGCCATCTGGGGAGTGAACCAATGGAAGGAAGCCCTTTCTCTCTGTCTCTCTCACTGTCTATAACTCTACCTGTCAAATAAAAAAAAAATAAAAAAATAAAAAAGATTCATCATAGGCATGTTTTCTTTTTATTTTAATGTTTATTTATTTATTTGAAAGGCAAAGAAACAGAGAGTGAGCAAGCTCCCATCTACTGGTTCAGGGCTGGGCTGGTCGAAGCTGGGAGCTGGGAGTTTAATCCAGGTCTCCTACATGAGTGCAGAACTCAAGTACTTGAGCCATCACCTGGGTCTTTTTAGCAGAAAGCTGGAATCAGGTGCCAGAGGCAGACACCAAGCCCAGCACTCTGATCTGGGAGGTAGGCATCTTAACAGCTGGGTTGAACACCTACCCTTCTTAGCTCTTCTAAAGGTACTGAGCTGATGATTCAAGAGTTAGTCTGAAGTAGAATGAATCAGGGCCATTCTTATGAAAAGTTCTATTCAGAGTCTTTAGGGGTCAGCATTGTAGGGCAGTGGGTTAAAGCCCTGGCTGACAGCACCAGCATCCCAAATGGGCACTGGTTCGAGTCCCCACTGCGCCACTTCCTATCTAGCTCCCTGCTAACTTGCCTAGGAAAGCAGTGGAGAATGGCTCAAATCCTTGGGCCCCTACACCCCTGTGAGAGACCTGGAAGAAGCTCCTGGCTTCTGGCTTTGGATCCTCTCCAGTTGTGACCATTTAGGGAGTGAACCAGCCTATGAAAGACTGTGGGGAGCAATCCGGACTGGACTGAGTTACTGGAATTAGGACTTATTCTATGCATCTGCTCTCCCACAATATGGCGCTGGGAGAGAAGTAAACAGCTTCCGCACAGCTGCCTCCAGTTCAACTGATAAACTGTAGGACTTGCTCCTGATTGGAGGAGAGCAGCGTACTCGGCGTGTGGGCAGCCGAGTTGGGATTGGCGGAGGAGGACTATAAAGGAGGAGAGAGACGGCATGCACCGGGGAACATCTATGGGGAACATCTAGCTGAAGGAACACCTGTGCAGCCCCCGAGAAAGCCGGCCGGCGGTGTGCTGCTCCCCTGCGGAAGTGGGGAATGTGGCCAGGGGGAACTGCCCTTCCACGGAGGTGGAAGGGATAGTAGCCAACCCGGGAAGAACCAGCAGCAAACCCGGGGAGGGCCGAGCAGACGAAAGAACAGTGCAGGGTCCTGTGTCGTTCCTCCACGAAGAGGGGGAGCGACAAAAGACCTCTCTCTGTCTCTATCTCTCTCTGTAACTCTGTCTCTCAGATAAATAAAATAAAATAAATCTTAAAAAATAAAGTCTTTAGAGAAAGCACCCATCCAGATTTCACAGAAACTTTTTTGTTACTATTGCAGTGAATAAGCAACTTTCCAGGCTTACAGATCAAGACATTGGCAAATAAGAGTAAGACCCTTAGTGTTTATTAATTTCCAATCCACTGTTCAAACAGCATAACTGTGTGTACCTTTTTCTTTCTTTGTCTTGATATCAGCACCTCATAACAACCTGTGTTGTTGGACATCACAGATTAAGTGCTTATTGAAATATTTCACTTATTGAACCTGAAAAATGATCATTAATATTGGGATATTAATGGGTATTTTTATGTTTCTTTATAGACAGCTATACATATATACATGCATATAATTTGTATTTTTTTCAACTTTATATGGCCATATACTGAGTTGCATCTAATAATTGTTGAATAGTTATAAATAATTCTGGTTATGAATAAATTTTTAAATTTAAACTCATAAATTATAAAAGTAATTTGGGATCATATTTTCTCATCAAAGGCACAAAAGTGCCCTTCCACATCTTTTTCATCAAATTACTAGAAAAAATATAATATCGTTATGAGAAGTGCCTTCACTTGGGGTGATTGCAGTTTAGCTCATGTTCTGATTTTTGTGAGATTGAAAAGACAATCCGCCTTCATTTGTGATACTACCTGGCCCTCTGGCACTGTTGCTTATTTTGCAAAATATAGAATGGATAGACTTTAAATAGGACAATTAATTTCTCCCGCAAGGACTAGTGCTAAGGTTTGAGTCACTAAACTTAATTTTTTAAAGGATGTTTGTGCAGTAGATAAAAATCTGTGGATGTGATCTCGTTTATTAAATATCCAGAGACAGTTTCTACCCTTGATCTTTGCCTGGGCCGAGCACTCCTGTCAAGGGGACTGCATGGTTATTAGTAACTTCTAACCTTGTGTCAGCAGTGTTCCTGGCACCCTGCCTGTGGGAATCATTTCCTCTGGTAACAGTTAAAGGTGAATTTGTGCTTTAAGAGACTGACAGAAAACACCCAAAGTCAAAGTGATAGGCACTTTGCATCGCAGATGCTACTCCAACATAGATTCTTCACATTCTTATGAGTGCAGGTTCTAGACAAGGATAGGGACCCGTGTACCTCCCACCACACCCCTTTTTCCCCATTTCGCACTCAACTGAGCTGGGTTCTCTGGATGCTCACAAAATGATTGTTTAGGCGGTGTTAGGTTGTGCGTCTGCAAGACCTTAGTCCCCCTTCCCCTCTTGTAGTGGTGGTTGGGGTTTCAGCGATCTCTGAACCCGAGCTGGCCCTCTCTCCAGCTGCCGGACTCGGCCTGCCTTGCGCTGATGTCACCACCAAGCTGTTGCATTGCAGCCTCCCGGCCTGAGGTACCTCCCCCTGAAACCACTCGCCGGCAGGGGAAGAGGCTGGGAGTCAGAGGAAAGATGACTGCGAAGTTAAGTCACGGGAGGGCGTAGCACCGAGGTGAGAGCCACAGCCGCGGGTCCCCGGCGCCCCGCGGGCCCTGGGACATAGTCGATGCTGCCTGAAAGGAGAGAGCTTTGCTGGACGCGCCCCGACCCCAGAGGATGCCCGCCCGGGACCTTGCTGCCCTAAGGAGCCAGGGCCAACGCAGGAGCTCCCTCCAGCCGGAGCGCCCTCTCTGCCGCTGCCGCTGCCGCTGCCACCTCCGTCTCTTCGCCAGCGCTGGCTGACATGAAGGCCAAGCTGTGGCCACAGCAGCTGGTCAGTTTCAAAGGATAGTGTAGTCTCTGGGTTTCCAGCCGAATGTGAATTACGCCGCCGCCGCCTGTGCCTTAGAGGAAACCGCGGAGCTCTTTGCTGCAAGTGCCTCAGGTGGAATCAGCCTTCTTAAGCAGGATCAGATAAGATTCTTTGGAAATGGCCTTTTTTTTTTTTTTAAAGGGACGCTCTTAGTCATGCTTTCTAGCTGTTTACTTTAAATGGTTGCTGGATTGTGCTGCCCTAGCTGTCCAAAAGTTTGATTTTCCCCCCCTTTGGGTAGTTCCGTAGCCTCCATGAAGCTTAATATGGGAAGAAAAACTGCCTTTTGAATCAAGAGTATTTATAACTACTGCCCCCCCCCAAGCAAAAGAATTTAACTTTCCTTACAACGTTGGACTTAACTTATTTTTCTCTGAGGATTTTTTTTTCCTGTGCCTTGATCTGAACAATACACGGTCCCTCTGTTTGTCTTGTAAGTTGCCGAAGCTTAGTTTATTTATAAAGGAGATGGAGTTTTGCAAGCCCTCTTTAAGTGGATTACAGTTAACCAGACCTCTGCCGAAGTGAACATTCAGCCTGTTAAAATGCTTGCTCGTTTGGAAATTTTAATCTGGAAACCTTAGATGCAAAAATTAGACTAAAAAGGGAAATCGACTGACAATGGAATGTTCAGTGTTTGAGCCACTGTTAAGGGTGTGTTTGTTTCTTTCTGTGTCTGGGAGTGTGTGAAAGGGAAGTTTGGGGGCTGGGCCAAGTGGAGGGAAGGGATCAGTGTTCTGTTTGGGATGCACTTTACTTTTTTAGAGTATTTCAAAAACCAACCAGGTGACAGTTGCATTTGTACTGATGCACTGCTGATGACCTAAACACCTCAGCTGTTAACATTGTCTGTTATTTGAGCATATGTCTTTATGCTGAAGCCGCTTCATAGCGCTGTGCAGAGGTATACTTTCTTGAAAGATGCTTTACTTGACTTCTTGCATTCTGTATCAAGAGTTGCAATATTTGTGTTGACGATCTACAAGATGGGGAAGCCACTCAGTAGGCCAGACTGTTTACGTCAGAATCCCCCATGTGTAGGCAAAGGGGAGGAGGAAGAGGACCTCAATATCGAAGACTGTTATGTCCCACAGCGGTCCATCTATGACACTGTCAGGCTGAATGAACAGATAGACTCTGGTTCAAAAGGTAGCCTGTCTTCCAGGCATTTCACAGATCGGACCTTACCCTACAGTCACAGAACACTGGATGTCAGTTCCTTGTCCTCCAATGGTGCCCTTACTTCTTCCAGTGCGTTTGAGCTGAGAGGTCGTGAAGCTAACAAGCTAGATGAGAAGATGATCTTTGATGCACTCAAACTAAACAGCGATATCATCCGAACCGCAGGATTACCCAAAGCCAAATCTCACGCAGAAAAGAAAGAGCATAGACGGTCATGGCGAATGTTCGTCCCAGCCAATTTTATGGATTATGCAAACAAAAGTGAAAGCTCTTTTGTTGAACCTACTGATATGTCCGATGCCGTTACCAGGGCCGGCAAGTGCAGATGGGGTACTAATTCTCTAACTTCAGAGGATGATGACTCTGGTTTGTGCAGCCCTCCAGCAGAGAGGGAAGAAAAGCAGGGCATTTTAACTGCAGACCAGTCACGAATTAGAAGCTTGTCTTCTGCTGAGGATATTCCTATCATGGAGCAATATAGGGCATTTTTTTCTGCAAGTTCCCTGAATGAACAGAAAGTCCCGCTGCTTGCCTGTCCAAGTGCCCACACTGATGACAACTTCAAACTGATTTTACATGATGCTTCTCCACTAGAGGAAACAAAGTGTGTAAATGGCCAAAGGGAAATCCCTGGTGACAGTTGTTGCCTGCATGATGATTTGCAGGCGAGCACTGTTCAGCGTGACCCATTATTTATGCCAAGGTACGGAGACAAGGAGGAAACATGTGGAGCCGAAGACTCCCAAATCACAGCACAAAGTAGGGAACTTACAAAGGGGTCCCCTCAGGATTTCGATTTTGAGCTCTCCCTCACAGATCTGGGAGAGAGTGATGTAGATTGTGGTAGCACAGGGGTGGTAGGAGACGTGGCACTGTTGGCACCGTATGATTCCAAAGAACCCAGGGTAGCATCTAAAGAGGAAGTAGAGGTGCTCCGGATGAAGTGCTCTCTGAAATTCACACCAGTGAGAAAAAAAGCTGCACCCAGAAAAGCTGGGGCCCAGGCTGGGACACTGGACACAGTCTGCAATGGCTTCCAGTCGGCTCAGGTAATTAAGGGAAATGCGAAACTGCATTGCCAAGGGTTTGTGGTTGTGTTTCAGAGTGGTCACTGGTGTTTCTAATCATGACTCAATCCATTCGTTTATTTGGGCAGTGTGACTAGCACCCTATAAGATGCCAGATATTGATAAGTTGACTGTTGTAACAAATTAACTAGGGACTTTTTTTTTTTGAGAACAATGATTATTGCCAGCTGTTAAGGGTCCTGCTATTGGCCATGCAGATGGTGGCTGGTTCCCCTCCACTCAGAATGCCTCCACTGTGAATTTATGTTAATGTCAGCCTGTTAGACAAATTATGGTTTAAGACACTGCCATTTAAGGGCAGTTATATTGGATTTATCAAGCTGCAACTGATTTAGTCATGAAGGTACAAACACAGTAGTATATTGTTGTGGTGTGCAAAATGCTGTGCTCCAAATTAAGGACTTTTAAAATGTTCTCTCAGGAGCTGTGCATGTGAGTAATAGGGCTGCTAGCTTTTTGTGAGTAGGAATGAGGTAAGGAAGTGAAGGGTGCAGCCTTGTAGCATGGAGAGGTTGTTTTTCAGGCCTGTAATTTTTTTCTTCCCACTCAGATTGAAGTTCAGCTATTTTGGTACTTTTACTAAGCTCTTCTGGTAAACTTTGCCTCAGAGGTAATTTTATTTTATTTTAAGTTTCTCTTTGTGTTTGTTTGCAGTGGGTAGTTTGGGGAGAAAGTCTCTCTTCACAGGTATTCTGTTACCACTGAGAGATAAGGAATTTAGACAATATCAGAAATGTTCCTGTTCTCGGTCTATGAAAAACAATCGTTCCCAAGTAACTGTGCCCTTTCCTTGCACAAATAGCAAATGGCTTAGCCAAGTATGTTTTTCCTTATAAAGGAATTTATAGTGTATTTTAGAAAATAATTACGTTTTAGGTGGATATACTCTTAAGTACTTATCTTTTTTTTTTTTTAAACTTTTAGTATATATTTGTACTGCTTTAGAAAAGTATCATATACTCACTTGGACCTGCTCTGATTTATACCCTTAATATTAATTTAAAGCCAAGATCAGATTAAAGGAATTTATTAGAATATATTAGTTTTTTTGTTGTTGGTGGTGGTGTTCTGAAGACTGAGAGAGAGAATGAAACTTTCCTCTAAATCCTATATACCATACAAATTCCTAAAATTAAGCTTCTAGTGTTTTTCTATATCACTGGTCCCTTCATGCTTGGTTAGTGAAACATATCCGAAGCTGTTATTTGTTCCTAGAAAGTAACTTAGAAAGTGTTATAGGAAAGAAATAGAATCGTACTGCCCAAATTCTGTCTTTACCACCTGCTTGCAACTTTCTTTTGGCTTATTAGGTAAATTATACTCTTGGGGAGAATTGTGAGAAGTTTATTAGTGATTTGAGGGATCTGATACTTTTTAATTGTGTATAGTTGTTTTTTTATATTTGGTATTGTTACATAGAAACAATTAGCTGTTATGGAAATTGTCTGTAAGGGTGTTTCTGTGGAAAAAAAGTAGTGTGAGCTTTTAGCTAGGAAGGGAATTTTGCAGGAAATGATCTTTAATTTGTTTGCTGTTCCTTCATTTCACTCCTACAGTAACACAGGAGTATCCTGTGTGTTAGGCCTTGGGCCAGACTCTCCCGACTTTTTCTCCTACAGCCTCTACATCTTGCCAAATTATTTTCCACACTGTGCCTATAATATTAGGTGTTGTTTTACTATTGACCTTAATTATGTTTCCATATATTCTGTTCAGCTATCCATCACTGTTTTTTTTTTTAATATGGTGTTCTTCAGTGTAATGACTCAGAATCACAAACCATGTTTTACCTTAATGTCTCTCTGAAACCTTCCTTCCTTAGTTAAAATAATTGATTTTCTTTTAAGCATCTTCTAAACACTTGAATTATCTATTAAAGGATTTCTGGATCAACCTCTAGTATTATATGTTAAGGGGTCAGTGCCATCATCCAAACACAGAAATATGATTTTTAAGTAGATATTAATCTGGCAATTATTAGGTAACTATTACATGCTGAGCCCATGGTACAGAACTACAATATTTTTTTAAAAAGATAGAAATGTTTGCTTTGATGGTACTTGCATTTAAGTCTATGGCCTTTGCCTGTCACAGGCAACTGCAGAGCCATAGGTTAAATGGGATGCAGAGTAGAGAATAAAGCCTTGGGAAACTGCTGGTAGTGCAGGTGTGGGTGGCAGTGACCACCGAGGGACCAGAGTTGCTGTGCTGGTGATGTGTGTGATCAGATCCAGAGGGTGAGGTCTCCATGCCTCTTGGGGGCCCATTGGCATCTTGAGAAGCATTTGAGGGGGCTAGAAATACAGAGATCTTTGGTATTTCAGAACATGACTAGGTCTTTTTCCTTTTCCTGTCCCTATATTTTTGGCCCCTTTGGCAAGCCCTGTGTTTGGCCTCTTGGCTGATTTCTTCTCCTTGTCAATGAGTCTCCATTTATGTTTTGAGTCTCACACTTTGGTTACCAGCAAGCAGCAGCTATCATTAGAGAGCTTATGAGAATCTCATGCCCAGAAAGCCTCCTCCTGACCCCCTCTTACCATTTTGCTCCTTAGGGTTTCCTGTAAATCTTTTGCTAGAGTTACATGGGAACAATAGGAAGCTTTTCATGTTATGATAATGAAGCAATAAAGAGGGAACACATAGGCCATCTTCTTGGTTTTATAGATTATCTGATTCAGTGTACTAAGAACATCAGTCTTGATTTTCCTGAATGGTTTTGGTAGGCTGTGAATTTACATTTAATTTTCTCCCTTACTATTGCTCATAAGGTAGCTTTGCTCTATTAATAGGCACTAAAAATTAATGTAATGATTGATACTACTCGATGTTTAAAGAAATGCTTGTATATTTGGTAGTTGCTAGAGAATATAACTCGTGCAATTATGGCTCTTCCAACTGCAGGTATTCCAGAAAGAAGAGATCGAACCCTTACAGGTTAAACAGCAAGATGTTAACTGGTTAGGTCAAGGCCTTATTCAGAGTGCTGCTAAAAGCACCAGCACTCAGGGTTTGGAGCATGACCTGGATGAGGTCAATACACGGTGGAAGACTCTGAATAAGAAGGTAATTTTCTGATGCCCTTCATCATCATTTTTGTTGATTTTTTTCACCTGTGTTTATTGTGACACACTTCCTAAACATATCTATCTATCCATCCATCCATCCATCCATCCCTCCATCCCTCCATCCCTTCATCTATGTTATGGTCCAATACACTGGATAGCTCAAACTCCAAAGCCCCAGGAACTAGACAGGGAGCCTAAGTGAAAGGAGAGAACTAGGTGAAACAGGGCCTCTCCCTGATGTTATCTCCACTTTGATAGAGACCTGGCCTCAGACACAAGCGGTGTGATGGCCTGGCCAGAATCTGGGGCCCTGTATTGAGAGAGCACACACACCTCTTAGCTCCAGAAAAATGACTGGCATATAGTGATGTAGGCTGTTGTCAGATGGTCTGATTACTATCAGAAGGACCTGGAAATTTCACTTTCTACATGAAACCTTCCATTTTTCAAATGTTGGTGACTAATTGTAAACTGTGTGGTAGGTCAGGGCTATGCAAGTGAAAGAAGTCATGGCTCTGTTGGCCACGGACTAAGTATGGGTTTGCCGCCCTTGCTACAGACCATCAACTCCAAATATCATCTTACTTGAAAGATACGGGTCTCACTTTTCCCTAGATTTCCATGAGGGAAAACACTGGAAATCATGCTCTGATATCTTAGGGAGGCAACACTGACAACACAAAATGGCAGGCAGTTCTCCATGTGACAGAAATTACCAGAAAATTGTTGTGGAGTGGCAGTGCTTATGTAGTGCTGATGGTAGTGATGGTAGTGGTTGTGGTAATTTTGTTGTTGTTTCTGCACTGAAGCCTTAAACAGTTGCCAGGTCTTAAAATCCTGCCATTCTTTAAAGTCTGATTCATACTGCAGTGTTCCTTAAACACAACTGGCGTGCAGTGTCACATGTAAATACACTTCATAGTGTTTAAAAGCATCTTGCCAACTAACTCCCTTCTGAATCCGAAGGAAAAGCTCTATGAGAGGGGCAATGGGATATCACTGTGTAGGACACAGAGGCTGTGTTTACTAGAAGACAAAGGCCCTGGCTGGTTGAAAAAGGACTCCAGGGCTAACAGGATTTAATTGGATGCTTTATCATTATTTTTGGGTAGCAAAATAAATGCTGATCCTATCTTTTATTATAGTTTCTTTTAATCTTTTAATGCTGGTCTTTTTCATTATCTCTAACATTCATTGATAGGAAACTTAGAAATGAATCCAGGAATAATAAAAATGACAATATGTAGTCAATTTCTATAATGCTAAGATAATATGTAGTTAATTTCTACAATGCTAAGATAATATGTAGTTAATTTCTACAATGCTAAGATATTTTGAATCATTCATTGCTAATCATAACTGTGTTCGGCATTTCCAAAGTCTCAAAGATTTAGTCATTATTATTGACTTTTTGAGATGGACATCTTATCTTTGTGGTTTACTTCTTAAAGTTTGAACTCCTATCCTGTTCCCTATTAATGCTTTGGGTAAATTTTAAGTGAAAAGGAGAACAAAACTTGTAACAAAATGGGAAAATAAGCATGAAAAGTTGTGACTGTGGGCGCTTTCATTAATTTATGAAACATGGAAATAAGTGGAAGCAATTGGGACTTGGCAGGTGGCTCAGCGAGCAGCCCAGTTACAGGAGGCCCTGCTGCACTGTGGGAGGTTCCAGGATGCCCTCGAGTCTCTGCTCAGCTGGATGGTGGACACCGAAGAGCTTGTGGCCAATCAGAAGCCCCCATCAGCCGAGTACAAAGTGGTGAAGGCCCAAATACAAGAACAAAAGGTAAGGTAGTGATGCTTTCATGTTGTGTTTCATGTTCAGTCTTGGTAATGAGAATGACTGCTTCCCTTTGGCTGTCTTTAGCTCTATCAATAGGATATCCTAGTTAACTGATTCTTGATACTCTGTACCTTAGTTTGTTAGTCATTCAATACCTACATACTAGATACTTCTGTCAGCCAGACACTGTTTTAGGTTCTGTGGATATGGCATTGGATAGACAAGATAAAAAGTCCTCTTGTGTTTAAAGTCCAATGGGAAAGTGGAGGTGCGGGGGGGAGAGGGAGAGAGAGAGAACATGAAGTAAGTACACTGTGATAAATTAGCAAGTGGTAAATAAAATGGAGTAGGAATCAGGAAGGAACCGAACAAGAATGAGGGACTGGAAATGTTAGAATTGAGTGTGTGTGTGTGTGTGTGCAGTTTCAAATAGGACAGTAAAGGAAGCCTTCACTAATAAGGTGACATTTGGAAAGCAATACTGTTCCCTTACAGAGTAGCACTAGCCATATGAAATTGCCTTTTTGTAGATTAAATAACAGCAGTTTCTTATGGTTCAACCTATTACCAAAGAAAAAAATAATCCATTTATATCTGCTAAGGAATGTACCAGTTGTCTTTGAATGCTACCAAAACAAAGCCAAGTTGGAAAAACACAGTCTCTAGAGGATGATAACTATTTGGGACCACCTACACAGTCGTTGTATTCCCTATGGCAGGAGTTCAGGTGTGAAGCATTTAGTGACATTTTCAGTAGTAATTTGTCAGCTTCAGCCTGAAATGACATGTGCAAAGGAGTTTAGCATGCAGTACAGTGGGAAGCTTTCTCCAGTATGAAATTTACAAAGAAGGGAGTGGGATTGGGAATGGGCATTTTCAACATTGCTTGGGATACCCACGTGACATATCAGGGTGCCTGGGTTTGGGTGCTGACTTTCTACTTCCAGTTTCCTACCAGTGCACACCCTGGGATAGCAGGTGATGGCTTAGGTTCCTGCCACCCAAGTGGGAGACCCAGATCAAGTTCTGGACTCTCAGCCTGGCCCAATTCAAGCTATTGTGGGTATTTGCGCAAGTGAAACAGTGGAGGAGAGTTCTCTGTGTGTCTCTCTCTTTCTGTGTGTCATTTTGACTTTCAAATAAAAGGAAAATAAATAATAATATTTAAAAGGAAGTGAATTACTCTAGTCCTTTTAAAATAACTTTTTTTAAAATTTTTTAAATTTAAAATTTATCTTTCTATGCATGGCTTATTGCACTTACTGTTTAGGCACTTAGCATAATTAATATCATGGATTGTGTATTTTAGAATTGCTAAAAGAGTTCATTTTAAATGTTGTTACCACAAATGAATGGTAAGTAGGTACAGTGATGGATATGTTAATTGGCCTGATTTGATCATTCCACATTGTGTATGTGGATCAAAACATCACATTGTACTCCATAAATGTATACAATTAATTTTTGTCAGTTAAAAGCTTTTTAAAGAACTTCTGCATTTGTTCTCAGAATTTTAACCCCATCTTTCTTCGAAAACATTAGCATGTCAGGAAATCATATCCATTAGAGGTTGATTTCAGATTAAGGTACTATAACTGGAAATACGTTGAATTTGTGTGGGTTTTTTGCTACCATTCACAGTTTAATTTAAAGTTACTCTCCCAGAGAGTAATTTTAATTTAATTAAGATATCCTCCCTGAGGTAATTAATGACCATTAGCCAGCTAAACCTATTTATTGATTTTGCTTTCTTAATTGCTAGAGACATTGCTATTTAAATTCACCAAAAGTGATCCACTTAATTAGTTCTCCTTGTTGCTGACACCACCTGCTATAATACTTTGCTCATACAGTGAATGACTCAAACCTGTATCAAGAGAGTGTGTGTTTCCTCCCCTCCTTTCTAAACATGTATTCCTTTTAAATTCTGCCTTGGTGAACTTGGTCTCCAAATACTCTTCTTCGTAATTGTCCAGTCTTTAATCTTTTACACTCAGTCAGGATCAGACAAAGGAAGCAATGAGGCAGTTAGTTGCTTACATACCTGTGCCTTTCTCATTGCTGAATTCTGGTTGGCCATAGCAGGCAATCCATTCCAGGCACTTAAAAATGTATTCTAATGAATTAAATTGTATTTTGTTTCTGTTGCTAACTCCTAAAATATTAGTCTTATTTTGGCAGCTTTGGGGATTTCTAACACACTACACTCTAGCTTTCCTTAGAAAATATGTAAAGTATCTTTTCTTAGTCATCATCTTCCTAAAAGGATTTTAGGAGTTAGTGCCACTTATTAAAAGGAGCTGGGAGCTGTTACTTTTGCCTTGCTAACAGGCAGACTGGATCTGTATCTTAACCTCCTTGTCTATTACAGATTATTTAACATAGGAAAGGGTTTAGAATACATTAATGGTTCATAGTAAGCCTTTTTATTCTGACAAGGCATTACCATTCGTTAAATTAAATCCATGATTCACTGTGTTAACTTAAATAGCACTTCTACTCTAATATTTTATATTAAAAATGAAAGGTGTGGGCATTTGGTATCGTGGTTAAGACACTGTTTCTGATGCCCACTTCCCATGTTGGAATGCCTGCATTCAAATCACGGCTTCCTGCTAATACGTACCCTGGGAGGCAGCAGGCCTCTACATGGCTCAAGTAATAGTTGGATCCCTGCCACACAAGTGGGAGACCTGGATTGAGTTCTGGGCTCCTGGCCTGGTTCAGTCTCAGCTATTGTGGGAATTTGGGACATAAACCAGTGGATGGGACATCAGTCACTCTTTTTCCTTTCAAATAAATAAATAGATTACCATGAAGAGCTTAGTAGATTTATTCGTTTTATCTGCTATGAAAAGATCCTACTATAGTATCTGACATAACAGTAATAATCATTAAACAATCATTTTTAAAATTCTGCTTCTCAGATCCTTTTGTATGTGTATCCATATGAATCTATATCTGTCTCATATCATAAGTACTCAGAATTCATTTTACTTCCTGTTGATACATTATTCTCTTGATTTTTAAAATCTTTCACATTTTGTCTCAAGCTTCTACAAAGATTGCTGGATGACCGTAAATCCACAGTGGAGGTAATCAAACGAGAAGGAGAAAAAATCGCTGCAACGGCAGAACCTGCAGACAAAGTGAAGATTTTGAAGCAGCTGAGTCTCTTGGATAGTAGATGGGAGGCATTGCTTAATAAGGCTGAAACAAGGTAACTTAAATCCTTCCAGTTCGTTTGAAAGAGGAGCCATAGCTTTAATACTGAGATGTCATGCTTTGGTAATACTTTTCTTCAAGTCATTATTTTCATGTGTGTGAACATAGGTAAGAAAGCTGGGATACCTCTTTATTCCTTTACTGATATTCTCTCTCTTTTTTTAAAGCTTTATTTTATTTATTTGAAAGAGTTACAGAGAGAATTAGAGACAGAGAGAGGTCTTCCATCCACTGGTTCACTCCCTGAGATGGCCGCAACGGCCGGAGCTGACCCAATCTGAAGCCAGGAGCCAGGAGCCAGGAGCTTCTTCTGGGTCTCCCACGTGGGTGCAGGGGCCCAAGCACTTGGGCCATCTTGTATTGCCTTCCCAGGCCATAGCAGAGAGCTGGATTGGAAGAGGATCAGCCGGGGCACTAACCAACACCTGTATGGAATGCCGGAGCTTTGGGCCAGGGCTTTAACCCACTATGCCACAGCGTCAGCCCCTAATGATATTCTCTTATAGTCACCAGCTATTTCATCTTTTTTAAGAGAAACATTACCCTCAGAAGTGAAGCATTCTTATATTACATAGTTGCTTCCTGCTTACTATGAGTCAGGCGCAGATTGGGCCTTGGATTCCGTGGGTGAGCTGGTCAGATCACCTCTGCCCTCAGGTTGGGTACATTCTAGTAGAGTTTTCAGGTTTCATTTTTCAAAGTGAAAAATGGCCAATGTGCTGTTTCAAAGGAAAAAATACAGTGTGCTTTGGGAACTTGCTATAGAAGGAACCTGGTCCAGCACCAAGGGAGTAACACAAAGCTATGTTTTAACTGAGAAGTTAGAGTTGGCTGTGAAACGTGGCCAGTGGAAGGGTGCCCTATCTTCGTGAAGGTCAGGAAGCCAGCAGCACGGCCTCTCTGTTTCTTTGTTTTTCACATTTTCCTTCTGCCCAAATTTCAACCACTAATTCATCCTCTGCTTTGAAGCTACATTGAGTGTTGTTAAGTAGAAACTGCATTGAAGAGTAGCCACTTAGACTGGTGGGGCTGAAAACTGATGAGCCACCGAACAAAATAAGCATGTTCCATACATTTCTACCTTCTTGGGAGCTAGAAAGGTTAAGAAGCACATTTAACTACTCTTGAATTTATGCAGTAGTGTTAATTACAATTTCAAGACCATAGAACAAGGTGCTTCTAAGGCAGCATGGTGTCTTTCAGTGTGTATTGAGGCACCCATCTGTGTAATGCCCCAGGTATTGTGGCCTGGCTAGAAGATACTGTCAGTGAATTTTTTAAAATGACAGAATGACCGGATCTCAGCTTTACTGCCATAATTGGTCTTCTTTCTCTAAAACCTTCCTCACAATGGGATTAAACAGAGAGAATATTGGTAATAATTATGATGTACACCTATATCTCTTGCTCATAATTTAAATCGTGTATTAAACCCAATCACAAGATACTTGTGATTGGACATCTGAATTTAGGCAAAAAAAAAAAGAGTCATACATAGTTAATTCAAAAGTTAAAAAGAACATAGTAATTTTATTCTTTTTGGAGGGTCAAATGTATTTCAACTGAAAGCTTTAAAAAGCCATGTGTATGGCCGGCGCTGCGGCTCACTAGGCTAATCCTCCGCCTTGCGGCACTGGCACACCGGGTTCTAGTCCCAGTCGGGGCGCCGGATTCTGTCCCGGTTGCCCCTCTTCCAGGCCAGCTCTCTGCTGTGGCCAGGGAGTGCAGTGGAGGATGGCCCAAGTACTTGGGCCCTGCACCCCATGGGAGACCAGGATAAGCATCTGGCTCCTGCCATCGGATCAGCGCTGTGCGCCGGCCGCAGCACGCCGGCTGCGGCGGCCATTGGAGGGTGAACCAACGGCAAAGGAAGAACTTTCTCTCTGTCTCTCTCTCTCTCACTGTCCACTCTGCCTGTCAGAAAAAAAAAAAAAAAAAAAAAAAAGCCATGTGTATGTAAGTTGTGATATGTTACATAAATTATACATAGTAGCTTGTGGCAATTTCCTCTAAAGTACTTTGTCCCCATTTTACACTGATTTCTTGAATTGTGTAATATTCCTAAGAATCAAACGTAGTAAGAAGTGATGACAGCAACAACTCTTGATTTCAGTAGAAATGATTTCCAGGATTTTGTACTGAATGGGCTGCCCTGGCTACAGACCAGCATATTCCCTTATGCTAGGAAGGTTGTGGACAGTAAAAGCAGGTTTTATACATGGCTCTTCTGCAACAGAGGAAACTGGATTGTTTTCTAAAACTGTTTCACTACTGGGGCCGGCGCTGTGGCTCACTTGGTTAATCCTCCGCCTGCGGCGCCGGCATCCCATATGGGCGCCGGATTCTAGTCCCGGTTGCTCCTCTTCCAGTCCAGCTCTCTGCTGTGGCCCAGGAGGGCAGTGGATGATGGCCCAAGTGCTTGGGCCCCTGCACCTGCATGGGAGACCAGGAGGAAGCACCTGGCTCCTGGCTTCAGATCAGCGTAGCTCCAGAAGTAGCGGCCATTTGGGTGGTGAAGCAACAGAAGGAAGACCTTTCTCTCTGTCTCTCTCTCTCTCACTAACTCCATCTGTCAAATAAATAAATAAGTAAAAATGTTAAAAAAGTGTTTCACTATTAAGTAAAAATCCAATGAACATTTCTGTCCTGTTTGTGATATTTGAAACCATAACATAGTAAATACTGCTTTTGGCAATTATATTTGACACTACTTTTATAAATTAGGAATCCCTGTTAATGCCAGTAAGCAGTGAAGGCAGGGCGGTGGGGGAGGGGGAGGAGATGGGCATATGTTCTTTGGGCCTTTTGGTTAAAATCAATCTCTATAACTAGTGCTCAATTGAAATTAAGATATAAAGCCCTTGAAACAGGCCTGGCACAGGATGGCTGTTTGAAAACTATTATGTGTTTTTGCTGCTGTTGTTACTATGACATTGCTATAATTATGACTATAATTGTTACCATAATTATTATTAAAAAATATTATGTCGGGTTTTCCTGAGAGTCAGGTACTTGAGGATGGTCTGTTCAACTTTAATCCTGTTTAGTATAAGAAGTATTCTGCTGTGTCCTTTAAGTGTTAAATATTTATATTTTAACCTTATATGATTTGTGCAAAAAATGTTTACAATGAAATGCAGGAGCATGATTCAAGATTTTTGTTGGATGTTTCACACATTCTTCATCCCTAAATGACCTTTATCTTGGCACTTTTGTAGGAATCGTCAGTTGGAAGGTATCTCCGTGGTAGCACAGCAATTTCATGAAACCTTAGAACCACTGAATGAGTGGCTTACAACCATAGAGAAGAGGCTGGCAAATTGTGAGCCCATAGGAACCCAAGCATCTAAACTTGAGGAGCAAATTGCACAGCACAAAGTAAGATGCTAATCAGACATAAGTAAGACTCAGTTTTCCATTTATGTTGTGGTTTTTGACATAAATTTGAGTTATATGTACTATTGTTATGTTACGCATACTTACAAACTAAATTCATTTCAATTGCCATCTTTTAGTTCTGTTTATGTTTTTCATTTTTATTTGTCCATCCTTTTTGTTTTTCTTCTTTCTTTTTGTAAACTGTATTTAGGCCTTGGAAGATGACATCATCAATCACAATAAACATTTACATCAAGCTGTTAGCATTGGCCAGTCCTTAAAGGTTTTGAGCTCCAGGGAGGATAAAGATATGGTGCAGAATAAACTAGACTTCTCTCAAGTATGGTACATTGAGATTCAAGAGAAAAGTCACAGCAGGTCTGAGCTCCTCCAGCAGGCCTTATGTAATGCTAAGATTTTTGGGGAAGATGAAGTTGAGCTGATGAACTGGCTGAATGAAGTGCATGGCAAACTCAGCAAGCTCTCAGTCCAGGATTATAGCACTGAGGGACTGTGGAAGCAGCAGTCTGAACTTCGGGTATTTGGATTTATTTTATTTTATTCTATTCTATTTTATTTTATTCATCTCAGTTATCATTGTTTTCTCATATTATTTCTGTATTAATTTATGTCTATTATGATTTAGGTGAATCAACTATACTCCAAAAAGGCTTTTCCTGTGTATATAGATTACTCTTTTTTCTTTTTTAAGATTTATTTATTTATTTGAAAGGCAGAGTTATAGAGAGGAGACAGAGAGCTTCTATCTGCTGGTTCACTCCCCAAATGGCCACAACAGCCAGAGCTGGACCAGTCTGAATCCAGAAGCATGAGCTTCCTCTGGGTCTCCCACATGGGTGTGGAGGCTCAAACACTTGGGCCATCTTCTTCTGCTTTCCCAGGTGCATTAGCAGGGAGCTGGATCAGATGTGGAGCAGCTGGGACTCCAGCTAGCACCCGTATGTGATGCTGGAGCGATAGGGGCTGACTTTATCAGCTATGCCACAACACCAGCCCCTATAGATTGCTTTAAAAAATAGATTTATTTTATTTATTTGAAAGACAGAGTTACAGAGAGAGGTAGAGACAGAGAGGTCTTGTCTTCCATCCACTGGTTCACTCCCTAGATGGCCACAATGGCTGGAGCTGACCTGATCCAAAGCCAGGAGCGGAGCTTCTTCCGGGTCTCCCATGTGAATGCAAGGGTCCAAGCATTCGGGCCGTCTTGTACTGCTTTCCCAGACCATAGCAGAGAGCTGGATTGGAAGAAGAGCAGCCGGGACTAGAACTGGCACCCATATGGGAAACCAGCGGTTCAGGCCAGGGCTTTAACCTGCTGCACCACAGCGCCAGTCCCTATAGATTGCTTTTAATGAAGTCGCTTAAAAAAAAAAAAAAAAAAAAAAAGAGGGCCGGCGCTGCGGCTCACTAGGCTAATCCTCCGCCTGCGGTGCCAGCACCTCCACTTCTAGTCCCGGTTGGGGCGCCGGATTCTGTCCTGGTTGCTCCTCTTCCAGTCCAGCTCTCTGCTGTGGCCCAGGAGTGCAGTGGAGGATGGCCCAAGTCCTTGGGCCCTCCACCCGCATGGGCCCTGGTCTGCATGGGAGACCTGGAGAAGCACCTGGCTCCTGGCTTCGGATCAGCGCGGTGTGCCAGCAGCAGCGCGCTGGCCACAATGGCCATTGGGGGGTGAACCAATGGAAAAAAGGAAGACCTTTCTCTCTCTCTCACTGTCCACTCTGCCTGTCAAAAAAAAAAAAAAAAAAAAAAGAGAGAGAGAGAGATTAGATTTATCCATTATCTGGGTTTTTTCACTTTTCATTTTGTTGCTTTACTTTATTATTGTATACAAAGACCTGTAATTAACTGATTCTCCAGAGTTTCCATTTAGCCCATTTTCTTAAATCCTTAAGTATTTTCTGATAAAAAGAGTGCTGTGAATTATTGGAGATGAACATGGGTTATAGGACACCATGGTAGAAAGAAGAGGTCTAAACACAAGAACAGTAATGAATATATGGAAACATGATGTGCTTATTCAAATACATCTCTATTAAGCACAGGCTTAATTACAGTTCTTTGAGGTCAACTAAATCCAGTGTTGATTTAAATTCTTCCCAGCCCTCCAATCCCCACCCCATGTAAAAACTGGTGCCTGTGTTTTTAGGTTCTGCAAGAGGACATCCTTCTCAGGAAGCAAAATGTAGATCAGGCATTACTGAATGGTTTAGAACTCCTTAAACAAACCACAGGTGAGATATCTTTCAAATCCATTGTCATGCAGTCAGCATTTTTCTTTGCTTTCAAAAATAAAAATAATGTAGGTACGGGGTGGGGGAGAAAGACAAAACACTTTATAATCTTGAAGGCCATTCCAAGACTTCGTCTCAGAGAATGCTTTGAAGAACAATCAAGGGGCTGGGGGAGGTGGTGGTTAGAATATGATCTCACTTTTTTCTCATGATCTCACTTGAGTTCTTGATGGACACTGTGTGTATTACTCATAACATAGAGCGCTTTGGCACAGGAGCTGGTCAGAGAAGCTCATGACAGAGTTACATTAGTTTTCCACTTGTGGAAGGCAGATGAACATGTAGGTTGTTGACAGTTGTATGTGTGTGTTTTTTTAATTTGTTTTATTTTAACATGGATTGCATCTCAGTGACGCACATGTTATGGCTATATACAAGCTTCATTTCTGCATGCTAAGAAAACAGAAACTTGCTTTAATATCTACATGGGGAGCTTTTAGAACAGCTCAGAGAAACTAACTTCCTTTAGTGATTCCTCTGACCATAGGAAATTTTCACTGTCACTTTATCTGCTGCAGCAAGATGTGTGTGGGGGCAACGGTTCCCATTCAGTTATGAGTTGGAGAAATTCAACTTAGCATTGTAGAGCTTTGAAGTAGAAGTCTGCAGCCCAGGACACACTTGGCTCTGTCTTACCTAGAGTGATCCAAGCTTTTAAGCTATGAAGTCAGTGAACTTCATGAACCAATTCGAGGCAGTTTTTAACATTTGTGCTTTGGAAACTGAAAGCATCATACAGACAGGTACAAAAGCACCACTTTCCACAAAACTGAAGATCCTGTAGCCTTTTCTAATTTTTTTTACATCTTAAGTGTCAGGATTTGCCTGAAATCTTGCAAAAGACTAAAATTGCGAACATTGCTTCTCTTGGTCAGACTATCCTTAGAAAAATAAATTCCTTTTTTTCTCCCTAGAAAATCTCATCAGTGTATAATAATATCTGAAGAGACCCTCTTCCTCCCCCCTTTTTCTTTTCATAAAAAATAACATGCCTTTGGAATTTTAGGTGATGAAGTTTTAATAATTCAAGATAAATTGGAAGCCATTAAAGCAAGGTACAAAGACATTACGAAATTGAGCACCGATGTGGCCAAGACTCTGGAACAGGCACTACAGCTTGCAAGACAGCTGCACTCTACACATGAGGAGCTATGTACCTGGCTGGACAAAGTAGAGGTGGAATTACTTTCCTATGAAACACAGGTTCTGAAAGGAGAAGCAGCAGGCCAAGCACAAGTGAGGCAAAAAGTACGCTCTGATTGTACATTCCAGATCTGTTTGTTTTCTTTTAGGGAGTCTTCTTCACACACCAAATGAAATTCTGTGTATATCTTGTGTCATAACTAATATGCTGAAGGATGCCTCAGTGGGCGGGGACCCAACAAAAACTGGCAGCGTACCAACTAATTAAACTTTGAGGAGCCCAGAGATGAAAAAAGTGAATTATAATTTGTTTCGAGAGTCTTATAGCTGGGAGTGTGGTTTACACAAGAGACAGAATGATGAAAAGAGTGAAGGAGGGGGATGAAAATGATTGTTGTTTCAGAGACACACATAATTTGGTTGGAACCGCGGTATTTCTGTAAGATGAATATGTAGCAGGGGGTGGGTTTTCCAGTTTTATCACAAGAGTTGTATGCTGCCAGGCTCATCACTCGGCCTTTCAGAGCCATCATCCTCTGTTTTTTCATCCCTGAAGAATGACCACATGTGGCTGAAAGGGAGTGTGTGAGGTCAGGATCACTGAGCCTATTATGATTCAACGGGAATGATTTAAAACCAGTGTCCTCATTTTGAAGGCCACTGACTTCTGGTTAGGAATGTCTTCTTTATTGTACTTTTCCGTTACCTGATTACGGAGCAGTTCCCAGAAAGCAAAGAGTAATACATGTTAACTAGCCAGGTTTTGTTTCCCAGATTTTTAATTTATATTAAATTATAACAAAAAAACGTTGTAAACGTTGACAAAGGAACTGTTCCTTGAACCTCTCCCCGGAAACACATTCCTTTTGGCAAAATAGCTTTAAATAACAAAGCTTTATTTAATGCCACTGAAAGTGAGGAGACCTAAGTAGAGTGGTACTGGTGGGCACAGGCCTTTAGCCCTAAAAATGGCAAAAGGCAAAACCTGTGGAAATTCTTGCTTGTGTGTTTTCAGGAACTGAAAAAGGAAGCTAAGAACAACAAAGCTGTGTTGGACTCCCTGAACGAAGTGAGCAGTGCTTTGCTGGAACTGGTACCGTGGAGGGCGAGGGAAGGACTGGAGAAAATGGTCGCGGAGGACAATGAGCGCTACCGATTAGTGAGCGACACCATCACTCAGAAGGTGGAGGAGATCGATGCTGCCATTCTGAGAGCACAGCAGGTAGGGACGAGTGGTTTGTTGTCCCGGCAATAAATTTGCTCCAGCTGTTCCCGGAGCCCGTACCTGAACAAAGATGTCTGTGAACAGTGTTCCCATTCATTTCTCGTGCCTCAGAAATAAAAGGATAGATTTGAATAAAATTGGACCGGGCTACGTCTGAGCGCCAGGGCAAGGCTAATCTGCACATTGTTCACAGCCATCTGCCTCACGCTGTTTCACAGGCTCAGCCCTGCTTTCCAAACAAAATGCTTTTTGTCTACACATCTGCATATTACCAGTATTCATTTTATGCCTGGCCTAAATCTAATCTGTATGGGAGTAAATATTTTGAATGATAAGCCAGTACTAACTGTTCATTTACATACAGCCATAGCAGAGAGAAAGTATTTTTTTTTTTTCCAAAAGGAAACCATTTGGTTGGTAATGTGGAGTGTTTTCCAAAGATGACTGAAAGGGAAAATATTATGGCTTCTGACCTGTCTACGACTCATACAGAGTTTATACTCCAGGAGTTTTATAGGCACCCAACCCTTAGCCGCAGCTCCTCGGAAAACTGGAGGCAGTGAGAGGGGCCCTGGAAATAGGAGTTTAGAATACGTGTTTTGATTAACTTTTATTGAAATCTCTGTGAATGTTTACATTAAGGCATCAGACTCTTATTACAGACTTTCTAGTATGATATTGCAGTGTGCCTTTAGAGCAGAGCTTGGGAAGGTGTATGACTAAGCTTTTACTAATGCAAGCCAAAAGCAAGAAACACAAATCAAGCCGACTCTGTGGGAGCATCCAAAGTTAATTTTGTGATGTCGCTGTAAAAGTACAATTTATGTAGTCCTAAAGCTTAACGCTCCTCTCCTCATTCTGGTACTGTGCTGTAGGATCCCACAAGCTGATAAAATGCAATAGCAAAAGTCCTGCCTAAGAAATTTTTGCAAGGGAGGGCATTCATGCCTGAGGAATGTATTTGCATGACTCTGTTTTTAAAGTTTGGGGGAATTTGTGTGTCTCAGTTATTATAGGGGAGAAAGTGTGTTTATTTGTAAAGTTTGTTCAGCTATTTTAAAATACTGATTTTTTTTTCTGTTGAAATTTATTTCAGCATTTTAGAGCTAGCACTTAAGACTTCTCCATGCGGTAAAACAAGTACTCTATACTTTTGAGAGAAAGATTTTCATTGACGTTGGCTATGGTTGATTAGTTCAGTGAAGTCAGACAGTAATAAGGGCAAGGTCACAGACTGAGTTGGTATTGATTAGTATGCTCTAAAGTGTGCCAACCTCATTAACTGTAACCCAGTTTTATTCAAAGTTTTACAAATGTTCTCCAAAGTAGAAAGACAGTAACCAGATCAATGGAAGTCTTCTACAACCTAAAACATATTTGGAAGAACAATGATTATTGTGGTTTTTACCTGGTAAAATGATTCCTTATAGAGAAATTTCTATTTCAATTGTTTTCTGAAAGTTACAGAAAGATACACACACACACACAGAGATGTATAAATAATTTGGGCTATAGCCTTCATAACTTCTTTTAGGCAAGGTGATCAGAGAACGTGTATAGTAAAAAAGTCTTAGTACCATTAGGTCATGCAGATAATATTAATCCCCTTAATATCATCTTACTCTTTATGTGTGTATTTATATCTGCATTTTTTTTCAGATACCTGTATGCCTGCCCAATGAAATACTTCCAGTAAAGCTAAACACACACTTACGTACACACATACACATTTAGAGCTGAGAGGAACATGTGCAGTATGCAATATATAGGACGGGACTTCCCTGTGGTCCCACAGTTAGTAAGTGGCAGTGTTGCAGCTAACGTTAAATCCAGATCTCATTCTACCTCTACCACACCATAGTGCCACCTTATAAATTCCATGATCCAGTTTTTTGTAACCTTCTTCAGTAATATCGAGAAAAATGCCATTACTACAGCCAAATAGAAGTTTGTAGTGAAATTATTTCCTGCTATAAAGACTATGGAACATGAAAATGCAGCACTAAAAGGATCATGAAACATCACTGTCTAAGCAAGTTCAGGGACAGAGTAGGTACCTCTCTTTCTGGTTGAACAGAAGTTTACTTTCACACCTAAATGATAGGTTTCTAAATTCAATTTTCAAGTTTATAAGGAAGGTAATGTATCACTGAAATTATCTATAGGTGCTTGGAATAGGTGCTAAAGTTTGATAACAAAATGTGTTCTCTATTTTAGCCAATGATAGTACATCCATGAACTATGAAAGGAGTGCTATCAAAAAAAACTGTCTTTAGACGTGAGTGTTAGCCACATATTTTGTAACTGTCTATTCTGTGTTGTATAAACAAATTATCTACCATCCTGTGTCTCTTCTCCATATGAAATACAGACATGCCCTGACTTCCATTCATCTTTTTAGACACACCTTGAGTCATATCCACTTTGTTTTATCAACAACAGCTCCTCTCCTGACCTCTGCGCTCAGCATCCCCACACCCACAAGTGACAGGGTGAAGATGGATGCTCTGAACATTACTTGACCATTTAAAAGTTTAGGGATTGACTGCTCTTTCCCAAATGACCTGGCTAAATTCAACTCGATTTTAAGTGACTAAATGTTCTGCTTTCCAAGCAGACATCTCTCAATATATTTCGTATTTTGGTCCAGAATTAAGGTGGTTTATATGCAGATCTACCTCCTTTATAATGTTATAACCTCCTTTTTGGAATTCAGCAAATGTGTAGGGTATTTGTGGGCTATCAGAGCACCGATCCAGAGCATACTGACTTCCAAACACCAACATGAAAGATGTCTGGGAAAACGTGGGGAAAAAGTTCAAGCTTGAAGGGGGAAGGAAAAGGGAGCATGGATATACCTGTATAAATTTAGTTTTCAGGAGTTCTGATTTGATATGGCTGGATATTCATGTTAATCGTGTCACAATAACATTTATAATTTTGAAACTGTCGGGGCAAAGACTCTGTAAATTTAGGTGATGTTTGTTGTTAATTGGGAAATAAATGGATGGATGGCCTCAGTTATGGGTGAATAAGCGAGGGCTGTATGTACTCCTTGCTACCAGGCCATAAGCTCCCCAGTCTGATTCTATAGAAGAGGATATTCTTTAAAAAAAAAAAAAAAGTAATTGGACCTATTCATTGCTTTTTGGAAAAAAAAATCTTAGTGGAACAGGCAGCTTAATATATTTTGACATTGAGCCCGGTGGCCTCCCTCTCACAATACATGCCATTTTCTGTGTGAGAAACTGTACATAGTTTTTGCATTTTCAGCCTACACCAAGGCAGCATATTTTTTTTTACTTTCTTTCTCCTGTTGCAAAATAAACTGGAGGAGCCCTGTGTGAATGGGGAAAGACACTTTTTCTTAAAAGAGGTCCAGACTTGTTTACTGAATTCAGACTGCTGTGTATGTTTAAACCTTAAAGCAACTCATTGTCCCTTTGCCTCTAATGAATGTGCAGATGTCCAAAGTTGCCAAAATATGTGGATCTCCCTGAGTGTGGGAATCCTTGGGACTCTGGCAGTGCTCATTGCTTGGCTTAGATAAAGGGGCACATAATAACCCCTGATATAAACACCCATGAGTTGGTACTTTGGGCACAATTTAAATAGCTCATTGGGTTGTTAGGCATCAGCTCTGGAGAAAAATACCACCTGTTTGTTTATTTTAAAGGACCACAAGGAAATATCCCCTACGGAAGTGAGATTTGTTTATACCCTCCAGGTGTAGGAGGCTGGAAAATACAGGCTATGCTATGAATAATGAGAAGTAAAGTGGAAGGAAACTCTAATCAAAAGAAAGTGATCAGATCCCTAGCCAGGGGAAGGGAGTAAAAAGGATGTCCTTGAAGCTAAGGTTGACTCTGTCTTTCTTAAACCCCTGTTTCCACACGGGAGGAACTTTCTGGATAAGTAAGAAAGCAAATTGTCAGAGACTAGAGAACTGTTTAAATATTAAATTAAAATCTATTCCTTGATTGATTGCTGTGGTACTCTAGAACTTTTCATGAGATCACATGAAGCTCAAAGTCAAGATTAACACAAACAGTGTAATACAGGAAGTAAGTACAGCTCTGAGGTCAGACCACCTAGGATAGAATCTCAGGTCCAACAGGTACTAGCTGGGTAATCTTTGGTAAGTTAGTTAACTTGTCTCTGCTCTGGACTCTAAAATGGAGATGAGGGTAATACCCACATTTTACGGTTGTCAGGATTAAAGGAGGTACTGCATGTTAAGCACTTAGAACAGTGTGTTCCGTAGAATGCTGGCCATGATTGTTCTAGACAGTATTTTTCGGGAATATTTAGAGATGGCCACTTAACATGTCTTGTACTAATTTTTAAGAATCTTTTTGTACTAATTTTTAGGAAACTTGAAATACTAACTCAACTGTAGTAAAAATTAGAATTAGAGTTGCTAAAGCTGATGGTTAGACATCCAGAGATGCTACTTATTGAACTATTTCCCAGAATGCAGTTATGGGTGCTGAAATTATGAACAATTTACTTGGAAGTCAGTTTTTGCTATTTGTATAAGCAGTAAACAAATGTATTAAAACTTAGTCTAGTAAAATGTCCACCCTGTTGTTCCATGTAAAATGAGCCATTTTTATGGCCCATTAGAAATACACGTTAGCTAGTCATTTGAATGAGTCATAAAGGCCTTGCTTTATACTACGCAGTCAAATGCTCTACCCCTGAGCTATACCCACTACCTTGCTTTACTATTAATTGCTTAATACATACCCTGTGACTGTTCTGTTTGTTGTTTCACAATAAATATTTGCTAATTTAATTTTTAAAATATCTCAAAAAGTAGAAGGGAAATTTTTGCTTGAAGTCTTGTTTTCTCTTAGCAGAACAAATATTTGACTTGGTTAAAGAAACAGTATGTTTGAGTTTCAGTTTTCTATTCTGGTGACTTGTATGGTCTCCTCATACTGCTTTTCATTGGATACTTGTTTTTATTTAAAGGAAGGAGACATGGTATTAACATTATATTAACACTTACTGGCCTGACTTTACTGTCATATAAATACTGTCATACTTTTAACAAGTAAGAAGGCTAGTGTTCATCTTATTTTTCCAATGTCTAGTAGAAGACAAAAAAAAAATCCCACTGTTAAGTTTTATTCAGCAATATTGCAGCATTTACACTCAGGTAGAAAGGCCTAGACGTGCTTTCTGAGTCTTAACACTCTAAGTCAACAACATAATCAAGTTCTACCCACAGCATCATGGTAAATGCCTTGGAAACTAATAATCCACACATAAAAGTCTCTTCCTCTTCCTTTTCATGGGGATTCTTTCTCCACAAAAATCCTGAATTAGCCAGTGAAATGTTTTTCATTTGTTTTCATATTGATCAATAATTTATCATGAATAGTTTGATTTGAAAAATGTTGAACTAGGTTCACATAGACTTTTTCAAATAGTTTCTTGGTTTCCTTGTAGTTAACGGAAGTCTACCTATAAACTTGACAAATATTAAGAAATAAATTATACCCCATGTTGATCAGAGTATAATTTATGGAAACATCAGTTAGGACAATCTACCCAAGGAGAATTTAGTGGTATAGATGTAAAAAAAAGAAAAACTGGAATAAATTGTTAATCAAATTTGTTTCAAAGCACTTGTTGATTCACATGCAGTTGTAAGAAATAATAGAGAGCCCCACAAGCCCCTCTACTGTTTCCCCCATGGTACCATTTTGCAAAATTACATTACAGTATCACAAGCAGGTTATTGACGTTGACACAGTCAAGTTATAGAACATTTCTGTCACCATAAGGATCCCAGTTGTTGTCCTTTTGTAGCCGTGCCCCTTCCCTCCCAGTTCTCCCCCACCCCCTGCTAGCTCCTTGCATCAATCTGTTCTCCATTTTTGTAATTTTATTATTTGAAGAATTTTAAAGGAATTGTGTAGCCATAGCCACTTCATCTTCTCCCTCTGGGACTCTGCTGACAATGATATTAGATATTTTGTTGTAGCTCTACAGGACACTGAGTCCGTGGGTTTTCTTTTTTCCAGTCTTTTTCTGTTATTCAGCTTGGGCAGTTTCTATCGTATCATCCACTTCACTGAAGCTTTCATTTGTCCCCATTCACTGAGCTCACCCACTGAATTTTTTTTTTCAGTAATATTCTAGAGTTCTAAAATTTTCATTTAGTTCTTCTTTCTTCTCTGAGCCTTTGTTTGTTTTGGTAAGGCTATTTTGTTGCTTAGGGTGCTTATCATGAGGAACAGGAAAAAAGTCTTCTATCCACCTTCCCATGTGTCCACATTTGTTGCACAGAGTTCTAATAATATGAATTATTATCTTACCTGGTTGTCGTATACACCCTTCTCTCCCCTCACCAAGTTATTCTTCTATCCCAGTATGGATTTCTTCTCAAAAAATGAGAAATTCTGGCAGTAGTGGACTTGAATATCTGTGATATCAGTTCCCCAGTAAGTCTTCCAACAGAGGCCATTGTTAGATAACATTTGTCATTGGTACTTGTACTTTCCCATTTCATTTATGATAACTACTCAGCCCTGGAGGTGCCTTGTATTTATGTTATGCGAGGCATTGAAAATATCCAAATTCTTTGACTTGATAGTTACTTCTAGGAATCTGTACTAAGAAACTAATGAGAATTGCCAACAGAGATTTATATACAAATATACTCATTACACAGTCATTTATATAATAGCAAGAAAGTGCAGACCGCCTCAGTGAGAACATCCAGGGATGCTAGAATACAATGATGTATTTTTAAAAAATCACACTTGAAAGAACATGACATGGGAACTGTTCGTAATAAATGAATAATACATGGTATTATCCCAGACCTTCACAAATTTTTATCACTCTTGGAAGAAAATTCACTAAAATACCAACAGTATTAAAAGTATTGACTCTAAGTTTTAACTTTCTTCTTTTTTATTTTGCTTATGGATTTCTTCCATGTTCATGAATTACTGTTATTATCAGGAAAATAAAACCTCTTAAATATTAAGAAAGCTCTTGATAATGTTTTCTGCCATTATTAAATGAGATATTAAAAATGATTAATTTCCAAATATACTGTCCATACAGACACATAAGTTTGCATGTACATTTATATACACACATAGTATAATTAATAAATGGGAGCATGTCATTCTTTCACTGAGAATTGTGTATTTTGATAGCAGGAGTCTACTTGTATATCTTATGGGCCTAGATGATAGATGAAATGGTTAAAAGATAGTATCAAGCTGTTGACTTTAGTACCTGTTATATTGGGTGGTACCCCGGAGAGCAAGTTATTAGGACTACTAGGCAAGCAAACATGCTAGCTGTCCTGAAAGCATTAATGCCATGTCACAGGTTCATCCCTTTTTAAGAGTTTGTGTTTAATTACTCAGTGGAAGGTTCTCCTTTATAACTCAGTCATTATCGTGAATTGCTTCAGAATGCCATGAAGAAATAAGCTCAGATTTTCCACTTGTGTAATAAAGATATATTGAAAATAAATGAGGATAGGTGTTTTTCTGGCACCAGTTACAGGAACTTGCTGACCTAATTATTTATCTTTTGTTTAGTTTGACCAAGCAGCTGATGCTGAGTTATCCTGGATTACTGAAACAGAAAAGAAATTGATGTCTCTTGGTGATATCAGGCTTGAGCAAGACCAGACCTCTGCTCAGCTGCAAGTTCAAAAGGTGAAAAAATACATTTCCAGATGCCATCTAAATTATTTGCTAGTGTGCTCCAATTCTAGAAAATGTGCTTGCATGATTTACTTCTCGAGACCTTGCTAGTGTAACTTGTTATTTTTAACTGCTTTGCCTAATTGTTTTCAGTTTAGTCACATACTTTGCTTCTCCTTTTTAAAAATCTTTGTTTGGTAAATCACAGACTTTCACCATGGAGATTCTGAGACACAAGGATATTATTGATGAACTTGTTAAGTCTGGGCATAAAATCATGACCACATGCAGTGAAGAGGAAAAGCAATCAATGAAGGTATAATCTTGTCTGTGTGACTGGGAGTGTGGCTCTTCAATACACAGCATGTGTTGAGCTTTCAGTCTTAGAAAAGCACTTTTTCTTCGTCCACAGATGCTCTTTAAGCAACAAAATCATTAGTTTTAAATAAGGCATTTGTTTTTAAGCTGACAGGATAACAGTGAAAGGAATATTCCTTAAGTGAATGACTGTGGGGACAACTTTTTCAATAGGCATGAAAGCTATAGGGTTTGAGCCACATATTACACATTCAGCTAGCATTAGCTGTTTTATTGCTGTTATTATCAATATACGTTGTTATATATGTGCACTGTTGTTTATATGCATCAGGAACATCTCAGTCCCTCATGCTGGAACAAAAAACAAAATATGTGGTTCTGTCTAATACCGAAATCCACTCTGCAGAGTTATAGTGAGCTATACAGTGCAAAACTGAGCCGAATAATTAAGGAAGCACCAAGTTTGTGTAGTTTTAATAATCTTTTAAATTGGTAGAAAACCAGCCACAAGGTGATATGTTTTTGCTTGATTCCTATTTAGACATTTAAGGAATCTAAAGAAATTAATGCATATTAATGCTTCTGATAGGAAAATATCCCTTGGCAAAAACATATACACAAAGGGCTATGCTTAAAACCATATTTTAAGAGTACACATTTCTTTTAGGGTGTAAGGTGTATCATAGATAAAGCGATAGAATGTAGAATACAGATATAATGACGCTTTCTCTTTTATTTATACCCTAAAATAACAATATACTTATCTGTAAGTGAATCTTCATTATCTTTATAAAGATTCTCAAATGAAAAGAATAGATTGTCATGAAATAGTTTCTGGGTTATTTTATGATATATTGAATTACTGTTGTGTTTTGTGTGCTTTTGAGTTTTGTTGTGAATTAAAACTATAATCTAGATCACCGTGACCACCCCATAAAATCAATATAAAGCACAATATTCTGCTTTGATTCTAGAATATGTAACAAATTCTGTTAGCTAGCGTGACCCACAATTTAATTTGCAAAGGGTAATTTTTTTCTGGAAAATAATCTAATTGTTTTTAGAATCGTATGAGTTTCTTTTTTTTCTAACCTCAAAGACCTTGAAAAAAATGACTGGAGAATTTTGCTTACTGAGTTTAGAGAGCTCAGTGCCTGATTCCAAAAAGTTAAGGCCTTTCTTTAATTTAAAAATTAACTTTTACACACAGGAACAGCTGAAATCTAAAAAGCTTTTGTTGCTTTAACTTAAATTTGTTATGGTTGCCCTGTACCAAGTGTACAGTGCTGGACAAAGTATTATGTATCATGCATACATCTTCGCCTGACCAATTAAACACAGTTCACCATATTATTTTCTAGAAAAAACTGGACAAAGTACTGAAGAACTATGATGCCATCTGCCAAGTAAACTCAGAGAGGTATCTGCAGCTAGAACGAGCACAGTCTCTGGTTAACCAGTTCTGGGAAACATATGAAGAACTTTGGCCATGGCTGACAGAAACACAGAGGATCATCTCTCAACTTCCTGCTCCAGCCCTTGAGTACGAAACTCTCAGACAGCAGCAGGAAGAGCACCGGGTAGGCTTGGTGTGAAAGAGAATGTTGTGTTCTCCATTAGAAGACAGTCATAATGTTTACAGCTTTTCAGAAGGCCATTGGATACTTCCATGATTAGGACATTTTAGTAATAATGTGTTCTGGTGTGCATGGTTTGCTTGCCTCATAGCTGTTGAACCTGTTGCCCGGGATTACAATGAGAAGATGACTTGTGGGTAGAACACATTGTGTATGTCAATAATTACATCATAACTTTAAAGAGTAGTACACAAAATAAACCATCTGGGCAGAAAAACAAATTTCCCATCTTAAATAAACTTTTAAAGTGCTTTCAATTTACTCATGATGAATTAATTGCTGTCAACAATTTAGGTGTGTTGACTAAGTTTTATGCTTTCTGTGGAATGATTAGAGCCATCTAGAATAGAAATGAAGAGTGGAAATGTACAGGAGAGCCACCACATAAATAATTCCATGGAGGCTGGAGAAAGTGAGCAATATAAGGAATACATGAAAGCAGCAATATCATGAAAGATTGGAACATGAAGAATGCTGAAGCGTGATGGCAAATTGTTTCCCTATTTTTCACTGTATATTCATGGAACTCTTTGGAGGTCTTGCTCCAGCACTTGTAGATGAGTAAACTAGGGGATGTACTTAGAACCACAATTACTTTTTAAACATGGATAAAATGCCACTATGAGGTTCATTTAATTGTTAATTAAATGCAGTCATTTAATTGTTAATGTAGCTTAAACTTTTGCCAGGGTTTAGGTGAGAGAATGTGCAGGATGATCAGGAAAAACTGTGTGCTCTCATGGATCTATACAAGATATGCTTTGAGAGTAGTTTGTGTGTGTGTGTGTGTGTGTGTGAGAGAGAGAGAGAGAGAGAGCGAGAGAGAGAGAGCAAGTGCAAGCATGTGGGGCTGGGGGAGGGGAAAGATTCAGAGAGAAAGAACTTTAATTCAGGGTATTACATCATTTTTTGGAACACATAATATATTAATCTTGTTAATTTTTTAATGTATTGGCATTGAAGAATATCTAAAGTATTTATTTAGAAGAGAGTTTCAGAGAATACTTTCTTTAAGGCAAAAGGAATTTTTATGGCATTCTCTCTACATCATTGAGCTGGAGAAATACTTACAAGATTTGTTTGTGGCAGAAATCCTTATGCCTACTCACTAAGTGATTTTTATTATAAAATTTTTTGTGTGGATTTCATCTACTCTGAGGTCATTTGAATTGCTGTGTTTCCAGCACAACATCAAATAGTGTGAATAGGCTCATTGCTGAGCTGAAAATTATAAAATTAAGTTAATTTTCCTTTTTTGCATAGTCTAAGCTCTCAAAATAAATTCATGGTTTTATGTGCAAAGGAAATTGCAAAAGTTTGTAGCCAAGTCTTCAAATTGTGCAAACTAAAAGCTTTCCTGTTTCAGAATATCTACAGTCTTCTAGAATGACATTTCTTCTACAGTTACACAACATTATCATCTTTGAAGATTTAGTTCATTACAGCCAGGAATGAAAAATGACTGCAAGGCTCTGCTCTCGAGGGATAAATATCTTGTTTTTCCCTTGGAAAGATCTCCAAAATTTATTTTAAAGGGAAAAAGGCAGATTGCCATGTATGTCTCCCGCCCCACCCCTACTCACACTCATAACTATGCAGGGAGAGACAGAGTTACCAAAGGAAATGTTAACAGTGATAGAAAAAGACTGGATATGCTGGGAGTTGGGGGTTGGGCAAGATCATTGCCTTTCCTTCCTCAACAAAGGATAAATGTCTTAAAGTCACACTAAGTATCTGTAGTGTGAGTGGACTTCTATGACAGTTTGTTACCAAGGATCACTTTTGTCACCTGTGAGGCAAAAGGCAGCTCTCATTGAATCCTTTTCCTATGCATACACTTGCCCAAGTAGGCATCAAGAAGATGTTCTCTTCTTGATGGTTCATGTGACTACTTCTGTGGTCAAGTTGTCTCATAGTGATGCTACAGAGAGATCTACCAGGGCTGTAGGAACTCAAAAGGACTCAGCAGCGATCTTGGATTTTCTTGAGTCTCTTGCTGGCTTCGAGACTAAGCTTGTTTTCCAAGCATGCCTTATAGAATATTAAAGCTAGAATTGGTCTGACATCTACAGCTTCCCTTTTCCCTTCAAAATATTTGTGGAAAAGAAAATTAAAATATGCATATTTTGATGCAGAAAAACTTGAAATCTGTGCATAATGAGGGTTCTTCAGCATTATTGTGAAAAATGTGTTATGAAAAATTATACATGGATTTCAGATATTTTCATGTGCCCAAATGAACTTATCTTTTGATTCCATTTTCCATGTGCTTTTTGAAGTACTCTTGTAGGTAGAATAAATTAATACATACATATACCATATAATATAATATGTGCATATATTTTATATGTTCTCACATATGTAATTGCAACGTCTTATGGGCTTACACTGCCCTAACATCCCTTTACCTTGAGTTTTTTCTCTCAGATTATGTCAGCCTTCTACTGAGCTGCTTTCCATTCCTTCCCTCCCGCCCTTCCTTCCTCTTACTCTTCCTCCCTCCCTCTCCCTTTCCTTCATATATGTCATAAGTGTACAGAAGAGAACAGCAAGATTTATGTCCTGGTCCCTGTAGGTTGGGGATATTGTGAGTTCAAAATCTTTTCTTGTAATATGACCATTGGCTAATATTCTTGTCATAATGTTCTACTATTGGTATGAAACGCATGATGAACTGGGATTCATTATTCACTCAACCAGCATTTTTGTGTGGACTCTTAAAGGGGCTTTGACATGACCAAACTGTTGAGTTTTTGTGTCAGGGCCATCTCATCCTAGCCAGGAGTTGTCTGAGCTGTAGTGTGTTAAGTACCATGTGTTGGGGAGGGCCTTTGTTTGGCATTTCTTGCCAGCTGGATGCATTGGGGGTGTGGACAGCTGTAATATGGAGGTGTGACCTTGGGATACTGAGAAGCTGTTTGGTTTGTTATAGCAACTGCGAGAGTTGATAGCTGAACACAAGCCTCATATAGATAAGATGAACAAAACTGGGCCTCAGTTACTGGAATTGAGCCCAGGGGAAGGCTTTTCCATCCAAGAGAAGTACGTGGCAGCTGACACCCTTTACAGTCAAATTAAAGAAGATGTCAAGAAGCGGGCTGTGGCACTGGATGAAGCCATTTCTCAGTCAACACAGGTAATCATTTTCACTAGAAGTAGAATTGGGTTCTTCTAAACTACAAAGCTTGGAAAGTTGTTATCCTGGATCTCTTCATTAAATTTTAACCAAAATCATTTCACTACATCAACTATGAGTATTGATGTCTTTGTCCCTTGGAAGTAATGCTTACATACATCCAGCCTTTATATTTCTTTGGTTGCTTGAAGGTACAACAACAAAAAATTAATTTTGCAGTGACTTAAGAAACATAAAATTGTCATCATTGTCCAAATGTTTAATTTAGTGCCTGTCCTGAGTGGAATGTAATCTTTGCCATTGGGAAAGATAAAGTCAGATTACCGTTATTTATAGAACATTCCCCAAAAAGAAGTCAGAAGACTGAATAATAGGCTGAATAAAAAGGAAAAGAATATAAAGGTAGAAATTGATTTCTTTCTTCTTTTCTTTAAAACTTCTTTTTTTAAGAAGTTAACTTTTGAAATTACCTATAGGGTTTCCATTTTTCAGTATTTGGTATCATTATAGATAGAGGATATTACAGTGGCCCGTTTTCTGTAATCCTGTGTGATAGCTCATTTAACTTTGAAGATAGCAAATAACTTATGAAAGAGCAAGTTTTTATAGCTTTGCTTAATTGTCTATGATAACCTTTACAAATGCAGATGTAAAATTCTTTCATGGATTTCTCTATGTGCTAGCCCATGAATTAAATAGAAATTTCTGATATATCACTAGGGACTTTTTATTATTATTATTTTTCAGGAAATGCATAACTTAAAGGACTCCTTTGAGTCCAATCGGGACAGGACTCACTGTGGATTTCACATTTAAATAATATGACTTTTAAGGTAGCCAAAATATCTCAAAAGGGAGGAAAACAATCCATTTTGATACATAAAACAACCAACTTTCTGAACCTTTCTTTTTAAAGGTTTTTTTTTTATGTATTTGAAAGGCAGAGTGGCAGACAGTGGGGTGTGGGAGAGAGAGAGGGAGAGAGAGATCGATGCTCCATCCTGTGGTTCCCCCAAATGACCACAATGTCCAAGCCTAGTCCAGACTGAATCAAGAACTCAATCTGGTACTCTGATATGGGATGCCAACATTGCAAGCAGAGGCTTAGCTTGCTACCTCACAACACCAAGCCATTGAACTTCATTTTTAAAACCAATTTGAGGGGCCGGTGCTGTGGCGCAGCAGGTTATCGCCCTGGCCTGAAGCACCGGCATCCCATATGGGCGCCAGTTCAAGTCCCAGCTGCTCCTCTTCTAATCTAGCTCCCTGCTATGGCCTGGGATAGCAGTAGAAGATGGCCCAAAACCTTGGGCCCTTGCACCCACGTGGGAGGCCCAGAGGAAGCTCCTGGACCCTGGCTTGGGATTGGCACAGCTCCAGCTGTTGAGGCCATCTGGGGAATGAACCAGCAGATAGAAGACCCCCTTCTCTCTCTGTCTCTACCTCTCTCTCTAACTCTGTCTTTCAAATAAATAAAAATAAATCTTAAAAAAAATAAAATAAAACCAATTTGAATTCTGTTAACAAAATGAAGCAATACTAAAATAGATGCTGCTGCCGGCTGTCCAGTTATGTTTACATATACCAATTCTTAGTGAATGAGAAACTATGTCTCTTCTGCATGAGTGTTGTGACAGGGAAATACGTGTTAGTCAGATTTTAGGCATGTCTTCATACACCAGCTAGGTATATCTCTTTAAAAGGATCCATTGACAAAAGGAACTGAGGTGTACTTCTTGATTGGGACATTAAATAGATTTTGCCATCCAGTGTTTACATTTGGTCTTTTTGCCATAAATTATCTCATTGTTTTACCACTAGTTCCACGACAAGATTGACCAGATCCTTGAGAGCCTAGAGCGCATTGTGGAGCGTTTGAGGCAGCCGCCCTCCATCTCTGCAGAGGTGGAAAAGATCAAGGAGCAGATCAGTGAGAATAAGAACGTGTCGGTAGACATGGAAAAGCTGCAACCATTGTATGAAACACTCAAACAGAGGGGAGAGGAAATGATTGCTAGATCCGGGGGTACTGACAAAGACATATCTGCCAAAGGTAATAATTTTAGAATAATGAAATGATTAAGCTTGACTCTGTAAACCAACCCTTAAATTTTTATGTTGCTTGTTGACAATCCAATTGCGTAACTTAGAAAAAGTATTACAAATATGACATGTTAGGGTTGAAGGGCTATGTATACAAATCCTTTGTTAGTGTTTCCCTGTGTTTGTGAGATTAACTGCTTGAATACAAAGTGTGCCATTGTACAAAGACAATGTATTCTTCATACCTTTTACAACAGTAGGTTAGAGCACAATGCTATTAAGGCCAGAGCTAGGGTCTTTTATGCATTTGTTTTTTTGTCTTTACTGTACTGACTACACATAGCACACATCTTCCATCCATAGCCACAGGAATAGCAACTGGGATCACAGCTAGCCATCTTGGAGACATGAGCTTGGATTCAAAAGGAAGAATATGTGTGTGGCATAAATGCATGATAAGGATTCTCTGGAAAGAAGCCCAAGTGGCTTATCATACGTTGCTGTCTACCTGGGACTGAGCAGACAACTTTATTCTTGATTCAAAGAGAATTGAAAATACACCTAGATAGTTATTTCACTTGCTTTGGGATTAAAGCCAGCCTTGGGGAACTTAGAACTTAAAACTTGGTGAACATGGGTCTCCTCAGATCTCTCTTAGCTTTCGACATCCAGTTTTGCAAGAAAGAGCTTTGGTTTAGCAAGAGTAGGAGAGCTATAGACCTTGCATTGTATGCTGTAAGCTCTTGGGCCCAATGATACCCAGCAGACTGAGATCAACTAAAAGTTGGCCCAGTTTTAGATGCATAAGAAATGGAACCACTGCTTTCCATGAAAATAAAAGATTCTGCTTTATTGCTTACATGGGGCTAACCAGTAGCCTCTCTGATACTGTTTCTGTTTGTTTGTTGCTCATTAGCTGTTCAGGATAAGCTTGACCAAATGATTTTCATTTGGGAGAACATACACACGCTGGTGGAAGAAAGGGAAGCCAAGCTCCTGGATGTGATGGAGTTAGCAGAAAAATTTTGGTGTGATCACATGTCGTTGGTCGTTACCACTAAAGACACTCAGGATTTCATCCGGGACCTGGAGGATCCTGGCATTGATCCTTCCGTAGTGAAACAACAGCAAGAATCAGCAGAGGTAAGAAAAAAAAAAAAAAAAAAAAAACTGTGACTTAAGGTTAAAAACACAAACATACATGACTGTGGCATAATGAAACCTGGATTCCCTTGATAACTCTTGGGAATCACTCTGTTAAAATTTATATTTGGTTTCAAAAGTGGAATGCATAGTGGTTAGTAGGAGATAGAGTATACCCGCAAATTTCACTTGGAAACTGTATGTTTAAAATAATCTCTCTCTATCCTCAGTGCTCTGCCTTATTTCAAGGCCTCATTATCTCTTTCTTGGCTTCCAAAGTACAGAACCGCTTTCCTTGCCAGACCTCTAACCTTGCTGCCAGTTATCTCTCTGGACTGCTCTTATTTGTTGCTGCTTGAAAAACCTCAAAGGCATCCCTTGCCTGTTGCATAAATTCCAAACTCCCTAGAATGCGGCAGTGTAGCGTTTTTCATCCCCGTGTATGCATCCCTATAGCCTGGCCTGTAACTGTGTTTTCAACGCATTTTTCCTAGTTTGCCTTTATGGGCTCCGTCTCTTCCAGCAATTTAGAAAGTAGCTTGCCCCAAACTGCCTTGTTTTTTTTTTGGTTTTTTTTTTTTTTTTTAGCAACTGTGCCTTTACACATTTGATTTCCTTACCTGGAATGCCCTTTGTGTCATTCCTTCTTCCAGTCCTGCTCAAGTGTCAGGGTTCGGTTAGATTATCACTCCTGATGTGAAATCTTTCCTATATTTTCTTGTTGTTGTTGTTTTTTTCTTTTTTTTAAGATTTAGTTTTTTATTTGAAAGACAGAGGTACAGAGAGAGAGGGAGAGACAGAGAGATCTTCCATCTGCTGGGTCATTCTCCAAATGACTGCAATGCCTGGGGCTGTGCAAGGCTGGAGCCAGAGGCCTCCTCCAGGTCTCTCTCCCACGTGGGTGCTGGGGCCCATGCACTTGGGCTGTCTTCCACTCGTTTCCTGGGCGCACCAGTCAGGAGTCGGATGAAAGTGGAACAGCAGGGTCACAAACCAGCACACATTTGAGATTCTGACATTGTAGGCAGCAGCTTTACCAGCTATGCCACAATGCTGACCCTGAAATCCTTTCTTACATAGTTATAGCCGGGTTAGTCTGTCTGGGTTCCCACAATACTTTCCTCCTGCAAGAAGACTCTGTACATAGTATGACTTATCATTGCTTATTCCTCTGTCTTTCCTACTGTACCTTGGCCCCTTGAAGAGAATGGCCCTGTGTCTTTTTCTAGCTGTGTCTAATTTTCTTTGTATTGCCAGTGTCTAGTTTAGGGCTTGGTTGATGTTTCTTAAATGTTTGTTGAGTGAGTAAATATATTTAACTAAGAAAATGGAAGAAAAATTAGGATGCCACATTTCCATCGTACTCATATTTTTGTAGTTGAAGGTCCTAACATATAAATCCAAAATTAGATTATCCTAAATCTGCTAACAAATACATTAATATGTGTATAGTATTTGAATTTAATTTATATTTTATGCCTATTTTAAATATATATTACCAAGCTAATTGGTTTGGAAAATAAAATCTGTTTCCATACTATGCAGTATTGTTGATATTTTTATTATTTCTTAACCTTTGTAGTAAACATTTGTCATTTGTTACTGTTTTTCCTTGAAAATATTACTTCTCTTCTGTTTCTGTGTTGAAAAACTGTATTTCAGGCCGGCGCCACAGCTCACTAGACTAATCCTCCACCTGTGGCGCCGGCATCCCAGATTCTAGTCCTGGTTGGGGCGCCGGATTCTGTCCTGGTTGCTCCTCTTTCAGTCCGGCTCTCTGCTGTGGCCTGGGAGCGCAGTGGAGGATGGCCCAAGTGCTTGGGCCCTGCACCCCATGGGAGACCAGGAGGAAGCACCTGGCTCTTCACTTCGGAGTGGCACAGCACACTGGCCGTGGTGGCCATTTTGGGGGTGAACCAACGGCAGGAAGACCTTTCTCTCTGTCTCTGTCTCTCTCTCACTGTCTAACTCTGCCTGTCCAAAAAAAAAAAAAAAGAACAACTGTATTTCAGAAATGTAGGAAATGGGAAGAAAAAGTGATCATAATTCCCGTTCCTAGAAAGCACCATTTATAGATCTTTGTATGCAACTTTCCAGTTTCAGTGTGGCTTTGCCTAAAATTTTTAAGACTCTCATTTTCTTATTCTAGGCCATCAGGGAAGAAATAGATGGACTGCAGGAAGAGCTGGACATGGTTATTAACCTGGGTTCTGAACTCATTGCTGCATGCGGGGAGCCAGACAAACCCATTGTCAAGAAAAGCATAGATGAGGTACAACTCACATCTCTTCCATTCTTATCAGAATGCTTTTTTAAAAATGCACACAATATATTTGTTAAAAGTATAAAATTTAAATTTGTTTAAATTTGTTAAAAATATAGAAGTTGCAAATTTAAAACAGGACACTAAAAGAGTTCTGACCTTTGAATTGTAGTTAAATTCAGCATGGGATTCTCTAAACAAAGCTTGGAAGGACCGGGTCGACAAGCTCGAGGAGGCCATGCAGGCTGCTGTTCAGTACCAGGATGGACTGCAGGTAAGGCGGTGAGAGGAGTCTGCTGGCCTCGGCTGGCAGGAGGATTCCTACCGATGAGTGCTCACAGACCTGCGCAACAGCACCACTGCAGAACAGCCAGTGTGCGTGCAGTTGTGGGCACACCTATGCCTCGTCCAACTCATGTTTCCCCTTTTAGATGGTATCTCTGACCTTTCAGATATGTATAGGTTTACATGCACCTCTAAACATGGTTTTATATAGACACTCCATGAAATTTGCTTTAGAAAGAAATAGTTTAATGTGTTTTAAAGTGAAAGTACAATTCCCACACAGTGTGTTTCTCCTAAGTGGTTCAGCACCAAACAGTGAAATGGAACTGAATGTGAATTCTGTTCTAACATTGAGTGGAATGAGATGAAAGGAGTAAACACTACCTAAA